>NC_141554.1:71758928-72081785 GCF_021556685.1 Rattus norvegicus
CTTTGCCTTTGTGATCTGAAAAACAAATAATTTCAAAGAATCACTCCACCCTTCCATATAGGAGACATGTCCACCCTTCTTCATGACTCATATAAACCTCACAATGACTCCCTTGATTGCCTGCCTCTATAAAATCTCAAATTTACTTCTTCTTGAGAAATTCCTCAACAATGAAAATTCCCCCTGCCGCAAGAGGGGAACAAAAATATCCTTTTAATTATCCAGTGCATCTTGTCTTTAACAAAGCTGGAAGAACCAAAACAGTGTACACGCACAGCAGTACAATAAAGAAGACTTCAAACGAAACTCTCACAAGTATGCTGAGATTATTTTAACAAGGGCATAAGGACCATTTAGTGGGGGTTGGAAAAGGCAGTGCTTTAACAAATGACATTATCTACAAACAAAAGAATAAAGCTGGACCTGTCCAATACACTGTCTACAAAAATGAACTCAAAAAGGATTGGTCTATTACAGACACCCATATAACTAATGAAAAGAAGAAAAAAGTTGGGAGGCTACAGCAGGAAAAGAACTGGGTACTCAAAGCCAGCATTTGGATATGCAATTTTAAAACCACAATAAGATACTCTTGCATGCCCTTTAGCTCAGTGGTTTTCAACCTGTAGGAAGCAATCATTTCACAGGGGATCACCTAAGACCATCAGAAAACAGATATTTTATTAGGATTCATAAGTAGTGGAGTTAGATATGCAGTAGCAACGAAAGTGAACATCACATATTAGCTTACAATTGTCTATAACTCCAATTCTTAGGGAACCACCACCCTCTTCTGGCCTCTTCAAGCACTGCATATAAATGATTAACATACACATAGGCAAAACACTCGTACGCACTAAATAAAAATAAAGAAACTCTTAAAAAAATAAAGAAGTGGTGCTATAGAAAACTGTGGTTTCTCAAAAGAAATCCCACAAAAATAGAATTACCATAGGATTCAACAATTCCATATCTGGTTATATAGTCAAAGACATAAAAGTAGAATCTTGATGGGATGGATATTTATACATTTATTTTTATATCACCATTATTCATAACAGCTAAAAGGTTGAATCAACTCAACTCTCTATCAACAGATAAATAAACACTCAGAATGTGGAACATATAGCACAGATAATGAAATGTTATTCAACATTAAAAGGGCTAAAATTTTAGATATATAATACAATATTAAGTGACTCTTCACTAGATAATTCCAAGTAAAATAAGCAAGCAATACACAAACTGGTGTTAAGTGTTCCACATATATGAGGTCCCCTGACTCTTGGGAAGTCAAATTCACAAACGGAAAGTAGACTTACACTTCCACGAGTTAAGGGAAAGTAAAGATGGAAGGTCGTTCCTTAATTGTGTAGATTTTTGGTTGTATATGGTGAAAAAAGCTCTAGATATTAGTTGTACAATATATTTAACATTGCCAAACACTAGTTAACACAATTTTATTACATACGCTTTACCACAATTCAAAGTAAAAAGCAATTTTTTTTAAAAGTAGATAACCCTCAGTGGTGGCTTGAATAATTCTACGGGAAATTTAATATACAGGCACAGCTAGATGATCCTGTTTGTTGCCCATAAAATAGGTTTATATTTTCTTCAGAGATGCTATGCTAATTTATTGGTAACCTACACATTATTTTTCCTATCTTTAAATAAAATGAAAGGGCTACTAAGTTTCAAGGACATGCATAGTTGATAAGCTGGGTGGATTACTTACTTAATAAATGCAAGTGTTAGATACCTCTGCATTAGAGACACCATAGAAAATTAGTGAGACTAAAACTACATTCAAATGAAAAGTTTGAAAGGCATCTTGGGCTGAAAAATAAGCACTAAAATAAAAACTTAATAAACCAGAGGCAACCATACAATTTACCGTCTTGAATAGTATGAGTTTATGTTTTAATTCTCTACATTAACTTGAATTACTATTCCAGGAAATTCCTTCTAGTACATAGAAGTTGCAAACAGCTTCATTTCAGAAACTTCCTGGAAATCCATTTATCTGAACAACAAGCTATCAAGTAGCTCTCATCTGGATAAACAGTGACTTCTTAGAACAGCTGGAAAACGAGCATGTTGAATGCCTATTTACTTTTTAAAGTTTCTTTCAAAGCCCTTTAAGACATAAGTCACAAGCTGTGATATAATGTTAATATAAAAATCAGATCATTAACTTTATCCGATTTTAAGCATTCAGATCCCAACGACGACTTGCTGAAACCAGATTATAAAAGCACTATAAATATGTACCCCGACCTTTGATCCTCCTAAGAGGTTATGGGGACAGTGTTGTCATGGTAGTGGCTTTACTCTGTGCTCTAAATAACAAACCTGGATTCATTTGATTAGCAGTCTATTGTAGTAGGGCTTAGGGGATCATCAAGTTATCAGGATGCAAATCTAATTCATAAAACACTTCTGGGGCTTGACACTGTTGTTATTTTAAATAGAAAAATCTTTGCCCAGGAGGACTAGATACAATCCTGTAGAACAGGGCGCCAGATTGATAGCCACATAAAATTTAAAATGACCAATTAAGTTGAATTTCACAAAAACAATAGCTTTTGTCATGCATCTGTAAGTCTGTTTAATGAGAATTTTAATTGTAACAAAAGCCTTGTATTTTGACTTACAAAAGCTGGCAATGGTCCTCCACCATTTTTTTAGGAACATAACTTCACTTAAAGCTCAATTCTGAAAACAAACCTATGGAGTTAAAAAAAAAATCCCCTATCTAGAACCCAAATCAGAAGCCTGGTGGCTGCAGCCTTTATAGCAGGGATTTCATCCAGGCAAGAAGGAATTCAACTGTCAAACTGAGTAACTGGGGGAATCTTGAAGACAGCAGGTGTGGATCCACAAGGTTAATAGGTACAACATGGGCATTAGAATGAAGAACAGACAGGACCGTACTAGTGATTTGTTTGATAAAGTCTTAGGACTAACTTGGAAGGTTTGTATTAGCTTCCTTCTGTAGGATTGCACATTCCTATGCTCAGAGCACCACCACACCTACAAATACACACTGAGCTGGCCCCCACCTAAGGACTGAAGGATCATGGAGAGACCTGAGGCAAGAGACTGCAAGGGAAAGAGGTATCTATGGGGGAAATAGTGAATGGGAGGAGGATAAAAGGGAGGTACAGGGAGAAATAAGGGATTGAGGAAAAGTGAGAGAGAATGCAGAGAGGCATGGCCACATAGAACAGGAAAGAGAACCACATTTTTATTTGACTTCGTCAAAATCTAAAAGACATAAGCAGTTAGTGTACATAAGAGAGACAGCGATACTAGCACATATATGGCATTTTAAAGAAGACTATATCATGTAATGGCTAGCCCATAGGCTTCCTTGGTAGGACTGAAGTTAATTCTAAAAACAGAGACCTCACCTTAAAAGTTTTGCTGCTTCTTCTGTTTATGAAGAACTCCTAAAGATCGCTCAGGTAATTTGATGGCAATAGTTTCTGACTCAAATTGAGAATTTTCTAAGTATTTCAGAGAGCAGTGGAGGGTATAATTGTCCACAGTCACATTCCATTACATTAAAATCCTGCACGCCACAACTATGAGTGTATGTGTGATTTGCAAGCAAGATTAAGAATTGGTTCCTTTCTTTGAGAATCAGGAAAAACACCCTTTCCATGGTGAAACAGTACAAAAATAAAACCCCAAATGTTTATATTACACTAGGATATTCACAATAAGAGAGAGAAAAGTACAAAATTAGTGAAAAATAAGTGCTTAACTGTGTGGTTGTAAATGAGGCTGTAAGGGTGACTGTGGAGATAATTCTGTGGATAATGGCCTTGCTGTGCAAACATGAGAACCTGAGTTTGGATCTCCGGCATTCATGTAAAATGGTGGGCATGGCAGCATGTGTGTGTCTGAAACTCAGCCCTGGACATTGCACGAGGTATCAGCACATCCTTGGAATCTCTAGCCAGGCAATTTAGCTAACACAGTGACCTCCAGGTCCTCTGTGAGACCCTGTCTCAATAATAATGGAAGGGGAGAGACAACTCAGTGATTAAGAGCACTTGTTATTCCTGCAGAAGACCTGGGTTCAATTCCCAGCACCCATGTCAGAAAGCTCAGAACTGTCTGCAACTCCAGATCCAGGGGACCAGATACCCACGTTTGGACTCTACTGGTACCCACATGTGTGTAATATGCATTCATAGACTCAGGCACACACATGCATAAAATAACTAAATCCTAAGTAAGGTAGAGAGGAAGATTTTGAGGTCAGTCTCTGGCCTCTAGGAGAACTTGCACAGGCAAGCACACTAGCACACACATACCCACACTTTAACATCTCACACACACACACACACACACACACACACACACACACACACACGCGCGCGCGCGCGCGCGCGCGCGCATAAACTTTCACTTCGTAAGCTACTGTGCTACTGAAGAATAGAACATGACAGTCTAAATGAGAATCAGGGTGCAACTAAAAGCAATTATGACAAGCAAAAACACTAGGGGGAAAAACTCAGTGACAGAGCACTTGTCCAGCAAGTGTGAGACCATGGGTTCAAACACCAGCACCCCCCCCCAAAAAAAAAGAACAAGCAAACAAAGACAAGCAGTAGCAGATACTGCAGCAAGGTCCTACACCCTCACTGCATTTATAAAAGCATGACATGGATTTACAGGTAAAAGAATTCCACTTCCACTCTACCAAAGAAAACAAAGGGTAACGACTGCCTGGCCACAGCTTAGACCTTGTCAGCCAGAACACAGTGCCAGAGGAATGAACAAGGTCTACCAACAACCTTGTCACAAGTCTTGTCCCTAATCTCAAAGCCCTTTCATTCTGCCTTGTCATTTTTCTGAAAATTGTTGAAGTTGTTGCATAGGCTATAACTCAAGGGAAAAAAAAAGAACGCTCTTTGACAACTAGTCATTTAGTCATTTCTTTCCCTTATAATATCAAAACAGAACTTTAGGTATTAGCAGAATTCCCAAGTACACAGATATAGAGGAATAACAAAACTGTCTGACTTCATAGATGACATTTTTTTTTCTTATCTAAGGTGGCAATTGCTCCACTAAAGGGATACCGTAGCATGAAATAATTAAAAAAAACCAGAAATCTGAATAAGGGTTGGAAAATAATGAACCCTGAACTAAGCAGGAAAGAGCAGTTATGCTCAAGGAAAACCACATGCATTTAGCAAGCAAATGAACAATGTCACTTGAAGACAGGGAGGGGATTGATGCTGTGATGGTCTGAATATGCGTGGACCAGGGAGTGGCATTATTACAAGGTGTGGCCTAGTAGGAAGAAGTGTGTCACCATAGGGGTAGGCTTTGAGACCCTCCTCCTAGCTATGAGAACAGTCTTCTCCTAGTGGCATTCAGATGAAT
Source organism: Rattus norvegicus (assembly GCF_021556685.1). Taxonomy (NCBI): domain Eukaryota; kingdom Metazoa; phylum Chordata; class Mammalia; order Rodentia; family Muridae; genus Rattus; species Rattus norvegicus. Next base: position 71,764,335 of record NC_141554.1, read on the forward strand.
ACGTAGAACACTCAGTTCCTCCTGCACCAGGCCTGCCTGAATGTGGCCATGCTCACTCCTGGATAATAATGGACTGAACCTCTGAACCTGTAAGCCAGCCCTAATGAAATGCTATATTCTTTATAAGTGTTGCCTTGGTTATGGTGTCTGTTCACAGCAGTAAAACCCTAACTAAGAATGAGTTGGTACTGGGACTGGGGTATTGCCATGATAGGCCTGACCATGTTTTTGTTTGGAGGAATATAGACTTTGGGACTTTGGATTTGAGAAACAGTGGAATGTTTTAAGTGGGGCTTAATGAGCCATCCTAGTAGGAATATAGAAGACCATGGTGCTCAGGGTGATTTGAACTATGTAGGCCTGCTGGCCTGAGAGTTTTCAATGGAGAAAAATGTTAGTATGTGGCTAAGAGACTGTTTTTGTGGTATTTTGGTGAAGAATGTGGCTGCTATTTGGCCTTGTCTGAACAGTCTACCTGAGGCTAAGTTAAAAAGATTAATATTAATTCCATTGACAAAGAAAGTCTCAAAAAAAAAAAAAGCCCAGGAGAGACTTTGTTCTCTGGTTTAATCTTATGAAGAGTGTTTTAATGAAAAGTAGCAAGCTGAGAAAGGAAAAATATAAAATCTATGGTCAAATAATAAAGGGGCATCAGGAAGTGAAATGGAACTGAATCCTATGTTTGAGGAGATAACAGATTAAGGGAGTTGTGATCTCAGGGCAACATGGTCCAAACATGGTGGTACACATCTTTAATCCCAGGAGAGAGAGGCAAGCAGATCTCTGGGTTCAAGGACAGCCTGGTATAAAGCAAGCTACAATTAGAGAAAATATTAAATTCAGGCATGGTGGTCCATGCCTTTAATCCCAGCATTCAGGAGACAGGGCCATGCAAATCTGAGTTCAAGGTCAATGTACAGAGGCAAGCTTTTGGAAACATCTGTGAGGTATTTTCCTGGTTACGTGAACTGAACTGGGAAGATCCATGCTGACTGCAAGTAGCACTTTCTAGCTGTGGGCCAGATATGAGGGGGCTGCAGGGAGGTTGGGCCCCTTTGCTTTACATCATGTTGGCAAGTTGTTTCACCTTGTTACTGCCACTGCCATCATTCACTGCCATCAGAATCCAATGTCTTCCCCTCCCTTACAGGGACTGAAGCTACAAGTTTATTATAACCACACTGGCAATTGCTCGTTCTCTACTATAGCAAAGTTTTAAATTAGTCTATTCCCTGGCAACATCGAGATGTCTCAAACATGTCTAATGAGTGATGTAATTCAATCTCTCTTACCCTGAAAAAACACGTTTCTTTCCCTATTCCAATATTTAAGCTAGACAATTTCACAGATTGAAGTCCTTAGAACAGAGGGGGGAAAGCCATGGAACAAGTCCAGTTTTCTAGGACAGAGTCCTATGATGCAATGTCACTCCTAGCCTCAGGTTACAGAACAATATGTCATACCATGGAGTTCCAGTTGCCAGGAAACCAACTGTTATAAAATAACCAGCATTGACTTTTTTTTCCAGACCTAAGTTGGTACCCAATAGGGGGCAAAATGGTCCCCATTATGCGTTACTGAAAATTTTTATCTCAACATTTCTTTTAAATGTATGACATGCAAATATATGTTTACACACTGTGCTAGAGCAAAGCTCACTGCAAGACTCTGCCCAACCACACACATATTTCCTATTCTGTGGAGAAATAAAGCAGGATGACATTTTCATTTTTACGAAGCAGTGATTAGGGTCAGCGGACTAAGAAAAAGAGGGTATAATGGTTGCTGTACGTCCCAATAATTTCAGGCAGCTTAGCTGATTACATCAGAAAATTGATTTGAGGCTAGAGCAGTTTTACAAACATCGTGCTGTGAAAAATCATAAATAATGGTTATAATGAGAGCCCATGAGAATAAAGTCAACAAATTAAGTGGGAAAGATCTCCTAAAGACAGAATGAATAAATGGAGCTAACAGGGAATTGTAGCAGCGCTACACCTCTCCTGGAGAGGAAACTTAATTCCTTGGCTTCTGGGGTTTCTTTTTCAGCTCTTTTTCTTCCAGAAGCACTGGGCTGTATCCCCATGTGCTCTCTCTCCTGGACTCTTTTTTTCTGAATTCCTCCCCCGCATTAAAGCACCTCGGGATTGCACTAAGCCTTCCAGGATAACCAGGGAATCTTCCATGTCAAGGTCACCTGATAGACAACCTCGATTCTACTTGTGTCCTCCATTCTCCTTTGTCATATTGAAAGAAAATATAAAAACTGTGCACTTTATCTAGGCTTTGGCTTTCCACACAATTCGTTCTGTGACACTGTCAAAATTAGCTTCTCAGATACCTCACCACCAGTCTCAAAAGGAAGATGATGGCTTGCAGTGAAGAAAAAAACAGTTTCATGTTACTCACGGAAAATGCACGTACCTTTGGGCCATCTACACAAAGAGTGTATGCAGAGTGTCTAGTGTTGATTCCTTGAGCTTTACAGCTTACTGCCTTGGTTATCCCTAGTGTGCTACACAGACACAAATGATGATAGTCTGCACACACTCCCATGTGTGCCAGGACCAAAGGAAGGCTGAGAAGGGCAGGCTTAATTGGCAGCATACACACAGATGTCAGGAATGGCAATTCTGAGACTTCAGCACATAAATGCTAGTATCGAACACACAGAGGGATTTTTTTTCACTCCCAGATATAGCGGGGCAACTGGATCAAGACTTACTAGTGCAGGACTGTGGCTGACAAAACAGACACAGAGAGACACAGAAAGGAAAACCTTACCATCACCACAGCTTGCTATCTGAAAATACTTTTTGGATAACAAATTGAGTTAGGACCCAAGCTAAAGTCTTGGTCAACTGAAGAGATCAAACAAACAAACTTCTGGAAAGCTTAGCTAGCTAGAATTTCCAAGCCACAGCCTAAGGATACACCTCAGTGGAAGACAGTTCTTCAGGAATGCATAACAAACCGACTTCCATCCCTAACGCCACAGGAAGAAAAATGTACCTAGCACAGTGACTAAGAAGAAGGAGCTTAGGTAGACAAAGCAGTGGCCAAAACCTAGGCATCCTCTTGAGTCAGCTGCTAAATACAAAGCTGTACATAAATGAGAACGCCAGAGAGAACTCCACAAGCCAGGCAAAAGAAGAACATAAAGTTAAACAATGGGGCGTTATGCTGAAAAATGCCAGGAGTTCCAGAGCAAGCAGACATTTATGTTGTCTTTTGAATGTATCTGTATAATCTGTATATAATGTGTCTGTTTGGTTTTGTGTACCTGTTTGCGCCTGCCTGAGTGTAGGACTGAGTGTCACGGCTCTCATGTGGAGGTCAGGACACCCACCCTCTCAGGTGCTGTTCCTCACAAGCTAAACTTTTTGAGATAATCTCTTCTTCACTGTGTCAGATTTGCTGGTCCACAAGCTTCCAGGAATTCTCCTGTCTCCACTATTCATTTTGCCTCAGGTGCACTGGTGTTACCTTATTTGGCTTCTATGAGTTCTGAGGAACCAGATTTGGGCCCTCATGCTTGCATGGTATGTGATTTACCCCACTAAGCCATCTCCCCAGCCCCAAATTTTCATTCTAATAAGTAAGAATGAAGACACAGAGACATCAAAACTTACTAGCAGGTCTAAACAAACCAGTAGAGAATACTTTATGTCTAGCCTAACAAACTTCCAAAAACATTTGAATAGATACCCTACAAAAACAATCACACACACACACACACATACACACACACACACACACACACACACACACACACACACACAAATCCAACAGCAACAACAACCCTACCTCAATGGTCTTTGACTTCATGAAAATAAGACATTCCATAAATCATAACAGCATCCAAAGAAGATTACAAGACACACATATACACATAGCCATGTACAGATACTTGTGCGCATGAGTGTGCGCTCATACACACACACACACACACAGACACACACACGCGCACGCGCGCACACACGAGGCCATACTGTTTAAAAGAAAAATGTAACCCATATCCAGGATAAATATCACCCAGTAAAGGAAAAAGTAAGAGTGCCCAAGACAGAACTCTGGAAAATATCTTTAAAACTTTATAAGGTGGGGGGAAGGGAATCCAGGAAGGGTTACTGATGAACGAGTAATACAAAGTTAAATGAATGAGGAGAGTATTGGATCGTGGGAGTCAAGTAAGGAGATAGTTCCCACAAGGAGAATGTGTTCAAGCCAGAGAGCAAAGAAAGCAGAGAGAAGAGTGCTGCTTGGATTTGGTAGAAGTGCGCATGCGTGCAATGATCATGGCCAGAGAAATTTGAGCAGAGGTGTGGTGGCAGAGCTGGCTTTTTTGGGCCTGAGGAATGAACAGGATAAGAGAATGAGAGGTGACAGACATATATTCAATGAAAGATGGTCTCTTACTCTTAAGTATGTAAAATATTTGTCGGGTTCACCTCTAAAAATATTTCTTAATTTTCTACAGGCTAGGTATGGTGCTACTTGGGAGGTTGAGGCGGGATGATTACTTGAGTATAAACATTTGGGACTAGCCTGAACAACAGAACAAGACCACAACTCAAATTTAAAATGTTCTTCAACCTTCCAGAGAAATGTGTCTTTCTCTTTCAGTCACACTAGTTTCTGTATAAACTAACCCCATTTTTAAAAAAAAATGTAAATTTGTTACCAAAAAAGGCATTGAGCAGCTTCTGAACCTGGATGTTGCTGCCCACAGTGCGGTACAACCCTTCTGTCTTGATCCCTAGGAAAGGAAAACCAGGTTATCTTATTAGTATTGCTCCAGTGTTCAAGGTCCCCAAGGCAGAAAAAGGAAGCTTTGTACACTGATGTTAGTTCACAGACAACAGAGAGGCTCTTCCTTCTCTCTTCTAGTTCTCCAGCCCTCTCCTGTCACAGAGGAACAATCCTACAGTCATTATCATACATCCAAAGATCTGTCACGGTTCCATTTGATTGTTCCTACCCACCCGCCCCACCCCACCCCCAGTTTATCTAACACACTCTACAGTAAATAGGCATGTGCTTCAATGAGTTGCCACAGGTAGCTGGGGGACAGTCTTCCAGGTCAGAAGGGAGCTAGCGATTGAAATATACAGAGGTGATATCCATCCCCAAGCTGTTCTTGGGCTATGATTAGAAAGGAGAGGATTGGAAGACAGCAAAAGTGAAGTAAAAGGCCACTTTTCCACTGAGAAAGGCTGATGCAATGCTTCAAAGAAAACAACGATTTATACACCACAGCCACCTGCATTCTAAATAGCCTCAGAAGGAAACAAGGTCGTTTAAAGGTCAGTGGAGAAGTGCGCTAATTCTACATGTCCCTGAGTTTAGATGTGAACCCATCAATTTTTAAACTGATATTAAAACAATATGTGGGAGAAGATGAGTTCTCGATTGTTTGAGATGGGACTGTCAGTGGAATGCTTGAGGGACAGTAGGTGCTAATTCAGAATGCATTCTACACCACTCCAAGGCTTTGCTCTCTAAAAGAGAAAACCACAAATTATGCATCTATGGTTGGATGAGGAACGCTATAATGGAAGCCAGTTTAGAACTGGCTGAAATCTTAAAATTTGTGTCCAGTGTACAAGCTATCAAAACACAGTCCAAGAATGGACTTGTGCAAGGGAAATTCTGGGTGCTTGTGAGAAAGCTCCAAGAAAACAAGAGTCCTGTGACACCTGTTTCTTCAAAAACCTGGAATTGTTCTTGGAAGGTATCTTTGTGCAGCTCTAGTGGATAGGAGGGAGTTTACTTCATCAAAACTGGGTACCACTATTTCTTTATATGCTTCTATGGAAATACGTGATTTTCCACATGAGGTTTGTTCTTGTGATTGTACACTTTCCTTGTGTGACTCTTCTTAACCCTTACAATATAAATTGTCTGGGGCTCTGAATAAAACTGGCTATTGCAGGAGACTTTAGTCTATGCCATGTTTAGGCTCCATTCTCCCAAGGCCAAAGACCAATTCAAGTGGTAAACACAAGCCTTATACAAAGCTGCCATTCTGATGATGGGTACGGAGCATCAGATAACACGATTCTTACTTTAGAGAAAGTTCCTTAGTGTAAAAGCAGAGGTGTTGAGGGGGAGTGCAAATTCAACACTTTCAAAGTGTTGTTTTCAATCTTACCTTTGGTCTCAATAAAATTGATGCACTTCCTAACAAACTTGAACCCCACTTCATTCAGCTCCACTGTTTAAAGGAAAGGAAAGTAGAGTCAGTTCATTGCATAATACGCAGTTTCTACCCAAGATTCAAGAGGCTCGGGAAGGAACTTCAGTGAGAACCAGGAGGGCAGGTGTACATCTCCACTCACTGTGAGACTGAATGATGCCATTCTCAGGGTAGGTTTAGACAGTTATAACACAAAGTGCTTCTGCTTAACCCTTTATATCACATCTACCCTAAACATGAGCAATGCCAAATAGGAAATGCTACTGTGGAAGTCCACAGAATTTTGACCATCTGTCTACAACAAGGAGGAGATAATGTATTTCTCTGGATCAACAGTAGCAGTCACACCATTAGTTTCAATGGTGTAACTTCCTTACTTCAATCAATATGCAATTCCAAATCAAGGCTAGGTTTCATTTTACAGTTTTGCTTGAATGGGGCATGTCATCAATGCCAGCGTTTGCTGCCAATGGGACAGCTTTGAGCTTATGATGTCCATAGGGTAAAAATTGGGATGACTTACTTTCTTCCTGTTTTGTTATAGGACTGTGGTAGATCTACAAAAGAAGAAAAACCAACAAAGACTAGGTTATTGTGACTCACTATTGTGACTCACTCACTCAAAAAGGATGCCAGTTCATTCCCTAGATAGGCTATCAAAATCATTAGAGATGCTAGACCTGTAACAAGAAAAGGAGGTGAGACAGAGTTATCTTTACCCAGATCTCTAGAAAATGCAACACCTAAAAGTTGTACTGAATGTTCACATGGTTCACACAGCTGAAGCTGCAGCTGATTCACCTTAGACATAATTTAAGTAAAGCTTAGGGCAGGTTTTTTTTGGGGGGGGAGCAAAAATACATTTTAAAAAGAGAAGTGGTTCTTGCTATCTTGCCTTCTTGCTCTTGCTCTGTCCCCTTGCTCCTTAACCCCCCTCTCTCTGTCTCTCTCTCCCCCCATTCCCCTCCCCCACCTCCACGTGCTCATGGTCATCCTCTACTCCTCTCTCTCTCTCTCTCTCTCTCTCTCTCTCTCTCTCTCTCTCTCTCTCTCTCTCTCTCCTCCATCCTTCCCTCTCTCTCTGTCTTTCTCTGTCTCTATTCCCTCAACTCCCCTTCCCATGCCCTGAATAAACTATTCTATACTAAAAAAAGGTAGAAAAGGAAGTGGTCTTCTTAAGGACACCCAGGTAATGGGCATTAACACTAAAATGGTTGATACCATTCCAAATATATGAATATTACATATAGAACACAGGCAGATCCTATTTCACAAAACAAATACCATTAGGTATAAAAGTCACAGATTAACCCAAACACAGTAATACTGAAAGATTTCAATACCCTACTCTCACCATCATGAAGATCAATTGAACAAAAAAGCAAGACAAAACAAAAAGTAACAGAACCATTGAAAGTAAATGGCATCGTAGATAGATGAAATGAAAATGTACAGAACACTCCATCCAAATTCTACAGACCATACATACTTAACCCATCGAATTTCGCTTTGAAATGGATTGTATACTAAAATACAAAGAGATGCTTATTCAAAAACAATGCCATGAAGCTAGGATCAACAGCAAGAGAAATCATAGAAAATATACAAGTTCATGGGGATTAAACAACTATCTAATGATAAATCCACCAATGAAGAAATAAAAAGAAAATCAAAAGATTCCTAAAATTTAATAAAAATCAAAATGCAATGCATCAAAACATGGGACACTGTTAGACGGTCCTAAAGTGGAAGTTTTTAGCCCTGATTACCTACATTAAAAAACCAGATCAGGGTTGGGGATTTATCTCAGTGGTAGAGCACTCGCCTAGCAAGCAGAAGAGCACAAGGCCCTGAGTTCGGTCCCCAGCTCAAAAAAAAAAAAAAAAAACCAAAAAACAAAAAACAAAAAACAAAAAACAACAACAACAAAAACAGATCAATTTTGAATAACTTAATAACATAATGAGGCATCTTAAGACATTGGGGGGAAAAGAGCCAACCACAAAATAGCTCCCATTAATAGTAAAATGGTGAACTGATACACTTAAAGTAAAAAAAGTACACATGGCTCATATGATCAGTGGTTTTGGTGTTTAAGAAAACAGTAACACCAGGTGAGGCTGGAAGAACTAAGCCCAGTCCCTCCTTTTCAAAGGAAAAAGTACTGCATATCTAAGTCCTCAGAATTATTTCAGGGAGAGGCATTTCTTCATTGAATAGCATTTGCTGTGACTTTTATAAACAAGGGCTCAGTGGGGTCAGCCACAGTCAAGCTGGGGAGGATACATGTTCAGAGGATCTATATTTTAGCATCATTCTCCACAATTAGCCTCTAATATATTCTGATATTCACGCAGCTAAGGGTAGGGCATGTGTAAGAGAGGGATGGACATAGAAGCGCCTTGCTCCTTGCTTGCCAAGCTTCAAGTCTCTGGGAAGTACACCTTACTCCACTTCTAGCAGCAATGCAATCTCAGAGCTGGCTACTACACTCTTAATTTCTTTTACATATAGTTTTATTTGTGTTAGGGGAGGGGTGTGCATGTCACAATACATGTGATGGTCAAAGGACAACTTGTGGGAGTCAGTTCCCTCCTTCCATCACATAGGTTCTAGGTAACTGGACTCGTGAAATCCCAAGCTTGAGAGCAAGCACCTTCCCACTAAGCCATCTATCTCACTAGTACTGATTATGCTTCTTTAAGCCACAGAGAACCGAGGAAACAAGGGAAAACTATGCTTCCCCATAGGCTAGGGTTTCGCTTAAAGAGAGCCAGGAGGGGGCTGGAGAGATGGCTCAGCCATTAAAGGCTAGGCTCACAACCAAAAATATAGAGAGCCAGGAGGTAATGCCATATTCAAAGACTATAGTAGTCCTACAGTTAGTTATCTGTCAAACCAGAGAAGAAGACCCAAAACTAATACAGCACTCTGGTGTGTATAGGGTGGTTTTCACCTAGTTGTGCAAGGTATGTAGAACAGAAAGCCTTAAAACCATTCCATTGAGAGGAAGAAAACTGAATGATACCAAAATAGCTTAAGTCATCGCCATGTAACAGTAAAACCAGGGCCAGGCATTTGTAACTCCAACACCACTAAGCTCATGTTATGTCATGTGCCACCAAAAGAAACTACTAGAAAGCTATTGAAAAGACAATGCTTTCTAATGACTTCTGCTTTAATTGTTCTAAATTTAGAACTAATCTGACTCTTCTAAAGGATTTTTTTTCCTCTCTATCTGCCTAAACAGTGAAGGATAGCAGCTCTTGTCTCCTCTCCCATGAAAGAGAACAAATTGAGTTTGTAGGGCAAAAAAGTTAGAAAAAAACATTTTTAAAGGAAAGATAAACAAAGGCTTACTTACATCCATGACAATGATTTTCCCACCCTTCTCTATGAACAAGTCAATTTTATACCATGGAAAGGATTAGTTTTCATTCTTAAAAACTTGTAGGAATAGTTATGAAGTCTAATATTGCAGCAGTCAGCTTTAGTGCCTTCTCTGGAGGATGTCCTATACAATTTTACAGAAGACCCTCACGTCTGGAACTCAAGCTGGATTAAAGAAGAGTTGAAAAAGAGACAATTCCTTCTAGCTCAGCTTCTGCTGAACAATCTATGACCACTTCCCCACTGCCACCACTAGAGGGCACTCAGACACTGGCCTATACTGTTGAGGTTCCTTCCGCACCCTTCTCTTCAACCCTACTCCAGTGTTTGGAATAACTTACAGGTTCTTTCCCATCCATAGCTTCCATCCATAGCCTTCTATTGGCTTCTGAAGGTGCTTGCAGAGTGATGGTTCCTGTTCTGGGGTGGAAAAACAACAAGTTGAAGTCAGAAAATTCACCTGAGAGAATGGTATCTGGTATCATCGTTTTTTAGCATACAGTGTCAATTAATGGATATTCATTGTACAAAATGATGCGTTTTATTGAAACATTTCCATACATGTATGTAGTGCACTTCAAAAACAGGATTCTTAACCACTATACTAAATGGCCTCTTGTCTATATGGCTATTGCTCCAAGCTTTGTTTGATTCTATTTCCTTTTCGGCATTCGGCTATGGTTTGAAAATATAAACAAGCACCCACACACCCCCTCCAAAACCTCCTTATATTGAAATGTAATCGCCGATACGAGAATAATAAGTTGAGTCTTTGGGAAGTGACAAAGCACCTTTATAAAAAGGTTTGAAGTGGTGAGTCCATTCCCTCCTCTCCCTTCTTCCACTCGAGAACAAGGAGCATGTGCTTTCTGGAGGATGAAGAGGCAAAACACTATCTTGGGAAACAAAGATTCCCAGACGCCAAACCTGCTAGCACACTGATCTTGGCCTTTCCACCTCAGAACCCTGAGAAATAAATTTCTGCTACTCATGTACAACCCATTCTCAGGCCTAAAAGCAATGAACTGGATGAAGACACCGTTTTTTATCCAGAGACACTAAAGACTGATAGGCCTATTCTAATTTATCTAGACCCTCAGAACCAAACAGGACACTTGGCAATGAGCAAATTCCTGCAGGCATGAAGTCATGGTAGAGTCTCCAGCCAGCAATGAAAAGCTCACTTACCTCACACCTTTCTACACCACACAGCCTCACTCTGAGTTAGAGAATGCAAGCGCAGTAACAAGAACACTCAAAGATGCTGGGCTAATCACTTTGCCTCCCTGAATGGTCACTTCCTCATCTCTTAAGAGTGCTGAAACACACACTCTGGGAAGTACTGCCCAGTGTAACCTCAGGGGATTCCTGTCAAACCCCTTCTTACCTGGAGGGTGAAATGCTCTTTAAGATAAAATTAACCAAAAGCTAGCACTTGGCTCTAAAAATCTAAACTCTCCCCCATTTACCTTTCTCTAAGAACCTCCTCCTTTGGAATACGTCTTGCAGGACTGGGAAGCCTGGTGCCCTCTATAAAGACAGCTATCAACCAATTCACAAAGCTAAAAGGAGGCGCACAAGCTAATGGAAAACAGTCGTGAACATAACTAAGCAGTTTGATGAGGGAGCTGCTCATCGAGCCCAGCTGGCCCACCTGTCAGCTCACTTCTGATCTCAGAAGCTACAGGAGTAAATGTCTGACTCTCAGGGAAGCACTTGGAGATTCTTTAGTGCTACAGATGGTCAAAGTCAAAGACTATTAAGGACTAGAGACTGGGAAAAGGACTATGGAGTAGTTCAGAGTCCTTCGCGTAGGATTCATTATAACTTTAGATGAATTGTTTGCCCTCCTGGAGTTCTGCTTGCCCATCTGGAACCTATAGGCAATGGGTGGCATATATTCAGTAGAGAGCACTGGTTAAGAAGGCTTCCTTAGAGATTCTAACACCTGGACTTGAGCCCTGGCTCCACCATTTAGTAGCGGTGTTATTCAAATTGGCAACTTTTCTTTTGCCTCTTTATCTTCTTTTGTGAACTTCAGGTAACAGCAAACTCTGCTCTTTGTGAAGACTAAAGTTCATTTAAAGAGCTGAGCAGGGCCTGACAGGCAGGAGTCACATGGAACGCAATAGCCCTCTGTGGTGATATAAGTCTAGGATTTCAAATACTGGTATGAACATAAATATTTCCTGAACTAGCAAAAAGGGAGTAAGAGACCTCTACTTGGCCCTCCAGAGAATGCGAGCCAATGTGTGTAATCCCTGCTGGGAAGCCTGGCTCTAAGATCAAATGGACAAGAGAAGGAAGTAGCTGCCACAGCCTGACAAGGTCCCACGTGAAGGGTGCATCAGCCTCTGTGTATGATGCTATTGACTATCCTGATCAATAATGGAATAAGACAACAAAGGCAATGACCGTGGGGGACCACAGCTCAGGGCTCTGTCTTACGGCACAGACAGTTCATGAATTTTTCATCTTGGTATTTTCACATTTAAAATGGGGTGAAGGGATAGGTAAGCCAATGGTTTTTAACATGTAAATAAAAGGGTAAGTATTCACAGGTGAACCATAATCTTAGTTCCTGGGTTCTACTCTAAAAATTCCTCAGAATTCTGGAAGGGAAACGAACATATCTAAAAATCAACACCAAACTTACCACCTACAAAGAGCCAAGCACAGCAGCACACTATGCAAGAAATATAAAAAATAAGTCATGCAGTGTCTTGCCCAGAGCCAAACTATTTGCAATTGCTTTGAGTTGTGGGTATTAGTTACAGGTAGCTGGCAAGTTTAAGCTAAAACCGGAATTAACATGGAGTCCAACATCACTTTTAAGCTCTTTGATGCTGCAGAACCAGAGGTGCTTACAGGGTCACATAGGAAGTCAGAGCCCACAGCTCTTTTTCTTATCCTCCAGGCCTGATATTATTAGGACAATGGGTGCCAGTCACAGTTACTGATAACACTGTTTACTGTCGTAGTCCTTTGGATGGGAATCATCTAGTTTTTTTAAGAGAGATGTCATAGAGACCCATAAACCAAAATTATGAGTGTCCAAAGATATCCCGGTTTTTAAATAAGGCTAATAGGGAAAATGTTCTAATCTCCTTAGTCTATCTGATCTCAATCCATAATAATTTTTTCTGTGATATTATAACTTCTTAGTTAAGGTCATTTCGAGCAATTTAATTATTTTGCTAAATTCTTCTCTAGTACTCAGTGCCCGATATATAGAAATAATGGATGAGAATAAAATCAGGTAACATACACAATCACTGACGTCTGGGGAAACTTCTTAACCAGCAAGCATGACTATCACCCAAAATAATGTCAAATACTTTCACTTCAAAGGATAGAGGTGCCTTTTGTTTATATGTTATGGTTTCCAATTTTGTATTTTTATAGGATTTCCGTTTACTAATGTGTGTGTTCTGAGGCTATATGTACTTCTTGTGCTTTTTCTTTGGCTATTTGGTTTTCTTGTTCGTTTGTTTGTCTTTTCCTATTCAGGTTTGTTTGTTTGTATTTTACCTTATATTTTCTAGACGTCTGCAGGTTTTCTAATGAGAGAGAGCAAGAAAAGATGTGTGTGTGATTGGGAGAGTGAGGAGGTGGGAAGGGTCTGGGAGGAGTTTGAGGAAGAAACCATAATCAGAATATATTGTATGAAAAAAAACTATTTTCAACTTTTTAAAGAACAAACAAAGGTGTAATTAACCTTTTTTTAGCTGGAGGCAGAGGGGGAAAGAGGAATAGAAGGCACTGGAAAGAAACAATATAACGATGCCCCAAATTTGCAAGCAATGGCTCAAATATTTGGGAGTCAATAAATTATTCTAATTCACATGCATATCTTCAAAGTAGGAGATGCTTGGATCATTTTACAGTAAGTGGGGGAAACTCCCCACTACTACCTCTACCCTTCACCTTCTCTTCCAAATTGTGTCACTCTACTTCCTGCGTCACACTTAAGAGAGTTGTCTTGAAAAGAACAAGCATTGTTATTCTGTCAGCTTTTCAGCACTTTGAAAAAAATCAAAGCTTTGCATATATGACGGCAAATTAGATTCTAGGAGATATGTTGTTTTTTTTTTTTTCTGCCAGAGCCAATGAGGTAAATGTGGCTGAGAGATATACAGGAAACAAAATGAAACCAAACCATATGGAAACGCTCTGATCTGGTCTAACAGGGACCCTAGTGAAGGGCAGATTGAAAGGCAGGATCAAGAGACAGGGGAGGAAATAAAAGAGCCACCTAGATTCATGGGTGGTACACAGTGACCGTGTCAATTCACAGCATCCCAACTTACCTTTCATTAGCTTCAATATCAAAACAGAATCTCTTGTCAATTGACTCTGTCTTCCTTCTCACACAGTACTTCAAAGTTAAGTCCACAGGTCCCTGATAAGAGAGAAGCATTTCCTTAAAATCCAGAAGTTTCTTCCCTCATCTATACTGTCCTCAGGGTCATTTGAATGGGATCAACCAAGACAGAAGGAGCAATGGGCTGACTCACTAAGAACCTTCACCTTCAAATCTTGGAATTACATGGTCGATGGCTTCTCCCTGTTCTAAGTATCAGTGGTCAAGACCATGTGAAAATGAAAATGCTCGGGGCAGGCCAGTGCCCTTTCCCAAGCACAGTGGATACAATAGAAGCTCACTACACATCACCAGGGCAGTGCAGGAGAAATGGAGTGCCCAAATGCCATTAAGTACACGTAATAAATTTTTCATGAGGTTTCTGAGTAGGAAGTTGCAACGAGGAAATTAGCTATCTGAAACCATCCACAGAATGTTCGAGAAAAAGTAAGCATTAAAGCCCTACTGGATGTGGCAGTAAACACCTTCAAGATGAAAAAAAAGGCATAAAAATGGTCTCTCCAGAGGTAGGAAAAAAGCAAGGAGACAAGACTTGTTTACTAATCAAAGCAACATTTTTACATTTGATACATGTGGGGTAGTATGGTTCATAATATTCCCGTGGGAACACAAATCTGCCAAAGCCCTTGGTGGCCACAAACTCCCTGATTCTTCATTGTTTGCTTTCCTCTAGTATCTCAAATGGGGACAATGTGGCACCGAAAGAGAGATAAGACTTAGATAACACAATGAACTATATACTGTTATTTTTAATACAAGGTATTTTTAATTCATTGGTGGTTTATTATTTTCTGAAGTTGTATAACACAAACTTCCCTCACCCTTAGAGGTGAATGTGAGAGGTAAAATTTATTAATGATATGCAAGTTGGTAAGGTCCAAGTAGCATTACAGTAGGAAGGTTAAGATTTGGGATATTGCTTCACGTATGCCATTTACTAGCTATGTGACCCTGGCAAGGCAATGGCTCCGAGTCCTAACTTCAGAATGTATTAAATAAGAGCAATATTGGCCTATGGTCTCAAACTCAGAAGCCCTGCATATACTCCAGGCCTGTACTTATGACACTATTCCATTCAAAACAACGTGCATCATTGGCGAATTTACTCAGTTTTGACCAATTTACTCGGTTGAAAAGTAAACAGATCACAGAGCTAAGATTTATAGCCAGAGCAGACATGATAAGATATGCACATCTGTAATCCTCAAACTCCAACCTGAGGGAGATAGATAACAAATTCAAGGCTAGTCTGGATTACATGGTCAGATTCTGTCTAAAAATTTTAAATGTAGAAATAAACAAATACATAAAAATCAATATATAAATAATCTCAAATCACGATGTTCTTCAGCTAACTACTGGACGTGCCTCTCACAACAAGTTTGGGCATTCATGGGCCAATCATTTCTGCTCTTCTTCTACTACACGAACTCAAACTTCCATTAACCTTTCAAAGTGCAGTTCTTATCCCAACACTTGGGATGTCATGTACAAGTTCCTCAAGGAAGGTGGCGGGGTCACGTAGGCAATCTCCCTCTTTCGTCTTCACACCATTTAGCAGCAGCAGTGTAGCAAGCGACTTAGGATCCTAGGCCCCATCTACACCACTCCAGCTGCAGCTCCAGACACCACCAAAAATTTTGTGTCCCATGGTTACAAACCACTTCACACACAAGTCACGCTCTTTAATGACCCCGTGCCATTGCATGTACTGTGCTCTGCACCCAAAGGGACTCTTGGTCTGAATACATTACTACTTGCTCGATAAATCACACTTCAACTTTCCTCCAAACTCCACACAGCCTGCTCCTCACTGTGTACTTTATATGAAATGCCCTGTCGCCAGTGCCACACTTGATGGAGAAATCCTTACATACATGGAAGATGTCTTATTCACCTATACATCTCCAGTCCTTAGTCAGTAGGGCTGGGAAGAATTTATGAACCCAATCACCATCCCTTCTACTTTTCTGAGGAGGAAGATAAGCCTGAGTAACATTAAATAATTAACTTGAGGTCAAATGCAAGTTATGAATGGAATTAGGGTTTAAACCCAGTTCTTTCATATATCGGGGAGTTGGGAGGGTGGGGACAGCACATGAAGTGCACACTTGGCAGCAAGTGCCCTGACATAGTGAGCCATATCACCAGTCCCATAAACACAATTATTTAAACTCAAAATCAACCACTCTTACTCTTTTCCATTATGTCTAGCATGGAGAGGTAAAATTCTGATAAAGTAAATATTACTTTGGAGGAAACTGGTAAACAGAGTATATGACATAAGTAAGACTTTGCAGGTTGAGCTATTAGGGGACACTGGTAAGTGTCACAGTAAGGAAGAAGGCAAATTCATCTATCTCCAAATCGGGTTCGTGGTATATGCTCCATAGTGCTACTGAAAGAGGAAATAAGGGTAGGTGGTAGAAAATGTCCTTGGAAGACAACTGGCATTTAAGAAAAGGTGGTTCTTATCTACTGCTGCTGCTGCTGCTATTAGCAACATAGCATCATTTATTTATATTAATTGCGTTTCGGAAGCATGAAGTATGACTAGGAATGGTGTCAGAAGACTAACAAGAAAAAATATTTTCGAATACAAATTGGGTGAACTCAATAACTACTACTTCTTCTACTCCATCTGTTGGTTTACCTGCTAGAGTCCTCCCAGAGATCCAGCAAAAGATTGTCATCGCCAGGACTGCTGCCAGGTGCAGGTGGCTGGCAGCATATAAGAGGACTGCTTGCTACCACAGCTCACTCACGTATATATATACGATTTCTCTCTCCCTTGCTGCCCCCTCCCTCCTCCTCCCGCCTCCCTCCCTCCCTCCCCCTTCCTCTCTCTCTCTCTCTCTCTCTCTCTCTCTCTCTCTCTCTCTCTCTCTCTCCTCTCACCCTGTTCTCAAGTGTTCCTAGCTAGCCTCTCTCTCCCCATTTCTGTCCATCTTTCTGTCCTTCTCTGTTCCCCTTCTATGATTTCATGGTTCTAGTCCCATCTTTCTGCTCCTACCCCTTTTCCAGACCCACACTCTCTGTATTCCCCCTAAATAACTCCCTTTATATCAGGTCTATCATACGGTGTGATTTCTCAGGGTGATATCTTGGCATGGGCCAACCAGGTACTCCATTACTCCACCTACTGCCACATTATATTTTCTAACACTACTTTTGAAATGGAAAACTGAGTTGTTCTTTTTTCAGTCCCTTAAGGGATTCTACATTAAAATTGCTTAGGCTCAAGGCCAGGCACATGTGGCATCCCAACTTTCAGGATCGAGAGGCAAGTGGATCTCTGTCAGTTCAAGGCCAGCTTGGTCCACATAGTGAGTTCCAGGACAGCCAGAGCTTCACAGAGAGACTCCATCTCGTAAAACAAAACCCTGCTTAGGCTCCTACGATTGCAGTTTTGCAAGCACCACTCAATGAAACAAGGAGGTAAGAAAAATTAAATTGCTCTCATATGCTAAGGGGATATAAAAGAATTTTCTACTGATTTTGGCCTGGACAAAATGTTCTTTTGAACAGGAATAAAAAAACTCTAAAAGATATTACTCTGAGAGTAAAGCTAGTGTCTAACCTCCAGATAATAATTTGTGTAGAATTAAAAACAATGGGGTCTTAGAAATTAGCCCAGTTATAAGTAGCTCAAACTCCTGGGTTTATTTCCAGTACCACATAAATCAGTCATGGAGACATATACTGATAATTTCAGAAATCAGGAAATAAGGCAGGAGGATTAAAAAGTTCAAGGTCATGCTTTATATTATAATGACTTTAAAGCCATCCTAAGCTCCTCAAAGACCCATCTCAACAACCACCCTGCCTAACATGAAATAGAAAAAGAAAAAGACTGCAGCCAGTGTTAGACTGTAGCCAGTGTTAGACTGCAGCCAGTGTTAGACTGCAGCCAGTGTTAGACTGTAGCCAGTGTTAGACTGTAGCCAGTGTTAGACTGCAGCCAGTGTTAGACTGCAGCCAGTGTTAGACTGTAGCCAGTGTTAGACTGTAGCCAGTGTTAGACTGCAGCCAGTGTTAGACTGCAGCCAGTGTTAGACTGTAGCCAGTGTTAGACTGTAGCCAGTGTTAGACTGCAGCCAGTGTTAGACTGCAGCCAGTGTTGTACATAAGCACTCGATGCTCATAGCCCATGGTGAACTTGATGAAACCTGATGACACATTACCTAAGAGTGTACCCCAGCTTAAACATATATTTGAGGTACAATAGTAGGCTCTGTGCTTAAAAACCAATGTAAAAAGTAGGGGTTGTGGATTTAGCTCAGTGGTAGAGCGCTTGCCTAGCAAGCGCAAGGCTCTGGGTTCAGTCCCCAGCTCCGAAAAAAAAGAAAAGTAGTTTTCAACAGTCTGTAGTCAAAACTCTCCCCTCTAGTTTTCGGTGTCCACAGAAAATGCTGTTAATAGAAATTGGCAGTTTTCGGTCCCCAGCTCCGAAAAAAAAAAAAAAAAGAAAGAAAGAAATTGGCAGTTTTCTCCAAACTCCTGAATACCTTAACTGGGCCTTCGTCTATGTACTTAAAGCTTCCAGCAATATGTAAATATCTCAAAGGTTCACAGTGACAGCATGTAGGCGAGCAAGTGAAGGGGATACTTCCAGAAAATGAATGATGTGATGATCACTTTTTACCTTAGAAACATCCCTGCATGGAAAGGATCAGGTCCTTTCAGGGATTAAACATATATATATATATATATATGTATGTATGTATATATATATATGTGTGTGTGTATGTATATATATACATATATATATATGTGTGTGTGTATGTATATATGTATGCATGTATGTATGTATATATGTGTATATATATGCCATATATGCCTTTATTAGATGCATATATTAAATGCTAATCTTAGGATATATATGCTTTTAATAAAGGCATACTAGAAAGTAATTCATATTTTAAGAACTCACTACTCAAAAGAACCATTCATATTTTGGATATGTTCTTTGTATAAATACGGGCAATTGTTATACTAAATAGGCTGGGAAGGTAAAGACACCATTATGATGGTAGGAGCTGCATATGATATAACACACCTGTTAATCCCAATGCTCAGGAGTCTGAGGCAGGAGACTTGCTATAAGTTCAAGGCATAGGTCTGTGCTATACAATGAGTTCCAGGCCAGCCTTTTCTCTAAAACCAAACCACGTTTTAATATTATATGACAGTGCTAGACTTGATTGCTTGACACTGTGTCAATATATATTCTTCTCTGACATACCATCACACCGATGAGCTCAAAATCTAGCAGTAACCAAAACTGACCTGCTTAGCACCGGGCTTCTGTTCCGTCGGTGTCATGGTGAGTGTCCTGGTCTCTTTCTCATACCGACAGTAGTATTTTACCCAGGATATCCCCAGAGCCCCTACGAGACAGGAGAAAGGGAACAAGCAGATTATTTCACCTCCCCAAAGCAGAAGCTGCTTTCTGTTTGCTTTTTTCCTCCAGTGCCTGAGATTGAATACAAGGCCTCTACACGGTATGCCCATTCCCAGCTATTGCTTATTCTCGGCTGACAGACCCTAGGTCAATCTCTGTTCTTTGCCTGTGTACCATCTTTACCTACCTACTGCACCACAGAGATGCTAACCGTCACCAATTCCTTCCCATATCCATGGCTGGCTCGTTCCAAACCCACTTACTCCTCCTGCAACAGTTCTTGGGAATAGAGACACCTATGCATCCAGAAGCTTGAAAATCCTGCCAATTTGCTCTTTCCTGAAACCTCTCATTTAACTAACACTGAATTGTGTCCATTCTATTCCATACATGGCTCTTCTTCAAGTATTTCTGCTTCTTTTAACCCTTTAGCAATGAGTTAAAGGATGTTACATCATCTTGTTTTCATAATACTTATAACATTTCCAATAAAATACAAATGTACTTTTTTTCTCTCATCAATCATTTCAAGCAGGCTTCTCGCATTTCCCCATCTCTGATTTGCTCCTATCCTACCCTTCTTCACCATTTTGCTAGGATGTTACTTTAAAAGGTCTTTCTATTGATGTCACCTCCCTTGTTGTAAATCATGCATGGCTTTCCTAATCTCTCCAAACAATTTAGTCTACGTTCAAAGCCCTGCATAATTTGATCAAATTGACCTTTCTGGCCTTGTCACTGGGTACCCTCACCTCTATGCTCCTGTGTCAGTGAATTCTTTTCAGATGCCAAATACTTAGGTGGCCATGTAGTTTGTCCTGCTAACTCAGCATGTAGTTGAGAAAGGATACACCATAAACTTAAGAATGAGTAATTACATCAGGACAACATGGGTTATGCTCAACAAACTAAGACCTAAGCATGAAGTATGTTCTCCAACACTCCTATGCCTCTAATACAGTAGCACCCACATGAAGTTCTCTACCCACCCTTATCCCATTTTTAAGCCTGTCACTCTTTCACTGAACATTTAAGTTCTAAGTCAAACATCACTTCCTCAGAGAAGCTCTTAGATATATACCCCCAAAGAGTGTGCTCCAAATGCTTTACAAATATACTTTCCTATCCGTCCTGTCAATCTGAGAATTGCTTGGAGAATAAAAAGTGTGAGATTCATTTCGTTCTTGTACTCTCAGTGTGTTGCATACCATTTGGTCAAAATGCGGCTTGGCAAGCATTCATTTAACTAAGTGGCAGCCATTTGTGACAGCTTAGAAAACTGAGGCCCAGAAACACCCTGTACTATGAAGCAGAGGTTCTCGACTAGGGGCAGTCTGACCTCACTGTAGACAGTTTAGATTGTCATATATGAGCAGTCCTACTAACACAAGGTGGAGAGAAAACCAGGATGTGGCTCGCCACTTTACATTGTGAAGCAATGGTTCTCCACCTTCTTACTGCTCTGACCCTTTAACAGTTCCTCAGATGGTGATGACCCCAGCCATACAACTATTTTTTTGCTACTCCATAACTGTAACTTTGCTACTGTTATAAATCATTTAAAAAATGTGTCTTTCAATGGTCTTAAGTGGCCCCTGTGAAAAGATCATTTGAATCCCCAAAGGGGTCACAACCCACAAGTTGAGAGCTACTGCTGGACAAGCTCTGGAGGTAGTGAATGGGATAAAGTACACTGGAAAGGATATCAAGGTTGGTACAGGATACCTCTGAAGTTAACCTTTGATCTAGTGACTGTTCGAAGCCTCAATGGTTTCAAGTGTAACCTAAGCATAATGTGGAATCAAAGGTTAAATGGGATGAGGCTTTTAAGTACAGTAAATATAATCGACTTGAAATGTAAATACGTAAATATCCAAGAAAAATAAAATTAAAAACCAAATCTTTAAAAAAATAAAAAATAGGCGGATCCCGGCCCGCAGCAGCTCTCTGCTCCCAGACCCGGTGGGAGAGAGACCCAACCGCCTGGTCAGGTGGGCACTCCTGAGGCTGCAGAGCAGAAGAGACCACCAACACTGCTCACCCCTGCCCACATCCCTGGCCCAAGAGGAAACTGTATAAGGCCTCTGGGCTCTCGTGGGGGAGGGCCCAGGAGTGGCAGGACTTCTGCGCCTGAGACACCGCCGGATCCTGAAAGAAACAGACCGGATAAACAGTTCTCTGCACCCAAATCCCGTGGGAGGGAGAGCTAAACCTTCAGAGAGGCAGACAAGCCTGGGAAACCAGAAGAGACTGCTCCCTGCACACACATCTCGGACGCCAGAGGAAAAAGCCAAAGACCATCTGGAACCCTGGTGCACTGAAGCTCCCGGAAGGGGCGGCACAGGTCTTCCTGGTTGCTGCCGCTGCAGAGAGCCCCTGGGCAGCACCCCACGAGCGAACCTGAGCCTCGGGACCACAGGTAAGACCAAATTTTCTGCTGCAAGAAAGCTGCCTGGTGAACTCAAGACACAGGCCCACAGGAACAGCTGAAGACCTGTAGAGAGGAAAAACTACACGCCCGAAAGCAGAACACACTGTCCCCATAACTGACTGAAAGAGAGGAAAACAGGTCTACAGCACTCCTGACACACAGGCTTATAGGTCAGTCTACCCACTGTCAGAAATAGCAGAACAAAGTAACACTAGAGATAATCTGATGGCGAGAGGCAAGCGCAGGAACCCAAGCAACAGAAACCAAGACTGCATGCCATCATCGGAGCCCAATTCTCCCACCAAAACAAACATGGAATATCCAAACACACCAGAAAAGCAAGATCTAGTTTCAAAATCATATTTGATCATGATGCTGGAGGACTTCAAGAAAGACATGAACACACTTAGGGAAACACAGGAAATCATTAATAAACAAGTAGAAGCCTACAAAGAGGAATGGCAAAAATCCCTGAAAGAATTCCAGGAAAACACAATCAAACAGATGAAGGAATTAAAAATGGAAATAGAAGCAATCAAGAAAGAACACATGGAAACAACCCTGGATATAGAAAACCAAAAGAAGAGACAAGGAGCTGTAGATACAAGCTTCACCAACAGAATACAAGAGATGGAAGAGAGAATCTCAGGAGCAGAAGATTCCATAGAAATCATTGACTCAACTGTCAAAGATAATGTAAAGTGGAAAAAGCTACTGGTCCAAAACATACAGGAAATCCAGGACTCAATGAGAAGATCAAACCTAAGGATAATAGGTATAGAAGAGAGTGAAGACTCCCAGCTCAAAGGACCAGTAAATATCTTCAACAAAATCATAGAAGAAAACTTCCCTAACCTAAAAAAAGAGATACCCATAGGCATACAAGAAGCCTACAGAACTCCAAATAGATTGGACCAGAAAAGAAACACCTCCCGTCACATAATTGTCAAAACACCAAACGCACAAAATAAAGAAAGAATATTAAAAGCAGTAAGGGAAAAAGGTCAAGTAACATATAAAGGGAGACCTATCAGAATCACACCAGACTTCTCGCCAGAAACTATGAAGGCCAGAAGATCCTGGACTGATGTCATACAGACCCTAAGAGAACACAAATGCCAGCCCAGGTTACTGTATCCAGCAAAACTCTCAATTAACATTGATGGAGAAACCAAGATATTCCATGACAAAACCAAATTTACACAATATGTTTCTACAAATCCAGCACTACAAAGGATAATAAATGGTAAAGCCCAACATAAGGAGGCAAGCTATACCCTAGAAGAAGCAAGAAACTAATCGTCTTGGCAACAAAACAAAGAGAATGAAAGCACACAAACATAACCTTACATCCAAATATGAATATAACGGGAAGCAATAATCACTATTCCTTAATATCTCTCAATATCAATGGCCTCAACTCCCCAATAAAAAGACATAGATTAACAAACTGGATACGCAACGAGGACCCTGCATTCTGCTGCCTACAGGAAACACACCTCAGAGACAAAGACAGACACTACCTCAGAGTGAAAGGCTGGAAAACAACTTTCCAAGCAAATGGTCAGAAGAAGCAAGCTGGAGTAGCCATTCTAATATCAAATAAAATCAATTTCCAACTAAAAGTCATCAAAAAAGATAAGGAAGGACACTTCATATTCATCAAAGGAAAAATCCACCAAGATGAACTCTCAATCCTAAATATCTATGCCCCAAATACAAGGGCACCTACATACGTAAAAGAAACCTTACTAAAGCTCAAAACACACATTGCACCTCACACAATAATAGTGGGAGATTTTAACACCCCACTCTCATCAATGGACAGATCATGGAAACAGAAATTAAACAGTGATGTCGACAGACTAAGAGAAGTCATGAGCCAAATGGACTTAACGGATATTTATAGAACATTCTATCCTAAAGCAAAAGGATATACCTTCTTCTCAGCTCCTCATGGTACTTTCTCCAAAATTGACCATATAATTGGTCAAAAAACGGGCCTCAACAGGTACAAAAAGATAGAAATAATCCCATGCGTGCTATCAGACCACCACGGCCTAAAACTGGTCTTCAATAACAATAAGGGAAGAATGCCCACATATACGTGGAAATTGAACAATGCTCTACTCAATGATAACCTGGTCAAGGAAGAAATAAAGAAAGAAATTAAAAACTTTTTAGAATTTAATGAAAATGAGGATACAACATACTCAAACTTATGGGACACAATGAAAGCTGTGCTAAGAGGAAAACTCATAGCGCTGAGTGCCTGCAGAAAGAAACAGGAAAGAGCATATGTCAGCAGCTTGACAGCACACCTAAAAGCTCTAGAACAAAAAGAAACAAATACACCCAGGAGGAGTAGAAGGCAGGAAATAATCAAACTCAGAGCTGAAATCAACCAAGTAGAAACAAAAAGGGCCATAGAAAGAATCAACAGGACCAAAAGTTGGTTCTTTGAGAAAATCAACAAGATAGATAAACCCTTAGCCAGACTAACGAGAGGACACAGAGAGTGCGTCCAAATTAACAAAATCAGAAATGAAAAGGGAGACATAACTACAGATTCAGAGGAAATTCAAAAAATCATCAGATCTTACTATAAAAACCTATATTCAACAAAATTTGAAAATCTTCAGGAAATGGACAATTTCCTAGACAGATACCAGGTATCAAAGTTAAATCAGGAACAGATAAACCAGTTAAACAACCCCATAACTCCTAAGGAAATAGAAGCAGTCATTAAAGGTCTCCCAACCAAAAAGAGCCCAGGTCCAGATGGGTTTAGTGCAGAATTCTATCAAACCTTCATAGAAGACCTCATACCAATATTATCCAAACTATTCCACAAAATTGAAACAGATGGAGCCCTACCAAATTCCTTCTACGAAGCTACAATTACTCTTATACCTAAACCACACAAAGACACAACAAAGAAAGAGAACTTCAGACCAATTTCCCTTATGAATATCGACGCAAAAATACTCAATAAAATTCTGGCAAACCGAATTCAAGAGCACATCAAAACAATCATCCACCATGATCAAGTAGGCTTCATCCCAGGCATGCAGGGATGGTTTAATATACGGAAAACCATCAACGTGATCCATTATATAAACAAACTGAAAGAACAGAACCACATGATCATTTCATTAGATGCTGAGAAAGCATTTGACAAAATTCAGCACCCCTTCATGATAAAAGTCCTGGAAAGAATAGGAATTCAAGGCCCATACCTAAACATAGTAAAAGCCATATACAGCAAACCAGTTGCTAACATTAAACTAAATGGAGAGAAACTTGAAGCAATCCCACTAAAATCAGGGACTAGACAAGGCTGCCCACTCTCTCCCTACTTATTCAATATAGTTCTTGAAGTTCTAGCCAGAGCAATCAGACAACAAAAGGAGATCAAAGGGATACAGATCGGAAAAGAAGAGGTCAAAATATCACTATTTGCAGATGATATGATAGTATATTTAAGTGATCCCAAAAGTTCCACCAGAGAACTACTAAAGCTGATAAACAACTTCAGCAAAGTGGCTGGGTATAAAATTAACTCAAATAAATCAGTTGCCTTCCTCTATACAAAAGAGAAACAAGCCGAGAAAGAAATTAGGGAAACGACACCCTTCATAATAGACCCAAATAATATGAAGTACCTCGGTGTGACTTTAACCAAGCAAGTAAAAGATCTGTACAATAAGAACTTCAAGACACTGAAGAAACAAATTGAAGAAGACCTCAGAAGATGGAAAGATCTCCCATGCTCATGGATTGGCAGGATTAATATAGTAAAAATGGCCATTTTACCAATGGCGATCTGCAGATTCAATGCAATCCCCATCAAAATACCAATCCAATTCTTCAAAGAGTTAGACAGAACAATTTGCAAATTCATCTGGAATAACAAAAAACCCAGGATAGCTAAAACTATCCTCAACAATAAAAGGACTTCAGGGGGAATCACTATCCCTGAACTCAAGCAGTATTACAGAGCAATGGTGATAAAAACTGCATGGTATTGGTACAGAGACAGACAGACAGACCAATGGAATAGAATTGAAGACCCAGAAATGAACCCACACACCTATGGTCACTTGATTTTTGACAAGGGAGCCAGAGCCATCCATTGGAAAAAAGATGGCATTTTCAGCAGATGGTGCTGGTTCAACTGGAGGGCAACATGTAGAAGAATGCAGATCGATCCATGCTTATCACCCTGTGCAAAGCTTAAGTCCAGGTGGATCAAGGACCTCCACATCAAACCAGACACACTCAAACTAATAGAAGAAAAACTAGGGAAGCATCTGGAACACATGGGCACTGGAAAAAATTTCCTGAACAAAACACCAATGGCTTATGCTCTGGGATCGGGAATTGACAAATGGGATCTCATAAAACTGCAAAGCTTCTGTAAGGCAAAGGACACTGTGGTTAGGACAAAACGGCAACCAACAGATTGGGAAAAGATCTTTACCAACCCTACAACAGATAGAGGCCTTATATCCAAAATATACAAAGAACTCAAGAAGTTAGACCGCAGGGAAACAAATAACCCTATTAAAAAATGGGGTTCAGAGCTAAACAAAGAATTCACAGCTGAGGAATGCCGAATGGCTGAGAAACACCTAAAGAAATGTTCAACATCTTTAGTCATAAGGGAAATGCAAATCAAAACAACCCTGAGATTTCACCTCACACCAGTGCGATTGGCTAAGATCAAAAACTCAGGTGACAGCAGATGCTGGCGAGGATGTGGAGAAAGAGGAACACTCCTCCATTGTTGGTGGGACTGCAGACTGGTAAAACCATTCTGGAAATCAGTCTGGAGGTTCCTCAGAAAATTGGACATTGAACTGCCTGAGGATCCAGCTATACCTCTCTTGGGCAGATACCCAAAAGATGCCTCAACATATAAAAGAGACACGTGCTCCACTATGTTCATTGCAGCCTTATTTATAATAGCCAGAAAATGGAAAGAACCCAGATGCCCTTCAACAGAGGAATGGATACAGAAAATGTGGTACATCTACACAATGGAATATTACTCAGCTATCAAAAACAACGAGTTTATGAAATTCGTAGGCAAATGGTTGGAACTGGAAAATATCATCCTGAGTGAACTAACCCAATCACAGAAAGACATACATGGTATGCACTCATTGATAAGTGGCTATTAGCCCAAATGCTTGAATTACCCTAGATCGCTAGAACAAACGAAACTCAAGACGGATGATCAAAATGTGAATGCTTCACTCCTTCTTTAAATGAGGAAAAAGAATACCCTTGGCAGGGAAGGCAGAGGCAAAGATTAAAACAGAGACTGAAGGAACACCCATTCAGAGCCTGTCCCACATTTGGCCCATACATATACAGCCACCCAATTGGACTAGATGGATGAAGCAAAGTAGTGCAGACCGACAGGAGCCGGATGTAGATCGCTCCTGAGAGACACAGCCAGAATACAGCAAATACAGAGGCGAATGCCAGCAGCAAACCACTGAACTGAGAATAGGTCCCCTATTGAAGGAATCAGAGAAAGAACTGGAAGAGCTTGAAGGGGCTCGAGACCCCAAAAGTACAACAATGCCAAGCAACCAGAGCCTCCAGGGACTAAGCCACTACCTAAAGACTATACATGGACTGACCCTGGGCTCTGACCCCATAGGTAGCAATGAATATACTAGTAAGAGCACCAGTGGAAGGGGAAGCCCTGGGTCCTGCTAAGACTGAACCCCCAGTGAACTAGTCTATGGGGGGAGGGCGGCAATGGTGGGAGGGTTGGGAGGGGAACACCCATAAGGAAGGGGAGGGGGGAGGGGGATGTTTGCCCGGAAACCGGGAAAGGGAATAACACTCGAAATGTATATAAGAAATACTCAAGTTAATAAAAAAAAAAAAATAAAAAATAAAAAATATGATTTACTTCCTTTTTCCTACCTATTTTTTGACCCAAAGTTCAG
The DNA here is from genome assembly GCF_021556685.1 of Rattus norvegicus. Classification (NCBI taxonomy): domain Eukaryota; kingdom Metazoa; phylum Chordata; class Mammalia; order Rodentia; family Muridae; genus Rattus; species Rattus norvegicus. The sequence continues at coordinate 71,792,112 of NC_141554.1, forward strand.
CATACGCAATTAACATTCCTCGACTTGAATCTCAGAGAAAAAATTGGAGACATAGTACTCATAATTTAAACATGCCCCTAAAGTTTCTTTTGCATTTTTTACTATTCCTACCCTGCCCTCCAAAGAGTTCTATCCGACATGGATCTATGAACAACACATGGGTCTCAGAATTCAGAAAGGTAAAGCAGCAAGGCCCCAGGGAACCAGAGGGTGGCGCTGCATGCCCACACACATTTCTCCTGTGTGTAGAGGTAGCCTTCGATGGTTGGCTGTCCCGGAAGCTTGCATGTCTGAGGGGCCTCTTTCATCCTCTTCTTAAGTTCCTCCATCTCCTCCCGGGTACTGGAGAAGTGATTCCTTGTCTGTCAAGAAATCATCATGATCATTGTGATAATTGTCATCAACGGGACTGTGTCAATCCATCATAGATATAGTACAGAGATTTCTCTGCTCACAGCATGTGCTAGCACATATAGAAAACTGAATAGTAGTGACTAGAAAATAATTCTAGAGTTTAATGGTACTAGAAAGGAAGCATAAACACAGATATCACAAGAAGCAAGAGCTTTTACCTAGTGGGATTAATTCAAGCTTCAGGTAAATAGGAATCTGAAATCTCTGACATTAGACTGACCCTTACTTTACAATAAGGGCAACTATAGAGAAGGTTCCCAAAAATAGTTATCATGGCCATTTCTTTATGTTAGTGAAGAAGATGTGGACTACACTAACAACAAGTCAGCCATGAGTACACATGCAAACGCTTGGTATTAGCTCACATTTGTCAAGTGACACATGGCAGAGGAGTCAACTTGATTGTAGAAAGATTTTGTAAGGCAGCAGAAAATAGGTACTCTCACGTTCAGGTAAAGGAGAGGACCCAGAAGGAAGGAATAAATGCAGAAAGAAAAAAGTAGGTAAAACTGTACATCACAATCCCCCTCAGCAAGCATCTTATCGGCAGTTTTTAATTTAAAAATACATCTATGAATGTCATGCAATGTAGCACACCCAGTCCAATGTCACCTGATCTTAATCACACCTTCTACTGACTACCAATTGTTAACATTCTCTATGCTCCTTTAAAAATGCTGGTTTGGGGCTGGAGAGATGGCTCAGTGGTTAAGAGCACTGGTTCTTCTTCCAGAGGTCCTGAGTTCAATTCCCAGCAACCTCATGGTGGCTCACAACCATCTGTAATAAGATCTGATGCCCTCTTCTGGCACACAAGTGTACAAGCAGATACAGTATTCATATACATTAAATAAGTAAATTGTTTTGATGCTGGTTTGGTTCTATATAACAAGTAGCTTAAGAGATACCTGCTTTATCTATCTACTCTAGAAGGCATATGATCCTGCAAGACAGACAAACCTTGGTGCCTCGTTCTGGTGTACTAGAGACTTTTCACACTGTCTCAAATAGGATATATTTTCATGGTATCCATAAATACTTATCAAATGATAATTAGTAAATTCTCATGTCTCAAAACATTAAATATGCTATGTCTATGGTCATTTGTAAGAACTAGCATGTGCATGAAGTTGGAGACGTCCTTTAAAATTCATTAACTCTAAGTGATAAGAGAAGGAAGAAGAGATACCCATAATAAGAAAGCACGTGGCTTAACTGACTTGGGAACTAGCCTAATGCCTAAGCTTCCCATTTAAATAAGCCTACGGCTGGACTAGGATGTGGAAGCGATACCGTAAAGTAACAATGCTTAATAAATCCCGGCTAGATAAAGCTATCCCTGAATAGACAATGGGTTTGAGAAGGAGCAAACCTCAAAGACAGGGAAGAGTCAAAACTGAAAAAGCAAGAACATGTCGACATGCTGAAAATGTTTGTACGCTACACCTAATAAACTGGCAGTGGTGAAATGGCAGGCAGTTCCAAAGTTAAGATCACTGGGACTCAAATCCCGAAGGAAAGGCAGGTGAAGACATCCACCTACAACTCACATTCTGCAAGCTGAGCTGCAGCTGCTGTTTGTATGGGAGGAAATCCTGTGTGAGCTCCACCGTCAAGCTGTTAGAAATGAAGAGGCTGTGAAGGAAGGCTAAGACCTAGGGAAACAGACAGAAAAACCAACTTTAGAAACGTAACATTATCTACGACCAGCACGCCCCCCCCCCCCGATCAAATAAAGGACCCAGGAATTTAGGGAAGAAAATCATGAGCGTTTACCAAGTACACCATTATAAGCAGTCGTGGCAGGACAAGCAGACACACAGGTAAGTGTTCTCATATTAGGTGAAATATTTCACCTGCATTCAGTCTCAGAAATAGCAAATGTGGATCCTTTTTAACCTGCATCCGAAGCCACTCAGGAATTACATACTACAGGAAATGACTATGCCTCTTTTCTAAACGAGTTCAGCATTTATCATCCAAAAATAACACAAGCCAAAAATTTAGATGTAATACCAAACCCCCCCAAAAAATTAAAAAAATTGTACACTTAACCTCATGTAATAGGCCTCATATACACTGAAGAAAATGTAAGCACACTAAAAATATTGTATAAAATCTTTGGGTAATGAGTATAACGTATATAAGAAATATAAACAAACTTTGTGTTTAAACTGGAGACTCATTTAAGATATTTCAGTATGTAAATTAAATTTTTTTTTCAAAAATCTCAACCACTTCTGGTTGCAAGCATTTTTGGTAGCAGTTATTCAAATAAATATCCTCAGGATTAGCCCATAATAGGTGCTTCTAGCAGAAGATGACATAGAAATGATGAAGAGTCCACTCTTTAATTTTCAAAACATTCAAGCCATGACCAGTGAGTTTGCTCAATGGGTAGAGACTTGCTGTATATGTCTGACAACCTGTGGACACTCCTCAACTCACATAAAGCTGAAAGGACAGGACTGACTCCATGGAGTTACCATTTCATGCCTACATACTTGACATAGCACGCATACCCTCATAAAATATATTTCATTCAATTTTATTAAAAACAAATGAGAGAAAATATAATTCTTGCTTAACATTTATAAACATTTAAAAGTTCAATGTTCATAAAGTATAAAAGGTAGACATAGACACAGATCCATTTGTTGTAGGAAACAAATAGATGAAATATAGAAACGTGTGAACATATATTTAAAAAAACATAAAAATAAAACAATACACACATATATGGTAGAAAGATATGTCAAACTCATTGACACTCATATCCACAAGCCTTCCTGGTGTTCTCCTAAAATTCAGAACAGGAAATGTCATCAGCGCTCCCCAGTTATTCAAACCAAGAACTACAGAATCAGCCTTATCTCTCTTTAACTCACACTTAAGTCCAATTCAACAGACCCTTCGGCTAGTGTTTCCTCCAAGATACCATTTTTGATGCTAGAAATAGAACCTAAGACCTTGCACAGGTAAGGCAAACTTTCTACCACTGAGTTATATCCCCAAACCTCCAAACTATTGTGCTAAGCTATCTATCCTTTACTGATTCTGCTTCTGCAACACCAACTCAAGTGAATAGGTCTTCTTACCTAGAACACTATAGCATTTCCTTATTTAATTTGTATCCCAGGAAGATCTCAAATTCATGATTCTCTGCCTCCACTTCCTGGTGCAGACATTACTAGTGTGTGCCACCTCATCCAGCCTATAATAGCTTCTTCACTGCTTTCCTAGTGCTCTGTCAAGCCACTTCCTACACAATAAAATTGTCCTGACAGGGCTACTGAGGCTGACGTTCAAATCATACCGCATGACAATGGGTCCCAATGGGTCTCAGTCAAACATCACTTCCTATAATTTCCCTTTTCTTCTACCAGTTATCCCAGGACACATAACTTCTTTTCATTCTTTGAGAATGTCTAAACATTCCTCACTCTCATGAAGAAAAGCTGGATTTCTGTCAAAGAAAGAAATCTTTCTGCATCTATTAGGATGATTATGTGATTTTTATCTTTAAGTCCATTTATGTGATTTATTACATCATTACCTTTCATATGTTAACCATCCCTGTATCTGTGAGATAAAGTCAACTTGGCCATGGTGGATGATCACTGTGATGATATATCCTTGTATTCAACTTAGACCTAGTTTACTGAGGTTGGTGAATCTATGTTCACCAAACAAACATAATTTGTTTCTTTCATAACTTTAATCACAACTTACAACTGTTTTAATAATGTACATACTTTCATGCATTCTTTCTACCTCACGAAAGTACAGTATTCATAAAGAAAGAAACTGTCATTCTGGTTTACTACAATATACCCAGTGCCTGGAATCCAGCAAAATCTTGATGCTTCTTAATAAATGAATGAATACTTGTTTTCATATAGTACATATAAAATTAGAAAAATGTGGGCATCAACACATGTATACTCCAGTCTACTCTCATGTGCCATATATGTAGACACATTCACACTTAATAGTACATATCATACACATACAAAGAGATATAATATATATACAAACAATTCAGGAGGGAAAATACTATACAACCAATACCTATTCTTTTCTTATAGAGGATTTTTTTGATCATCCAAATGCACTATTTTAAACTTCTCTGTGATGAATCCCCTATGTAGTTTATCAAAAGTCAGCATATTTTCCAATCAAAATACAGTTTTATAATAAATTAAATGTAATTTAGTAGGAACAATTATGCAAGGTAGTAAAACGGTAGAATAGGAAGTAGAACAGGAAGGGATTAAATGTAAGGGCCGTGAGTTCTTAGCACAAGCTGAAGCATATAGTACATAGTTTTTTTTTTTTAAATTGGATATTTTTTATTTACATTTCAAATTTTGTCCCCTTCCCTGGTTTTCCCTCTGGAAACCCCCTATCCCATCCACTACCCCTGCTTCTATGAGGGTGATCCCTCCTCAACCGACTCCCTCCTGCCTCCCCACCCTGCCATTCCCCTACTCTGGGGGCATTGAGCCTTCACAGGACCAACAAAGCCCAACAAAGCCATCCTCTGCTATACATGCGGCTGGGAGCCATAGGTCCCTCCCTGTGTAATTTTGGTTGGTGGTTTAGTCCCTGGGACCTCTGGGTGGGGGTCTGGTTGGTTGTTGTTCTTCCTATGGGGTTGCAAACCCTTTCAGCTCCTTCACTTCTTTCTCTAACTCCTCCATTGGGGACCCTGTTCTCAGTTCAATGAGAGCATCCGCCTCTGCATTTGTCAGGTATATAGTTTTAAAAGCTTTCTGAAAGCATTAAGGGAAGAAAGCCAAAACATCCAGGCCCAGATGTATTCACAGCAGAATAATATAAGGCTTTCAAAAGACATCAACAAAGAATATTTAACTTCTTCAAAATAAAAACAAAACAGAAAGAGAAACACAAGAAGCTCTTCTAAACTCCTTTTACAAAGCTAGTATTATTGTTTAATAGCAAAACCAGGTAAAGACACAACCACCAAACCAACAGGCTGGATGAACATAAAGGCAAAAATCCTTAATAAAATCCTTCTAAACTGTGTATAGGCACATATCCAAAACATTACCTATCGTGACCAAGTTGGCTTTACCCAGAGATATGGGTTCAACATACATAAACCAATAGATGTAATAAATCATATAAATAAACAAAGACAAAGTTCATATGATCATCTCAATAGATGAAGAAAAAGCCTTTGACAAAATCCAATATGTCTTCATGGTAAGTGTCCTAGAGAAAGTAGGAGTGGAGGAAACAAATATCAACATATAAAGGCCGTATATTGCATACTCACATCCAACATCAGCCTAAATGGAGAAAAAGCTCAAAGAAAGTTCCACTGAAATCAGAAATGAGACAGGGCTGTCCACTGTCTCCACTACTTTCAAATATAGTGCTCAAAACACTAGCTGGAACAACAGAAGAAAATAAAATTCAATGGATATGATATGATATTATATTATACTGATATGATATTATACTTAAAAGATCACAAAAAGTCCACCAGAAAACGAGAAATGGTCAACAATTTCAACAAAACGGTAGGATAACTTACAAAACTCAGTAACAATTTCCATATATTAACAGAAAACACATTGAAGAAGAGATCATGAATGCATTTCCACTCACAATAGCCTCAAAAAATACCTAGGACTTAACCAACCAGAGAAGAAAAAAAAGAATAGACTTCTACCATAAAAACTTTAAATCTCTGAAGAAAGAGATTAAAAAGACACTAGAAAATTGAAACACCTTCCATGCCCACAGGTTGGTAGATTGTTTTGACAATGACCATTCTACCAAAATTAGTTACAGATTTAATAAAATACCAATCAAAATACCATAGTCAAAGAAATGGCAAAACCTCCTAAGCTTTCAATGGAACTACAAAAGACACTGGATAGTCAAAGCAATCCTGCATAAAAAGGAAAATACTAATAGGATTCACATTCCAGATCTCAAAATTTATCACAGGGCTACAGGGGTAAAAACAGCATGGTGCTTGCACAAAATTTAACTTGTAGGCAAAGAGAACAAGACAGAAAATAAATGCAGCAACAGCCATTGAACATTTGACAAAAATACCAAAACTCTTTGCAGAAATCGCATTATAGTGCTGGGATAACTGAATGTCTACATGTAGAAGACTAAAATTAGGCCTATGTCTGTCACTCTACCTAAAATTAACTCCAAAGAAACTGAATATCTTAGCCTGAAACTCTGAAACTACTAGAAGAAAACATGGGCAATATCCTTCCAGGTTTAGGTGCAGGAAAGGGCTCCATTTGCCCAGGATTAGGACAACAATGACAAGTAGAGTCACATAAAACTAAAAACCTACACAGCTAAGGATAAATCCATTGAGTAGAGAGAGGAAGCCCAAAAAGAAGCAATATCATTCATAGATAGATAGATAGATAGATAGATAGATAGATAGATAGATAGATAGATGGATGGATGGATGGATGGATGGATGGATGGATGGATGGATGGATGGATGGATGGGTGGGTGGACGGACGGACGGACGGACGGACAGACAGACAGACAGACAGACAATCTCCCTAAAGGAGGTAATTTATACCTGGCAGTATTAATTTAGCCTGCTACCTGTGGCTGGTGAGGCCCTGCTACCTAGAGGAGAACTTGTTCCTGCCATTTTCCTAAACCAGCCTAATCTGTAACTGCATTTGAAATACTCATCCTTACCACTTATTTTTGGAGTAGAGAATATTACAGAAAGCCACAACTGGTCAGAATTTAGAAATAAATTGATAGTAGAGCCCCTGCCTCCAACCAATACATTTAGAACACAACCCCTAACCTTAAGGGAACATCTGGGAACACCACAGAAAAGGGGACAAAAATATTGTTAAGAAGCAGGAAAGCTATTGTGAAATAGTCTTTTCTTCAAAAGAGGTGGGGTACAGTGAACTAGACTGTTGGGGGGAGGGCGGCAATGGGGGGAGGGTTGGGAGGGGAACACCCATAAGGAAGGGGAGGGGGAGGGGGATGTTTGCCCGGAAACCGGGAAAGGGAATAACACTCGAAATGTATATAAGAAATACTCAAGTTAATAAAAAAAAAACAAAAAACATACAACAAAAAAACCCAAAACAAACAAACAAACAACCCCCCCCAAAAAAAGAAGTGGGGTATGAGTGTGAGTCTGGGAGGGATTAAAAGAAGGAGTGTGGTGAATATGATCAAGACACATTGTATCAATTTTTCTAATAATTAATAAAATATTAATTTTAAAAGTGAAAAATAAGTATGACATAGGAATTAGGGGAGGGATTAAATCAAGGGAAAAGAAAATGGTCATAAATGAAGAGTAAAATACTGTAAACGTAGTAAGGAAGAGGATGAACATTTCTTCTTTTTAATTTATTAGTACATTGTTGCTCTCAGGTCTCATTACAGATGGTTGTGAGCCACCATGTGGTTGCTGGGATTTGAACTCAGGACGTCTGGAAGAGCAGTCGGTGCTCTTAACCGCTGAGCCATCTCTCCAGCCCAGGATGAACATTTCTAACAGAAGGAAAAACATGCTGTGTGCTGACATTCTTGACATATATTATTCAGCATGAGCATGAATTGATGATTTTATTCTCTGAGCTTCCAATTTTATGACCAAAGTTCTCCACATTTCACTTGGGCAATTGATACATATGTATAATACATTACATGTGTTAGAATATTCACCAACAGACAGAACTTACTGGCTCCACGATATTGAACTTCTTAGACTCCTGGACTTCCTGAATTTGATAAACATAGTCAAGAGATGATTCAAAGAAATTGTGTCTTTCCTTATCCACCTGGAGGTCTGCCTGTAGAAAGAAGGCAAAAAATGTCACAAAGGGGCATGGTCGGTTTTGAAAATCAGGAATGAGAGAATCAATTAGATTCTATAGCTAAAGAGGTGTTGAGTTACCTGCAAATATCCTATTTCTATTGTTTCTTTATTTCCAGTTTACAGACGCGGGATATGAGAGCAAGAGAGTAAAAAGACTCAAGACCTCCTAATTCTAGTCCAGCATGAAGGAAGCCTGGGAGCCATAAAACAGATTTTCAGATCAAGGAAAAAGCAGAACAAGTTGGAAAAGCTTTCTTCTTAAATGCAACAGAAAATGAAAATCATAGGGAAAAAAACTAGAGTATAGGTGAATGGAGAGAAGCAGAGCTCATAAGAACAGACACCTAGGAGTAAAAGGCACTCAATGCTGAGATGATCACAACCCTTACTGAAGAACTACAGCCGTTTTTAGAATAAATTGCTGAACAAATTCCAGAGAAAACACGGGATTCAAAGGAACTCCATCAAGAACAAATGAAGGCCAAGCCAAGTCCCAGCGAAATAAGCATGAAACCTCACACTAAGCACTTACTTCAGTTTCTTTAGCCAAATATTCTCCCTGCCTTTTAAGCAGAGAGGCAAAAAGGAAAAAAAAAACCACAATCTGAAGCAAAAGCATCAGAAATGGACTAAGAGAAGGCAGATCCTGTGTAGAATGATAAGGCCATGGATTTTAAACAACCAGGGGAAAATGCAAAGGGTTCTAATGGAAGGAGAGAACGACGTGCAATTAGAAGACAGATGAAAGGAAAGGACAGAAATCTAAAATATTGTAACAGCAATGGAGCCCGCTGTATTGGGCTCACCGCCAGCATGAACAAGGCTGAGGAAAAAATGTCTAGGTCTAGGGCTAAGCACTTATGGGCCCTTGACTAAGTAAGAGTCCTGACAAACTGAGGCAGGGTGCTGAGCAAGCTTGAATGCATATGAATTCGAAGGTCAAAACAAAGAGAATAAATGACATAAAGTAAAACATCTGAGAACTTCTAGACAAAATGTGTAGCATGTGTGTCCTTGGGCTACAAGTGAGGGATGAACCTGAATGGAACAGAGAAACATTTTCAATGATACTAACAGCGCTCAGCAAAAGTAACCAGCCACACAGCTCCTATATACACCAGAAGGACTCTACGTCAGCACACTACAGAAACACTTGCACATCCATGTTTATTATTACACTATTCAAAATATGAACCAACCTAGATGCCTACCAACAGATGGGACAGATTTTAAAAATGAGAGGCATAAACACATTGAGCACTAAGGAAAAACAAAGTTATATAATTATCAGATTACTGAAATAAGGTAAAGTTGGGAAAACAATAGCACAGCACTCTTCTCACTCAGAATCTGGGCTGAATTTATGTGGATTGTGGTTTTGTAGGACAGAGAAGTATGAAAGCATTAGGAGTGAGCAGAATGTCTAAGGGGTTTTTCATTTTGTACTGATATACTGAAACTTTTCAACTGTTCTCTTGACAATGAATATTTCACTTTTTCTCTTAAAAAAGAAATATAATGAGACATGCTCCTCAGTATTACAGAGTTAATAAGATTTTACACAAACAGTAACCACTCAGTGAGATAGTCAAGCTTTATAAACATGTTATATGATCAGAATTATATTGGACACTGTATGTAATGAGATTTCTTATTTAAAGGTAAGATTTTCTAAATAATTAAGGCATAAAGGGAAAGGTTGGAACTCATGGGCATACCCTTAGGAACTATTTTATCCAGAGTTATAGGCACATGAAATACTTTAAACAAACAATGCTTTCAGAAAGTTAAAACTTACAGTAAAATATGATGTGATCTTAACCTAATTATAGCACACTGAAATCCTGAACACAATGTAATATACTTTCAGACTTTAGTGCACAGTATAAAATTAAATAATTTAAGATCTTAGTGATTCATAAATATCTTTATAAATATAAACATTCATACATTGTTGTAGATGTGGGACACTGAAATGAATCAGTACTGGCAAATGCCCCAGTTGTAGAAATCAAATTGCCATGTATTTTAGCTGACTAATTGGTAGCATGAATCTTTTCTCCCTAGTTCTCTTACAGTGTGTATTTTATTTATAAATATATATCACTTATCAGAGTCTATCTCTTCAAATGATTTATTTTCCCATCACTTTATGTCCCCAGATTATTAGTTCCTATAGGGCTGGGACACTGTTCTTCATGGTTTTCAGTTCTGCTGTTTCTGAATAAGTGTTAGTTATGATTAATTAAATCAGATGCATGGAGATTTTGGGACGATTGGGAATTTCACAACTCTTTGTGTTGAATTGGAATATAATTCAATATATAACTTTGAAAAACAATGCTGAAGGTGTAAAAGTAAAACTGTCTATATCTTAGTGTAAATATCAGCCCTGCTCTTGTGGGAGCCTGGCCATGTGTACTTGGACCCACCAGAACATACAGAGATAATGAGGGATGCATAGGATGGGAAAAGGAATCTGTGACTCTCAGAAAGTTAAAGATCTGTTGCTTAGGTGTTGGTCATCTAGGTCATCTGTATTCCTCTAAGATGGACCTTTCTACTGGGGTCAAGTTGTTACATTTCAAAAAGGAGTTGGAAATTGCACTGTGAAGTGTTTCTCTAAGGTGTCTTTCATATGAATTCTTTTTGTCTATTTGAAAAAGGAATATGGAAAAGGATAGCTAACCTCCAGTTTGAAAGAAAGGACCTCTGGGAAGGTGTGGCTGTGTCTTGACATAAATAACTTCTACATTTAAATTTTATTTATAATGTATTATTGCTATCCATCCCCAGTTTCTGAGCAAGGTAACGAGTGAAGTAGTTTTCTTCTTCTGGTCTCTATGTTACATATATTGAAATATCTGTATTGTAAAATTAAAAAAATTGGAGCATAGCTGGATCTTTATTTTCTGTAGTACCAACTTATTCATACCAGAGGCAGGTGTGGAGTGGCAGAATGGGCTGAGGAAGAGAAAAATCCTGCTAAGATGCATGTTCATACTGTGTTCCAGTTTTCCACTGTATAGTTTAATGGAAGAAAAGGTCTCACAAAATCTATTGAAGAATAATGAATTAGGCCTGTTTTAGTTGTTGTTGTGTAAGTTCACAAATTCTCCTATACAATACATCTTTCTCTGACAAATTTTCTCTTCTGGTATATTTTGATATGTGGCTAGGTTTATAAATTTCTTAAAAGGTAGCATCCTTTTATTCTAGTAATCGCAGGGATTAACTTGATAACAATTAAGTCTAGACTTTGGATGAAATGTTTAGAAGATAGGGTATATTAAAATTTGTTGTGGAAATTAAAAAAAAGAAAGGATCATGGAATGTATGTTATGAAAGCTGAAGTGGGCACTAGTGGAGAAAGAAGAGAATCAGCAATGGGAGGATGGAGGACTGGGTAGAGCAAATAAAAATATAATAATGACATATATGTATGAAAATGTCACAGTGAAATATATTCATTTGCATACTAAAAATTTTAATTTTTAGTTTTATTTTTTTAATTTTTTCACTATCCACATCGGCACGTCAAATGATGTTATAATTGTGCCAGTCTTGTCAAGTAACTATTTTGGTGAGATTTCACGGATGCCGTTCCCCGCATCAAATCTAGGGGACACTATGTTAAAACTCCTAGGAGATGATGTCAGAGAAAATCTGGCCACACATGATGATATTAACACATATGACAGTACTTAAGAGTCTGATCAGCAAAACACAAGGTTGAGATCACCGTGAGCTGTTACAAAACAGGACGAGGGAGCAGAAGATCTACATGACTTTAGGCTGACAGGGCTTTTAAATATATCGAAAGCATGGTTGGTTGAAAATATAGATATGCAAAATGTCATTAAACTAAAAGTGTGTGCTGTACCAAAGGCACTGTTAAAAGAATAACCTAGATATGTGCCTGGAGCACTGTAAAGCTTGTATCTGATACTGGGTTGGCACCTAACATCATAGAGAGAGCTCTTTTAAAAGACAAAATATCTGATCAGACATTTCACCAGAGAAGGCAGGTGGCAGCTAAGGATATAGGAGGATGCTCAATATTGCATGACATTGGTAAATTTCAAATGACAAGAGAAATGGAATACCACTGCACACCTATTTTTACTGGCTAACAGTAAAAACCCTGAGAACACCAAATGCTGATAAGGATATCAAGCAAAATAAAGTCTCAGAGCTGGTCAGAAAGAAGAAGGGTTACGTGTTGGGAAATAGCAGGCTCTTACAAAATAAAACATAGGCTTACAATGCCACCCGCCTTTCTTTGTACTCCACACGATTTACCAAAAGAACCTCAATAGAATCTTCCCACAAATATTTACCATGTTCATATTAATAACTGCTAAAATTCAGAAGAAAAATTCTTTCATAGGATATAGGATACATACATGGTACAGGCATTAACAACAACTCTAAAAAGAAATGAGCTATTGAGTCTTAAAAAGTGCCAGCAATTGATACATATTGCTAAACAAAAGAACCCAACATGAAAAGGCTCCATACTGTAGGATTCTAATGACATGATATTACAGAAATGACAAAAAATATGAAGTCCACAGAAAGAGAAATGGCTGCCTGGGATTTGAGGTTAAGTGAGAGTGGAGTCGATAGAATTTCAGAAGAGTAAAGTTATTCTCCAAGACAGTACACAAGACATGAATCATTATATACTTGTCATATCCAACAGAATGGGAAAAAAGAGGTATAACTCAGCGTCACCATGCCTGCCTAGCAATGTGCAGGATTCCATAGCCCACCAGAACATAAGACCCATTGGCTCACCAATTGTAATAAATGAACACAAGATCTTGTGATAGTGAAAATATGTGCCAGGAATCTTTATCTTTGTACTTCCCATTCGTCTTTTTTCAGTTTTCTTTTCTTTCTTTTTTCTTTTGGTACATAAAACCTCTTTGCATTATTTGTTATAACCACATGTGAATTTATAATTATCAAATACAAAGGTAAAGAGGAAAAATCTTGTGTAGGGCCATAGCCCAGTGCATATTCCTCTTCGCCCACTCAAAAAAAAAAAAAAAAGCCTAGCGCTATCCTATGTAGGGTTTCCTGACCTCTTTCACACCATTCTAAGAGAGAAGGTAATGTAACAAAGGTAATGCAACAATAAAACTGAAAATGATTTAACAATGATATGGTTCTTTGTTTCCTTCTGGGGTACAGGATGTCATGTAACCTAGACTGGCTCCACACCCTGTATGGAGCCAAGGATCACCTCAAATTCATGAGTTCCAACAGCAGCCTTCTCACTCTCTCTTCCTCCTTCTATCTCTTCAGCCCTTCTTATCTTTCCTTCATTTCTAAGGCAGACTCTCACTATAAAAATAATTATTATGTAGCCCAGAGTGCCCTCACATTCACAGTACTCCTCCTGCCTCAGGCTCTTGAGTGTTGGGATTATAACCACTACCCACCACACCTAGCTAAATAAAATACCTCTAAAAATAAAAGCTCTTTGTTTAGAAAAAGTGACTGACACAAGTTCTCTTATTTCACTTTTCAATAAACAGTATAAGGGCTGCAGCCTTGCTAATCAGAAATGTCAACAAAGGCTGACTGTGGTGGCTCAAGCCTACCAGCCCAGCCTGTGGCAGTGGCAGGGAGACTTCTGGGGATCTCAGGACATTCTGAGGGAGATCCTATTTGAAAGAATCAAAATTTCCAAAGTGTCAACAAGGACACCTACCCAGCATATAAAATGGTCAGAATATTTAAAACGCCTTCACAGAAACAAAACAAAACAAACAACAAAAACCTTCAAACTATGTAATATATTCCTCCCATGGGTCCTTAAGACTAGTCCCAGATTTCGTAGTCACTTATAGGACTCACAGGACTGGGCATGAAGCATACGGTCATAATCCCAGATGGCATTTATTTTAGTGAAAGGATACAAAGAAAAATCATCGCAGAGGAAAGGTGTGAGGACCCCATCTACAAGAAACTGTATGTAACCCTCCAAGAGATTCCTTAGTAGTTTCACAAAGGATGCATAAAATTCCTTTGGGTAAGTTTTAACAACCCGCAAAAATAGCTGCCGGGGGAGGTTCTTTAGAGACTGATGATCCTTAGGTTTTCATTGGTAAAATAGACACTCCCTGCCTAACATGTGCTATAATTCTAGACTGATTTGAGAAAAGCCACACTGTCTGCACAGGCAACTTGTGCACAGAGAGCCACTATTATCATTTAGGGAACCATTTACAGAAATATGGGAAACCAGTTGGGTTCCCAGCTACTAAGCAAGGACGAACCCTTATTTTATGGCCTCTCTAAAATGTCCTCACCCTTCTTGTGTTCGGACAGCATCACTTTGGAAATCATCCCTGTGCTCTCATTGCCTGCTGCAGGTAATAAATTTTTCTCCATGTTCTGACGTCTTGGCTATATTTTCTTTTCCTTTGTTGTTGTTTTTGTTGGACCAGTCAAGATGGGAGCCCGCTGCATTTGATTACTCTATCTCATCTCTCACTAGTCTGTTAGGGTAATACCAATTCTCAACAAATCACTTCTCAAAACTATCTCATGCCTTTCTGCCTTGAGGCTTAAACTAGCCTCTTTCTAGGGCAATTCTCCATTTCTGTTTGTCATTTTTTTTATCTTTTTTTCAAATGATTATCTCAAATCGGAAAGGCAAGTTTCTTCCACAAAAGGATTTCCTCCATCCAGTCATTAGTCTTCACCTCCACATTCCCCCGGTCCCTTAAGACAATTATATAAGCATGCATTTTATAATGCAGAAAGAGCCTTGTGCTATGAGATTCGTGCACATTTTTATATTAGAATCCCAACTAGAAGGACTACGACATTGAATTAGTGTCCCTCTAGCCTTGTTCCACCCAGCATAATGATTTGGTAGATATCTATTAAATAGTGGCTTGGAGGAACTGGAGCCACTGCTGGTCTCACAGAAGCAGTAGCCCTAGTGCAGTATCCCCTATTCCCACCAAAACAATCAGTGGAATACCACACGGGGTACTTCTCATATACCAAATAAAATATTACCTTTTCTCTATCCCAACATAGAATCTAGAACCACAGACTTGGAAACTCAGAATTGAAAGTAACACCCAAGATCCTTGAGTACCATTCTTCCACACAGTGGGACTGAAGCCAGGAATAAAGTTCCTTACTAAAGGAAGTTAGTGGAGGGGCTGGTGTAATACTCAGAAAGCCTGGGACATAGGCCTCATGTATTCTCTGTGAATGTTTCTATGGCTCCTGTTAAGCCATCTTATGGAAAAATCTCACAACCAGAAATAACTAGTTTTTAAGGCCCAGCACAAGAAGGGAGTGGATTAGACTTGGTGAACGTACGTACCTCTAGCAACTGAGACTCTTTCTTTTTGGATGACAGATGTAAGTGCCGGTCCAGTAGGGAGTAAAACCTCTCACCATCCTTCTCAAATTTCTTCTTCCTCTCCTAGACATAGAAGAGAAGCTTTGCATTAAATCTCTATCATTTAATACTATGGACTTAGAAATGAGAATGAAAGGTACAATTTCAGGTTTCATATAGTCAGTTCCCACAGCTCATTGGAAGGAAAAAAAACACTACAGTCAGTGCAGAATATGCTGTTTTGCACGGGTCTCGGGTAGGTTTGATCTCCTCAAATATAACCCGAAATCATTCTACCTGTGCCAAAGACAGGTCCTACGGGTAGAGCTGAAGCCACTGCAAGCTCTTGCTCCAAAAATGCCACTCAAAGGGGGCCTCTGTTGCTAAAACACTGGTGCTTCCCTTCTGCGTTTTTCACATATGAGTAGCATTCATTTGATCTTTTAAAAAGAAAAAAAAGGAAATGCAAATGTGAAATAAATATACCCAGAACAGTGAATCTGTATGCTGTATGAATTCAAACAACCTCAAACAGCCTGTGATCCAAGACAATAGGAATCCAGGGCTACCTCTTCGAATGAATTCTTTAGGATTATTGAAGGATCCACGGAATCATATTAAAAGCTGGCACGAGTGGAATCCTGGAAGATTTAGATAGGAAACAACACTTTATAGCTAGCTTTATGGCAGGTGGAGAACCCAGCCCTTCACTCTCCTTGGGGATGAAATGTAATTAACTTCTCTGCTGCTCAGCACAAGTCTAAGTCACAAAGCTCCTAAAGAAACACTGACAATACACAGTTGTCAAAGAGTCATTGTTGTGATTTTTTCTCAGCTTAACAGGATCTCGGGTTATTTGGGAAGGGGATCCTCAGTTGAGAAAATGCCTTCATCAGACTGCCTGTCAACATGTCTGTGTGGCATTTCCTTGATGCATGGTTGACGTAGGAGGGCCTATCATAGTGTTGAGTGGTGCCACCCATGGAAGTGGTCCTGGAATGTCTATGAAAGCAGTACTGGACAGGCTATGAAGAGCAAGTAAGTAAGCAGCATTCCTCTATGGCTTCTACCTCAGCCACTGCCTCCAGGTTCCTGCCTTGAGTTCCACCTTGGCTTCCCTGAGTGATAGACTGTAATCTGTAAGCCAAAGAAACCATTTTGCTTTTGGTCATGGTGTGTCATTACAACAGTAGAAACCCTAAGGACAGTCCTGAACATGTTTTGGGGAGGATTGTGTAAGAACTTTAGAAACTTTGGGCTAGAAAACCCACTAAGTGTTCGAGCTTAATGAACTATTGTGGTAATTTAGAAGAAGTGCTGACAGGGATGCCCTCTAAGACTGTTTTTACTATGCTGACTTTGAGGAGTTACCAATACAAAAAAAGTATTTCTTTGCTTATATATTTTATTAGATATTTATTTATTTTTATTTTTATTTACATTTCAAATGTTATTCCCTTACCTGGTTTCTCGGACATAAGCCTCCTATATCCCATCCCCTCTCCTTCTTCTATAAGGGTGTTCCACCTCCCCCACGACCCCTCTCCCTACCTCCCCATCCTGACATTCCCTTAAACTGGGAGGTCCACCTTTGGCAGGACCAAGGGCTTCTCCTCCCATTGGTGCCCAACAAGGCCATCCTCTGCTACATATGCAGCTAAAGCCATGGGTCCCTCCATGTGTACTCCTTGGGTAGTGGTTTAGTCCCTGGGAGCTCTGGTTGGTTAGCATTGTTGTTCTTATAGGGTTGCAAGCCACTTTAGCTCCTTCAATCCTTTCTCTAAATCTTCCAATAGGAAGAGTATTTGTCACAGTCAGGCTGAGCCTCTCAGTAGACAGCTGTATCCCCAGGTGGGGCAGGCTCTGAATGACAATTCCTTCAGTCTCTGCTCCCAACTTTGTCTCCATATCTCCTCTATGAATATTTTTGTTCCGCCTTTTAAGAAGGACTGAAGCATTCACACTTTGATAGTCCTTCTTCTTGAGCATCACATGGTCTGTGGATTGTATCTTGGGTAATTCAAGCTTTTGGGCTAATATCCACTTAACAGTGAGTGCATACCATGTGTGTTCTTTTGTGACTGGGTTACCTCAGGATGATATTTTCTAGGTCCATCATTTGCCTATGAATTTCATGAAGTCATTGTTTTTGATAGCTGAGTAGTATTCCATTGTGTATATGTACCACATTTTCTGAATCCATTCCTCTGTTTAAGGGCATCTGGGTTCTTTCCAACTTCTGACTCTTATAAATAAAGCTGCTATGAACATAGTGGAACATGTGTCTTTGTTATATATTGGAGCATCTTTTGGGTGTATGCCAAGAATGGTATAGCTTGGTCCTCAGGTAGAATTATGTCCAATTTTTTGAGGAACTTCCAGACTGATTTCCAGAGTGGTTGTACCAGCTTCTAATCCCACCAACAATGGAGGAGTGTTCCTCTTTCTCCACATCCTTGCCAGCATCTGCTGTCACCTGAGTTTTTTATCTTAAATTATTTCTTGCTGATAAGAATTCTTTCTTTATAAGGTTGACTATTGGTGAACTCTGACTTTCAAATGAATGCTAGGATAAAAATCAAACTAAATTTTAATTTAAAGATTAATTTGAGTTGAATTAACATGTATAAAATATTAAGGCAAAGGATTTGATAGCATGAAACATAAAAATGCATTTAGATTTTTCCATACCATTACTAGAGTTTACTTTTTCTTCATTGTGATCTTAACTATTCCTGCTAAAAATGTCTTCTCCATATTTTAAAATATTTATTAAAAATACAGAAGGTCTCAATACTTATATTGGTTAAATATGGCAAATACAGAAAATAATATTGACTTTTTAATTAATGATGCATAATTGACATGCTGTCAAATTTTCATATAAGGTCAGTTTGGATTGTATTATTAATGATAATATTCTCATTAAGTGGTTACATCATCTGAAAAACATAGCAATTTATATATTTCTTACAAAATTGACACATCACTTAATTTCCATTCTTAGAGCATCAGCCAGGCCTTGCAGAATCTGATTAAACACTACTATGGAAATGGGTACCCTTATCATCTTCCTCATGTAAGAAATACATATTTAGAGTTGTAGAGTTTCTCTACTAAAGTATACTTATTGTGCAATCATTACTAAACTAATGAATTCCTTTTCCATTCTAGATTTATTAAGATAAATACATGATTTTTTTCCTTTATACTAATCATGAATGGAATTCCAATGCTTGACTTCTGAGGATGATTTTGAGAGAGGGGTATAAGGTAAGTACTAGCTAATGGTGATATACTTTTTAAGATTTATTTTTAATATTTTTAAATTTTTGTGTGTGTGAGGGGGTATATATGTGCATGGGTACAGATGCCTGCAGAGTCCAGAGGCATTGGATCCTTTGGAGTTGGAGTCATGGGCAGTTGTGAGCCACCTGACGTGGGTGCTAGGAACTGAACTTGGGTCCTCTGGAAGAGCATTAAGCACTCTTGACCACTGAACCAACAAACCAGGTCCCTCATGATACATTTTTATTACTGTTAGATTAAGATAACTAACATTTTTTACTTAGGAATTTTGCATTTATGCTCATAAAAGTAATTTGTTTTCATTCTGATAGTTTACTTATCTTATTATTGTACCTTTATAAGACATACTAGATAGTACTATTGTTTTATAAATGAAAACACCAAACAAGAGATATTAAGTCTCTTATCCAAGGAAACCCTGCCATTATGAAGTAGAACTACTTAAAATCTCTTTCCTTAAAGCAAGCATTGACTAAAGGATTCAATTTGTATACCCTGAGAGAGAAGGTGTCTTAGCTAGGGTTTCTATTACTACAATAAAAAACCATGACCAAAAAGCAAATTGGGGAGGAATGGGTTTATTTGGCTTATACTTCCAATAACTGTTCATCATCAAAGGGAGTCAGGACAGGAACTCAAGAAGGGCAGGAACCTGGAGACAGGAACTGATACAAAGGCCATGGAGGAGGGATGCTTACTAGCTTGCTTCCCCTAGCTTGCTCAGCCTGTTTTTTTATAGAATCCATGACCACCAGTCCAAGGTAGAACTACCCACAATGTGCTGGGTGCTCCCTGATCTTATGGGGGCATTTTCTTAATTCAAGTTGTGTCCTTTCTGATGACTTTAGCTTGTATCATGTTGTCCCAGATGCCAGGATAGCAAGAGGCTCCCAAGACCCAACATTGATGACATCAGCTGAAATACCCAACAAAGGGGAGAGAGACCATATCCAGAGGTTAGGCATGACCCCCAGTTGAGGGATGGGGCCACCTGCCCATCTCAAAAATATTAACACAAAATTGTCCCTGTCTAAAGGAAATACAGGAAGACAAAGAGAGGAGCGGAGACTGAAGGAAATGCCATCCAGAGACTGTCCCACCGGAGAACCCATCCCATATGCAGACACCAAACCCAGACACTTTTGCTGATGACAAGTGCTTGCTGACAGGAGCCTGATATAGCTGTCTCCTGAGAGGCTCTGCCAGCTCCTGACCAATACAGATACAGATGTTTGTAGCCAACCCCAATGGAAGAGTTGGGGAAGGATTGAAGTAGCTGAAGGGGTTTGCAACCCCATAGTAAGAACAACAGTATCAACCAACAAAATACCCCCCAGAGCAACCAGGGTCTAAACCACCAACAGAAGAACTACCTGGCTCCAGCTGCCTATGTAGCAGAAGATGGCCTTATCTGGCATCAATGGGAGAGGAGGCCCTTGGTCCTGTAAAGGCTCAATGGCCCAGTGTAGGGGAATGCTAGAGCATTGAGGTGGGAGTGGGTGGGTGGGTTGGGGAGCACCCTCATAGAAGCAAGGGGGAGGATGGGATATAGGGGTGTTGTGGAGGGGAAATCAGGAAAGCGGATAACATTCGAAACGTAAATAAATAACCAAAAAAAAAAATATCTAGCATATCTGGTGACAGCTATCTGTGTACAATGTATGCTCTCCATTTCCCATTTTCTTCCTTTTACTTCACTGGCCAACTACAACTCAGCCTTCAAGACCCTATTCCTATATGTCAATGGAGTCTATGTCTTGCTCGATTCTGCTATATCCTACTTGGAGCTTAGGAGTCTCTCCTCTAATCCCTCAGCATTATATACATAAAGTAATAACTTAAATCTGGTATGGTGGTACATAATTCTAACCCTAGCATTTAGGAGACAGAACCAGAAAGATATAAGCCAGTATGGGCTATGTAAAATACTGTCTCACAAAACAAAAAAAAAAGTGAGCATGTGAAAAAGAATGGAAAAATTGAAAAAAAGTCAAAATGGATAAGTAGAAGGAAAAGAAGATGGGGTAAAAATAATTAACATAAGTAGTATTGTGGAATTATATGCATTAAGTTAATATTTCATTCATTCTGGAAAATCTAGGAATAAGGAACTCTGTTGCACTGTCATGTGTGCGTGAGAAAAACATTTAACATGCACAAAAACTGCTACACGAACCATAAGGAAAACAAATTATCAAAGTGTGAGAGATATGGGCAAATTATAACTTCTCTTTTACATTGATATTTTGCTTTGTAAACATAAATTCAGCATTCTAGTTACACAAATTCTTTTGTGTGTGTTAGACAAAATATACCCAATAAGTTTGTGTCAAGCACGGTCATAGTTCTGAGGGAATTTAGATAAGGCAAGGCCATTGGAGCCCGCTCTCAAGGCCCTCATACTCCATCAAGGACTAGAAATAAACTATAAAAGCCCATTTTCCTTTCACTTTATAAAAATGGATGCTGATATTAAGCTGACAACATCCTTCATAAACAGTCAGAATAAATAAAACACAAATCACCTATGGAAAGTGCTCTTTCTTCTGTATTGTATTGTATCTAGCTCAGATGGGCCTTAAATTCCTCCTTCCTCAATCACCAGAGTGCTTGGATTATAAGTATGAAGTACCACATCTGGTAGATGTGGTTTCTTATATTATTATAACGTTCTATCCTTTTCAGTCATTTGTTGGTTTATGTACCAAAGTGAATGCTGAAAGTGTCTGACAAAACATGTGAGAGTCATGCACAGAGAATCTGCTCTAAAGAAGCAGCTGGGTGAGACACTTCAGGAGCAGGACAAATGGACGTGGATTGCTTTTGGAACACCATGTCCAAGCAGGCAGAGCCAGTCAACTTCTGTCCTCACTGGAGGAAGAACTGCTAAAGATTTTAAGACATTGGTTCTGATTCAGCAAACCTCTCATGGACTGGGGAGACTCAATTTCTAGCCAGATGAAGTTGGGATCACTTGAGTTGACCAGACCAGCTGCGGAGCTGACAGCTGTTTTTCTCTCTCTCTCTCTCTCTCTCTCTCTCTCTCTCTCTCTCTCTCTCTCTCTCTCTCTCTCTCTCTCTCTCTCCCTCCCTCCCTCCCTCCCTCCCTCCTACTTGGCAGAGGACTGAAGCTTACGTTACCTGCCCCACCCACTTGAACTAGTGTCTGAGTTCCCAGCATGCAGTACAAGTGTGCAGGCAAGATATTAACCACTCTTTTTTACAGGATGTCAATGCTGCTCTAAGGCAGGAAATAAGACCTTTGCACACAGCAACATATGAGGGACCTTCACAAGAAAATAAAGAAAAGATTTACTATGCTGCTTTATTAAAAAGTGATGACCTCAAAAATTAGAAAACAGGAAACAATAACTCAGGGTTTTCTTTTGTGGTGGAAGTGATGGCAATGCTAGGTTTGCTTACCGCACAGCTGCATGTATATGCCCGACAGTATCTACTGCTGTGATAAACACCAGGACCATAAGCAACTTGGGAGAAAAGGGTTTATTTCAGATTATAGTTCCATGTCAGAGTCTATCACTGAGGTAAACCAGAGCAGGAACCTAGAGGCAGGAGCTAATACGGAAGTCATGAAGGAGAAAAGTTTACTCTTCTTTTTATAGCATCCATGACCACCAATCCAGGAGCAGTACCACACACAGTGAGCTGGGCCCTCACACACAAATAATCAATCAAGAAAATGAACCACAAATTTGCCAGTCTAGCATGGGATCATTTTCTTAATTGAGGCACCCATTTCCAATATGACTCTAGCGTGTGTCAAGTTGACACAAAACTTGCCAGCACACAAGCCAAATGCCCTATGTTCTACCACTAAGATACCCCCCAGACCCTCCGTAATACTTTATGGTAAGGATAAAAATAACATAGTTCAGCAGTTTGACAGAGGGCAATGACATCTAATAGGCACCTAAATATGAAAAACTGCATGGAGAGAAGTTGTCTCTTTGCTTAGGTCCTTGGACCAGACAGAGAAAGCAATATGAACATGGTCTTGAAGCACAACAAAGAATAACAACACTGGGAATGGTGGCACTGAAGAGACTGAAGAATAAGTATGGTGAGTTCCAGAGTAGCCCAAGCTGTCACAGCAAGATCATTGCTCGAAAACTCCAAAACTAAATAAATGATGGCAAGACATAAATCTAAAGTTTATAAATCTTATAAGGTTGAATTCGTTGTTTTTTGTTGCTGTGATAAAATACCATGGTCAAAAGCAATCCATGGAAGACCCATTTTATTTTGGCTTAGGTTTCCAGAGGGATAAAAGTCCATGATGACAGCAGATATGTGGCAGCAGGCAGCTGATGCAGGAAGCTGAGGAAATTATATCTTCAAAGGCAAATGTGAAGCAGAAATATGAAGGGGGGTGTCATAAACCCTCAAAGCCTACCCCCTACGATGTATTTCCTAATAATCAAGGCTGCACCGTCTTCGGGTAACATTCTCTCCCCCAAAGTATCTACCAACTGGAGGACAAGTGTTCAGATATTTAAGTTTTATTGAAAATGAGCCTATAAGGGGTTTTCATTTAAAGCATTGCAAACTTACAATGCAGACGTTAAAGAGGAATGTATACAGTTTAAAGTTTAAAAATTGTTTACATACAGTTTAAACTTGAAAGTTTCACATTAATGCATCACAGGAAAGGCACGAACATTTGAGCATCAAGCACATTTTATATATGATCTCACATTGTCCTTACAACATGGACACAATTAATACCCGTGCATTATAGTCAAAATAAAGGCTGACAAAGGCAAAATGGTTCCATGTCGTGGAAGCAGCGAGTAGAAACTGAGTCTGGTCCCTTGTCCTAGTGTGCTGGGACACTCCCAAACAGCTGCACAGTATACGAGACTCGGGAGATAGGTCCCTTCTCTATGCCTTAGGTTTGAGCTATTAATATGTGCCAATCTGTGAAACAGCAATAAGCGACTCTTACCTCAAATTGAATATTACATGAGCATCTTAAGAATATGTGAACATACGTATGTGCTTATAATATTGCAAAGTTAGAAGAGCCCACAATTCATATCTAGCTTCTTTTCCAGGAATAACCTAAATTAAGGTATCAAATGGCAACAGATGCCTCTTTGAAAGATCTCAGAGAAGGGAGGGGGAGGGCACAGTGCTATCAACTTCTTCCCCTTATAGCATAGAATTGTTAAAAACATAATTGCACAGAGCAAATACTTCCTCGATTTGAACTTCCACCCTTCCTGGCAGGATTTTGGTCTATTTCTCTTCCTTCAGATCTTTCAGGAAATGGGAAACAGATGAGCATGGCAATGTGGGTAACCGAATTGGAGAATAATTGTTAACCTCAGGAGAATCATGAAGTGAGAACCTCCCCCACCTCCAAATATTTCCCCTTCTGTGACAAATGTCTAGTAGGCAAAAAAGACCTCAAGATTCTAGTCTTAGTTCTGTTACTAACTACCTGAGAAAACTTTACCTAATTCCCCAAGTGAAAATAGCCAGGGGTGGTTGAGTACGTCTTTAACCCCAGAACTCCAGGAGTCGGGAGCATGAGGTTCTCTCCTGAGTTTGAGGCCATCCAGGTTTACATAGTGAGCTGCAGCCCAGTCACTGATGCACAGTAAGACCCTGTTTCACAGGCAAACTAAAAACAGAGCAGAACATAAAGTGCTAATAATTCGATGATGAGATCATACAAATACTAGATGCTAAAGTCTGTAGAGTAAATAACTTTCTCAACCTGAGAGGAAACAAGTCAAGGTTAAGATCCTGGGATACAGTTGAACTCTAGAGTACTTGCCTAGCATGTGTGAGTCCCATCTCTCTGCAGTGACAAAAGAAAAAATCAGACCTTCTAAGTGTCAGTCCCTAAATTCTACCCAAGTATCGTCAAGGAAATTAAAGAAAAGGGGACTATCAATTTGGAGGCAGGGGCTTCAGGGAAGGTATCTGGGAGGGACTTTAAGGAGAAAAAGACAGGAGGAAGATGGCATAATTTTATTTCAATTAAAAAAATTTGAAAGGAAAAGAGAAAGAAAGAATAGTTAAGAGGTGAGAGACCCCTTAGTCCCTATTCTCTTCCAATTAGACCTCTAGGTTTCCATCAGAAATATTTTCCCATGACACATTATTTTCCCGAGCATGCATCTAGTTTGTACAGTGTTTGCTTAGCATGTAAGAGACCCGGGGTTTCATCTCCAGCACTGAACAAGCTGGGCAAAGTGCTGCATGCCTGTAATCCCAGCATTCAGTAGAGCCAAGAAATCAGAACTTCAAAGTCATTCTCAACAACATAGTGTATTAGAGGCTGATCTGGTATACATGAGACATTGTCTTAAAAAGAAATTCCAAGTTGGTTCTCTTGCTCCTCATTATCACTTTCAGCCAGAACACAGTTGACTGATGGACAAATCCCCACAATTCCCACTGCCCATAGTCATGTACTTTGCCATGTGATACTGCAACGCCTTTCACTAAAGGCAGAATGCACGTCACTTCAATGTTTAGCTTGTCCACTTGACTAAATTTAGACCCTGAATTTGTGAAGAAGTGACAGTGTAGCAGCTTTGTGTCTTGCCTTAAAATATCTCATTTCTCTGCTCAAGGACCATGGGCATTGCTGCTAGTATCATAAGAAGAGTAAGAACACACGGCCACTGTCTTTTACAGGAAGAGTATAAATGCATGGAGCAAACAAAAAGAAAGCCCCTGGTCAGTGGAGCCATTCTAGCCAATATACAGATGAGCGAGAATAAATGCTTACTGATAGGTAACACTGAGTTTTAAGGTCCTTATCATGTAGTTTTATAATAGGTAACCAATATGTGAGGTGTGATGTGTCTACTACAAAAGTATTTTGGGACCATGATAGATGTCTAAAAGCACTGAAAATTGTAGTCCAAATTAAATTTCATACACACTATCAAGTGATTTGACACATGAACCAACCTTTCTAATATAGGGGCTTATCATTGAGCTTAAACACCCGCATTCTTTAAAAGCTCATCTCCCAGCCTCAGTTCATTTCAAGAATAATACTTCTATCACAGGGTTGTCGCAAGCTCAAAAGAAATGATGCATGATAAATACTTAAGAAATGTATTGCATAAGTGATAAGGACAAGGATGAAACGTGGTAACTTCTATGATACTGTTAAAGAGGGGGAGGAAAAATATTTTGAAAATACTAACATTAAAATATTCCCCTTTGATTAAAAAAAATTCTGTTTGGTAGGGTGTGGGGTTTATCTCAGTGGAAGGTCATATGCGATCTATGATTCTCTACATGCAGCTGCCAGCTCCCAAATCTAAAGTCGGAATGGGGTTAAAAGCTCTTTATTCTCCCTTACTAATAAATAATAACTCTTCTTTAATTGTCAAAGCATATAAGAAACCTATAAGGAACTAAGTACATCACAGCTCAAACACACAAAAGCAATACAAACTAATGTAAAATACAACTCTGTTTTTCCAGGAGGGGTAATGCACTCTAGAGCTTCAGAGTGCATTAGGAAGATCATGAACTCAAAAATAGCCTGGCACACATAGTAAGACCCAGTCTCACAAACAACACGATCTTTGCTCATGCTCTCCCGGGGAGTATACATGTCTCTGTCAGCAGAATTTAGTTTCCTGGAGGAGATTCTCTCAGAGGAAGCCAGCCTTTGAAAAACTGGATGTCTTCCAGGATTGTTGTGCCTGGTGGGACTGACAACACATTGCCCGCTAAGAGACAGAACACACAAGTATCTGCTTTGTTTAAAACTTGGGCAAATAAATAAGACATTATATTAGCTAAGTTATCTAGATAGATATTTGGCTTACAGTATCCTGTAAACATAAAAATGTATCCCTTGGCTTTTGAGATGGCAGTTTAAAGACCTAGCCAAGTTCTAGTCTTGGCCTGCATTAGACACGGAACTTTAAAAATCCATAAAGTATACAACTCCATCCCTCACTTACCCTGTCTTTCTGCTGGAGGTGGGCTGCTATCCCACAGTCAAAGCTCTGACCCGTAACTGTTCCTGTCTCAAAGAACTGCAGGGATGGAAATGGAGAAGAGCCTGAGGAACAGAAGGTCCAGCGTCAGGCCCAGAGTGGGATCCAGCTCAAGGGGAGGCCCCAAGACCTGACACTATTACTGAGGCTATGGGACATTCACAAAAAGGGACCTATCATGGCTGCCCTCCGAATGACCCAACAAGCAGCTGAAAGAGTCAGATGCAGACATGTACACCCAACCAATGAACAGAAGCCACTGACCCTCTTGGTGAATTAGGGAAAAACTAGAGGAAGCTGAGGAGGAGGGCGACCCTGTAGGAGGACCAGCAGTCTCAACCTGGACCCCTGAGATCTCTGAGATCTCCAACCAGCTGAGATGAGGTTCCCAACACTTATACAGCAGAGGACTGCCAGGTCTGGGTTCAGTCACAGAAGATGCACCTAACGCTCAAGAGACTGGAGGCCCCAGGGAGTTTAGAGGTCTGGTGGGGTGTGTGGGGTGGGGATATCCTCATGAAGACAGGGGATGGAGGAGGTATGGGATGTGGAACAGTTGGACGGTGGGCCAGGAGAGGATAAAGTCTGGAGTGTAAAAAAAAAGAAGACGAAGAAAAAGGCACCCAGCTCCCTCCTCTCATCATTTTCAGATAAAGAAAATGAATCTGATCTATTACTACTCATTTAGATTGTGGTTATTTTTAATAGCAGTAAGGAGCTTTACTACTTATTATTTAGGCCATTTTCAGATGAGGTAACTGACCCTTGCAAAGGCTGGGTTACAGGACAAAATGGGACCGGAGCATAGAGCAGGGGTATCTGATTCTGTCTGAAAGAAAATGGCCAGTGATAAGATATCATTATGTGAAAGTAATAACTCTGGGTCTAAAAGGTTATTGCAGCGCTATTGGGCTACATGAAGTCTCAAGTCTTCTCACAGGAGTCTACGTTTTCTCAATGCAACTAGAACCATACCTAAAACACCATAACCAGGGAGACAGCTTAGAAGGAAAAGTGTGATTACCTCTGACAAGTAGTAATATAATACAAAGTAAATTGGTAGCAATAGATCATATTCCGTTATGGTTTTTTAAAACTAGAGATCACAATAAGTATATGTATCTAGGCAGGTATTGTGTAGTAGTTTCCTCCAAGATTAAACCCTTTCATCTTGGAGGGAAGTTCTTTAAGGTAAAGGAAGTTTACAAGGATATGAGATAATAGTATTGTCAGGAAAGATGAAACATTTCATAACGTAGAGAAGCTGGTTAAACCTGGAAGTTTACAACTCAAAAGAGTTGCACGAGGTCCCTGATACTAACATGGTCCATCAGGCCCTTCCCTCCCTAAGAGTATATAAGCAGTAAGGACTGCTGAGTGACACACTCAGACCAGACTGAGCAGCCCAGAAGAATCAGAGATCAACCAAACAACCTTGAGGAAGCCAAACTTCCTTAAATTGACAGAGACCAGTCATGCTCAGACCAATTGAGCCACTAGGAAAATACACTCACTTTCCAACCCATTGAGCTGCCTGGAGCTTGTGCAATATGCTCTATTCCCAGTTTTGTGATCTGTCACCCATCCTGGGGTAGATTTTGGTAATACAGTTGTTTTTTGAGTGATTTCTGCTCCTGTAAGTAACCCTTCACCCATATTTCTGTAAGTAACCCCAATAAAACTCATTGGTTCACCAAGTTGGATTTTGGCAATATCCAAAACTTTGGTTCCAGGTCAGTTCCTTATTTGGGTTGAACAGACAGTTTTTTCATATCTCCCCAGAAATAGTGTCACACAACAGCGGGAACCTTCCATATAAGCTCTTAATAGACTTACAAAATTCTCGGTCATTAAATCTGATCCAAAAGAAAGAAGGGAGGAGTCAGATATAGGACCTATTCCTGCCACCCATTTTCTGTGCACCTTGATGGGGGTCCATTTCCCTGGATGAGTCTTAAATACATTCTATACATTGAATACATTTATAAAAGATAGGAAATAAGAAAAAACTCTTGAGCAGCTCTCTGCTCCCAGACCCTGTGGGAAAGAGACCTCACCGCCTGATCAGGTAGGCACTCCTGAGGCTGCAGAGCAGAAGAGACCACCAACACTGCCCACCCCTGCCCACATCCCTGGCCCAAGAGGAAACTGTATAAGGCCTCTGGGCTCCCGTGGGGGAGGGCCCAGGAGCAGCAGGACCCCTGCCTGAGACACCGCCGGAACCTGAAGGAAACAGACCAGATAAACAGTTCTTTGCACCCAAATCCCGTGGGAGGGAGAGCTAAACCTTCAGAGAGGCAGACAAGCCTGGGAAACCAGAAGAGACTGCTCTCTGCACACACATCTCGGACACCAGAGGAAAACACCAAAGGCCATCTGGAACCCTGGTGCACTGAAGCTCGCGGAAGGGGCGGCACAGGTCTTCCTGGTTGCTGCCGCTGCAGAGAGCCCGTGGGCAGCACCCCACGAGCGAACTTGAGCCTCGGGACCACAGGTAAGACCAACTTTTCTGCTGCAAGAAAGCTGCCTGGTGAACTCAAGACACAGGCCACAGGAACAGCTGAAGACCTGTAGAGAGGAAAAATTACACGCCCGAAAGCAGAACACTCTGTCCCCATAACTGACTGAAAGAGAGGAAAACAGGTCTACAGCACTCCTGACACACAGGCTTATAGGACACTCTAGCCACTGTCAGAAATAGCAGAACAAAGTAACACTAGAGATAATCTGATGGCGAGAGGCAAGCACAGGAACCCAAGCAACAGAAACCAAGACTACATGGCATCATCGGAGCCCTATTCTCCCACCAAAACAAACATGGAATATCCAAACACACCAGAAAAGCAAGATCTAGTTTCAAAATCATATTTGATCATGATGCTGGAGGACTTCAAGAAAGACGTGAAGAACTAACTCCCTTAGGGAAACACAGGAAAACATTAATAAACAAGTAGAAGCCTTCAGAGAGGAATCGCAAAAATCCCTGAAAGAATCGCAGAAATCCCTGAAAGAATTCCAGGAAAACACAATCAAACAATTGAAGGAATTAAAAATGGAAATAGAAGCAATCAAGAAAGAACACATGGAAACAACCCTGGATATAGAAAACCAAAAGAAGAGACAAGGAGCTGTAGATACAAGCCTCACCAACAGAATTCAAGAGATGGAAGAGAGAATCTCAGGAGCAGAAGATTCCACAGAAATCATTGACACAACTGTCAAGGATAATGTAAAGCGGAAAAAGCTACTGGTCCAAAACATACAGGAAATCCAGGACTCAATGAGAAGATCAAACCTAAGGATAATAGGTATAGAAGAGAGTGAAGACTCCCAGCTCAAAGGACCAGTAAATATCTTCAACAAAATCATAGAAGAAAACTTCCCTAACCTAAAAAAAAGAGATACCCATAGGCATACAAGATGCCTACAGAACTCCAAATAGATTGGACCAGAAAAGAAACACCTCCCTTCACATAATAGTCAAAACACCAAAAGCACAAAATAAAGAAAGAATATTAAAAGCAGTAAGGGAAAAAGGTCAAGTAACATATAAAGGCAGACCTATCAGAATCACACCAGACTTCTCGCCAGAAACTATGAAGGCCAGAAGATCCTGGACTGATGTCATACAGACCCTAAGAGAACACAAATGACAGCCCAGGTTACTGTATCCTGCAAAACTCTCAATTAACATACATGGAGAAACCAAGATATTCCATGACAAAACCAAATTTACACAATATCTTTCCACAAATCCAGCACTACAAAGGATAATAAATGGTAAAGCCCAACATAAGGAGGCAAGCTATACCCTAGAAGAAGCAAGAAACTAATCGTCTTGGCAACAAAACAAAGAGAAAGAAAGCACACAAACATAACCTCACATCCAAATATGAATAAAATGGGAAGCAATAATCACTATTCCTTAATATCTCTCAACATCAATCGGCTCAACTCCCCAATAAAAAGAAATAGATTAACAAACTGGATACGCAACAAGGACCCTGCATTCTGCTGCCTACAGGAAACACACCTCAGAGACAAAGACAGACACTACCTCAGAGTGAAAGGCTGGAAAACAACTTTCCAAGCAAATGGTCAGAAGAAGCAAGCTGGAGTAGCCATTCTAATATCAAATAAAATCAATTTTCAACTAAAAGTCATCAAAAAAGATAAGGAAGGACACTTAATATTCATCAAAGGAAAAATCCACCAAGATGAACTCTCAATCCTAAATATCTATGCCCCAAATACAAGGGCACCTACATATGTAAAAGAAACCTTACTAAAGCTCAAAACACACATTGGACCTCACACAATAATAGTGGGACATTTCAACACCCCACTCTCATCAATGGACAGATCATGGAAACAGAAATTAAACAGTGATGTCGACAGACTAAGAGAAGTCATGAGCCAAATGGACTTAACGGATATTTATAGAACATTCTATCCTAAAGCAAAAGGATATACCTTCTTCTCAGCTCCTCATGGTACGTTCTCCAAAATTGACCATATAATTGGTCAAAAAATGGGCCTCAACAGGTACAGAAAGATAGAAATAATCCCATGCCTGCTATCGGACCACCACGGCCTAAAACTGGTCTTCAATAACAATCAAGGAAGAATGTCCACATATACTTGGAAATTGAACAATGCTCTACTCAATGATAACCTGGTCAAGGAAGAAATAAAGAAAGAAATTAAAAACTTTTAGAATTTAATGAAAATGAAGATACAACATACCCAATCTTATGGGACACAATGAAAGCTGTGCTAAGAGGAAAACTCATAGCGCTGAGTGCCTGCAGAAAGAAACAGGAAAGAGCATATGTCAGCAGCTTGACAGCACACCTAAAAGCTCTAGAACAAAAAGAAGCAAATACACCCAGGAGGAGTAGAAGGCAGGAAATAATCAAACTCAGAGCTGAAATCAACCAAGTAGAAACAAAAAGGACCATAGAAAGAATCAACAGAACCAAAAGTTGGTTCTTTGAGAAAATCAACAAGATAGATAAACCCTTAGCCAGACTAACGAGAGGACACAGAGAGTGCGTCCAAATTAACAAAATCAGAAATGAAAAGGGAGACATAACAACAGATTCAGAGGAAATTCAAAAAATCATCAGATCTTACTATAAAAACCTATATTCAACAAAACTTGAAAATCTTCAGGAAATGGACAATTTCCTAGACAGATACCAGGTACCGAAGTTAAATCAGGAACAGATAAACCAGTTAAACAACCCCATAACTCCTAAGGAAATAGAAGCAGTCATTAAAGGTCTCCCAACCAAAAAGAGCCCAGGTCCAGACGGGTTTAGTGCAGAATTCTATCAAACCTTCATAGAAGACCTCATACCAATATTATCCAAACTATTCCACAGAATTGAAACAGATGGATCACTACCGAATACCTTCTACGAAGCCACAATTACTCTTATACCTAAACCACACAAAGACACAACAAAGAAAGAGAACTTCAGACCAATTTCCCTTATGAATATCGACGCAAAAATACTCAACAAAATTCTGGCAAACCGAATCCAAGAGCACATCAAAACAATCATCCACCATGACCAAGTAGGCTTCATCCCAGGCATGCAGGGATGGTTTAATATACGGAAAACCATCAACGTGATCCATTATATAAACAAACTGAAAGAACAAAACCACATGATCATTTCATTAGACGCTGAGAAAGCATTTGACAAAATTCAACACCCCTTCATGATAAAAGCCCTGGAAAGAATAGGAATTCAAGACCCATACCTGAACATAGTAAAAGCCATATACAGCAAACCAGTTGCTAACATTAATCTAAATGGAGAGAAACTTGAAGCAATCCCACTAAAATCAGGGACTAGACAAGGCTGCCCACTCTCTCCCTACTTATTCAATATAGTTCTTGAAGTTCTAGCCAGAGCAATCAGACAACAAAAGGAGGTCAAGGGGATACAGATCGGAAAAGAAGAAGTCAAAATATCACTATTTGCAGATGATATGATAGTATATTTAAGTGATCCCAAAAGTTCCACCAGAGAACTACTAAAGCTGATAAACAACTTTAGCAAAGTGGCTGGGTATAAAATTAACTCAAATAAATCAGTTGCCTTCCTCTATACAAAAGAGAAACAAGCCGAGAAAGAAATTAGGGAAACGACACCCTTCATAATAGACCCAAATAATATAAAGTACCTCGGAGTGACTTTAACAAAGCAAGTAAAAGATCTGTACAATAAGAACTTCAAGACACTGAAGAAGGAAATTGAAGAAGACCTCAGAAGATGGAAAGATCTCCCATGCTCATGGATTGGCAGGATTAATATAGTAAAAATGGCCATTTTACCAAAAGCGATCTACAGATTCAATGCAATCCCCATCAAAATACCAATCCAATTCTTCAAAGAGTTAGACAGAACAATTTGCAAATTCATCTGGAATAACAAAAAACCCAGGATAGCTAAAGCTATCCTCAACAATAAAAGGACTGCAGGGGGAATCACTATCCCTGAACTCAAGCAGTATTACAGAGCAATAGTGATAAAAACTGCATGGTATTGGTACAGAGACAGACAGATAGACCAATGGAATAGAATTGAAGACTCAGAAATGTACCCACACACCTATGGTCACTTGATTTTTGACAAAGGAGCCAAAACCATCCAATGGAAAAAAGATAGCATTTTCAGCAAATGGTGCTGGTTCAACTGGAGGGCAACATGTAGAAGAATGCAGATCGATCCATGCTTATCACCCTGTACAAAGCTTAAGTCCAAGTGGATCAAGGACCTCCACATCAAAGCAGACACACTCAAACTAATAGAAGAAAAACTAGGGAAGCATCTGGAACACATGGGCACTGGAAAAAATTTCCTGAACAAAACACCAATGGCTTATGGTCTAAGATCAAGAATCGACAAATGGGATCTCATAAAACTGCAAAGCTTCTGTAAGGCAAAGGACACTGTGGTTAGGACAAAACGGCAACCAACAGATTGGGAAAAGATCTTTACCAATCCTACAACAGATAGAGGCCTTATATCCAAAATATACAAAGAACTCAAGAAGTTAGACCGCAGGGAAACAAATAACCCTATTAAAAAATGGGGCTCAGAGCTAAACAAAGAATTCACAGCTGAGGAATGCCGAATGGCGGAGAAACACCTAAAGAAATGTTCAACATCTTTAGTCATAAGGGAAATGCAAATCAAAACAACCCTGAGATTTCACCTCACACCAGTGAGAATGGCTAAGATCAAAAACTCAGGGGACAACAGATGCTGGCGAGGATGTGGAGAAAGAGGAACATTCCTCCATTGTTGGTGGGATTGCAAACTGGTACAACCATTCTGGAAATCAGTCTGGAGGATCCTCAGAAAATTGGACATTGAACTGCCTGAGGATCCAGCTATACCTCTCTTGGGCATATACTCACAAGATGCCCCAACATATAAAAAAGACACGTGCTCCACTATGTTCATTGCAGCCTTATTTATAATACCCAGAAGCTGGAAAGAACCCAGATGCCCTTCAACAGAGGAATGGATACAGAAAATGTGGTACATCTACACAATGGAATATTACTCAGCTATCAAAAACAACGACTTTATGAAATTCGTAGGCAAATGGTTGGAACTGGAAAATATCATCCTGAGTGAGCTAACCCAATCACAGAAAGACATACATGGTATGCACTCACTGATAAGTGGCTATTAGCCCAAATGCTTGAATTACCCTAGATGCCTAGAACAAATGAAACTCAAGACAGATGATCAAAATGTGAATGCTTCACTCCTTCATTAAAAGGGGAACAAGAATACCCTTGGCAGGGAATAGAGAGGCAAAGATTAAAACAGACACAGAAGGAACACCCATTCAGAGCCTGCCCCACATGTGGCCCATACATATACAGCCATCCAATTAGACAAGATGAATGCAGCAAAGAAGTGCAGGCCAACAGGAGCCGGATGTATATCGCTCCTGAGAGACACAGCCAGAATACAGCAAATACAGGGGCGAATGCCAGCAGCAAACCACTGAACTGAGAAAGGGACCCCTGTTGAAGGAATCGGAGAGAGAACTCGAAGAGCTTGAGGGAGCTCGATACCCCTTATGAACGGCAGTGCCAATCTACCAGAGCTTCCAGGGACTAAGCCACTACCTAAAGACTATACATGGACTGACCCTGGACTCTGACCTCATAAGTAGCAATGAATATTCTAGTAAGATCACCAGTGGAAGGGGAAGCCCTTGGTCCTGCTAAGACTGAACCTCCAGTGAACGTGATTGTTGGGGGGAGGGCAGTAATGGGGGGAGGATGGGGAGGGGAACACCCATAAAGAAGGGGAGGGGGAGGGATTAGGGGGATGTTTGCCTGGAAACCGGGAAAGGGAATAACACTCGAAATGTAAATAAGAAACACTCAATTAATAAAAAAAAAATAATAAAAAAAATCACCTGGGGCTTATGAATTATGTTTGCTTTTGAGATGTGTTTTGTTGCATTTCCTCTATTTGGATTTAAATTCCTATTCTTATTAAATGTGATGCATTCTATTTTTCATAAAGAAATGTTTCCGATCATTGCAGGTTTATATGCAGGTAATTAAAAAAAAAGAAAAAAGAAAAAACTCTTTAGTGTTTATTAAAATGGCACAGATAATTTTTTCTCTTCCCGGCCTTTTGAGTATGCTCTAAAAGTTCCCGGTTAACTTATAACATCTCTGCTCCTAAAAGTCCATGATTAACAGTCAGAATTCCTAGCCAGCCTAACAGTCTTCCTCCTTCCTATTTCTTTAGCTATCAAGCAGGCAAACACCATTCTCCGGGCAAGGAGAGCCAGTTTCCTAAGCCAAGGGGAGTATTATTATTCCCATTTGTCCTTGCCAATTACTGACCTAAGAGCTGGCCCACAACTTAGCCCATGAAATATAAGGAAAAGTCTGCTGGCAGATTTTAGAAGACATTTGTCTCTGTAGACAAAAGAATAAAAATGGCATATTAATGGAGCCCTTCTTTCTTACTGAAAAATGACAATGTAATATATTAACCTGTGGCATCTATGACCTTGAAGTAACATCTAAGAGAATTGTTGTATGAAGAACTGGAAGTAGCTTAGGGAAACCTGGAGCCTTCTACCCGCCAGAGCTCTTAACAACAAGTGTTGTCATTGTATTGGGTAATTTTATGCATTGACGTGGCTAGGCCATGTTGTCCAAATATCTGGTCAACCACTACTAGTCCAAGGATTGCTCTTAAGGTACTTTGTAAACAAGTAACACTGAGTCAGTGCACTTTGAACAAACCATATTATCTAGCACAATGAGTGTGAGACTCATCTAATACAAAGACTTTAGGAAATAAAAGTTTTCAAATCAACAAAGGAAGATATCTTCATACAAGAATTGCAATTTAGTCTCTTATCTAGGTTTCTAACTTGTTAACTCCTTCAATCATTCCCTTAACCCTCTACTCCCCACACTAGCCCCCACACACTTCTGAACTTATGAATGAATGGGTTATGTCCTGATAAATCCATCATAAGCTAAAAAAAAATGTAAGTCAGAAATGTATCAACTACACTTAACTTTCTGAATATCAAAGACAGAGCCAGGCATGGTGGCAAATGCATTTAATAACAAAACCTGGAAGTCTGAGATCAGAAGTTTGAGGCCAAAAGCTTGGATTACCCAAGATACAGTTGACAGACCACATGAAGCTTAAGAAGAAGGAAGACCAAAGTGTGGATGCTTCAGTCTTCTTAAAAGGGTGAACACAAATATTCTTAGGAGGAGATATGGAGACAAAGTTTGGGGCAGAGACTGAAGGAATGGCCATTCAGAGCCTGCCCAACCTGGGGATCCATCCCATATTCATACAGTCACCAAACCCAGATAATATTGCTGATGCCAAGAAGTGCATGCTGACAGAAGCCTGATATAGCTGCCTCCTGAGAGGCTCTGCCAGAGCATGATAAATACAGATGTGGATGCTCACAGCCAATCATTGAACTGAGAATGGGGTCCCCAGTGAAGGAGTTAGAAAAAGGACTGAAGGAGCTGAATGGGTCTGCAACCCCATAAGAACAACAATACCAACAACCAGAGCTCCCAGTGACTAGACCACCATCCAAAGAGTACACATCGGGGGAGACCCATGGCTCCAGCTGCATATGTAGCAGAGGATGGCTTTATTGGGCACTGATGGAAGGAGAAGCCCTTGGTCCTGCCAAGGCTGGACCACCCCCCCAGTGTAGGAGAATGTCAGGGTGGATAGGCGGGAAGGGGTAGGTGGTTGGGTGGGGGGACATAATCATAGAAGAAGGGGAGATGAGATAGGGGGTTTATGGATGGGAAATTGGGAAAAAGGACAACATTTAAAATGTAAATTAAAATTATCCAATTTAAAAAAACTTTTCAGTGATAAACTATTTTAAATAATATATTTTAATATATTCTTAAGAATATTAAGACTATATTAAAAACATAGTTTAAATATTTTTGAATATCTATGATAAAATGTCATATCTATGAAGGCTTAATAAATTTACAATATGGGGGAAAAAGAAGTTTGATACCAATCTGGACAATTTAACAAGACCTTGGCACAACCAACAAGTAAGGGGGGAAAAGTTTGTTTTTGTGACCATGTAGCCAACTTGGAACTCTGGCTTACTGCCACCACCGAACATCACAACAAGGCATTATACTACATTTGGTCAGTCTGAGAAATGTTAAAGTTCAAATTTTAAGTATGCTTTTTACTGAATGCATATTGCTTTAGCAACATAGTATAGGAAAATAATTATAAAGTAAAGCTATCATATACCAGAGAGCATATTTACTCACGTCTTGTTAATTCTATTCTTTAGAGAATCCTAAAACATGATCTAATCCTGCATTAGGAATAACTTGGGGGCAAGTGACTCATTCCATCACTTTTATCCTGGATACTCAGTATTTCTCATACCGTCCTAAACATTACCAAAATCCTAGGAGATAAACTAGAATTTCCACAGCTCCACCTACTAATGAGAGCTAACAGTTAATAATTCAGAATTAATTGTGCTAAGTAATTTAATTTTATGCTTCTCTGGTGTAAAGAAAGATCTCTCCTGAGAGACACAGCCAGAACATGTCAAATACAGAGGTGAATGCTAGCAGCAAACCACTGAACTGAGAACAGGACCCCCTTGGGGGGAATTAGAGGAAGGATTGAAAGAGCTGAAGGAGCTTGCTACCCCATAAGAACAATGCCAACCAACCAGAGCTTCCAGGGACTAAACCACTACCCAAAGACTGAACCAGGGCTCCAACTGCATATGTAGCAGAGGATGGACTTGCTGGGCATCAATGGAAGAAGAAGCCCTTGGTCCTGCCAAGGTTGGACCCCCAGTGTAGGGGATTGTTGGGGTGGGAGAGGGTAAGGGGAGATGGATGGAGTGGAAAACACCCTTATAGAAGGGGACAGGGGGCTTATGGACAGGAAATCAGGAAAGGGAATAACATTTGAAATGTAAATAAATATCCAATAAAAAAATAAAAATAAAAAAGAATAAAAACAAAACAAAAACAAAAACAAAAACTCTCCTTTACCAGCTAGAACCAAGGAGGCTGTACCAGAGAAGAAAAATAAGGCTGCTGCTACGCCAGGAACCCTTAAGAAAAAGCGAAGGAATTTCAGAGTTGAGGGTGAAGCGCCTGAGGAAGAAGTTTGCCCTGAAGACACTGCGAAAGGCAAGGAGGAAGCTCATCTAGGAGAAGGCAAAGCACTATCACAAGGAGTGCAGACAGACGTACCGGACTGAGATTCACATGGCTAGGACGGCAAGGAGAGCTGGGAACTCCTATGCGCCCGCAGAACCAAAATTGGCCTTTGTCATCAGAATCAATGGAGTAAGCCCAAAGGTGCGCAAGGTGCTGCAGCTGCTTCGTCTCCGGCAGATCCTCCATGGCACCTTTGTGAAGCTCAGCAAGGCTTCAGTGAACATGCGGAGGATCGTGGAACCGTACCTTGCCTGGGGTACCCCAGCCTGAAGTCAGTAAATGAGCTCATCTACAAGCGAGGCTATGGCAAAATCAATAAAAAGCGCATTGCCTTGACAGATCACTCCTTGACTGCACTACCTCTTGGTAAATTTGGCATCATCTGCATGGAGGATCTAATTCATGAGATCTATACAGTTGGAAAACGCTTTAAGGAAGCAAATAACTTCCTATGGCCCTTCAAACTATCTTCCCCACCAGGTGGAATGAAGAAAAAGACAACTCACTCTGTAGAAGGTGGAGACGCTGGCAACAGGGAAGGCCAGATAAACAGGCTTATTAGACGATGAACTATGGTATTGCCTGTGGTATTTTTATAATCTGGTCGGTTAATAAACAGTCACAGCTTGGCAAAAAAGAAAGAAAAAAGAAAAAAAAGAACTAAGTAGAAGAAAAGAATCCTTCTGGATATAGACTTTGCAGTTGCATCCTGGCTCTGCCATTTCGTAGACCATATGACCTTGAATAAGTTCTTATCGTCTCAGAGCCTTTGCTGCCTCACTGGTAAAATAACAAATACTGTCTTCATGGGGTAGCATGAGAATGCTATGTTCCTGCTACACATCACAGCCTCACGCACAGTAAGAACCAAATGAACACTATCTCCTACAGGTTTTTTTTTCTACATAACAATATAAAAATTTTACTTGACCTTTATAGTAACCATTAGCTATGCAGAGTGATGGCTAATGGGATTAGAATGAAGTAAAACCTAAAATCCTGTTCCTGGGTCACACTAGATCACAAGAGCAGCAGCTAGCACTTGTGACATTTGATATTTCCTCTGGTGTAGGAAGGGGAAGAATATCCTAATGACCATCTAAAGCAAAAAGTGATTGCTCTCATGCAGCACCTCTCATTGTCCTTGAGCAGTAATGCTGAGATCAGCCGATGCTAACAGCAAACAAGCAAGATCGGGCAGCCCCTGTTCACCCAAGAAAGGTGACTCACAAACTATAAAACGTTGTGAAGGTGGGTTGAAATGGGAAGGGCACTGCGAAGGTTAAGGTAGACATAGCAGGCTCGTTTTGATTGTGTAAGAGAAGAAAACTGTTGGTGACTTTGTTCTATGGCACAATTCCTCACCGCTGCAGGATGGCCAAAGAGATGGAAAGCAAATGTGACGTTTTTGCTAGATCAAGTTCTACTTTCTATCATGTATTATGAGGATGGTATTCTCTTTTTACTCTGCTCTTCAGGCTCGCCATCATTCTTTTCCTGTGTTGCAGGGATAGGACACCTTGTAAAAGATATTTGCAAGGCACCTACTCTGAGCCAGGTACTTCCCATTTGTGGTGATATTTGGTGTTAAGTACATTTGTCCACTCAAGGGACTGCCTTCTTCTATATACAAAGAGTTTATAAACACTGGATAAACCAAATTCTCGTGCATTTTTTTCTAAATTAGGATATATTTTTCTAGAAAGTAACACAAAGCTCTGTTATATTGATGGTGGCAAGGGATGGTAAAATCTACTAAACCCACCCAGGGATCATCTGATACTAGCTCCAGTAAACATGCATCCATCCTACAATGCAGATAGATATGAATATGAGAGAGAAAGATCTTGAAAAGCATTTCAAATACACATGAGAAGACATATTAAGCGATATTTAGGGCAATATTTTGTACTCATAAGCATGAAAACAATTATCAATGAACAAAACAAGTTAAAGATGCCATAGCGCGTTATGTTCTCTCTCATTTGTGGATTATAGCTCTGAATCTTCAGATAACAATGGAGTAACTTTAGCTACCAGGAGAGTAAATATGAACTGTGGTAGCAAAGCCCTAAAGGAGGAAATTAGGACATAGATGCTATGAAGGGGGAAAGAGAAAAATGGAGGAGGGTAGTTACCTGAAGAGGGAGGGAAGGCAACGCAAAGGAAGAGGAAAGAAGGGTTAAGTAACACTAAGGATGTTTCAAACAGCCATTGGGGATCATATTATTTTACTTTAACTGAAAATTACGGGTATGTACATATGTACTGGTGTATGTACGTATGTGTGTATATGTAAATACATGCTTCTAAAGGAAGTTAGGCAATTTGGAGTGACACTGTTCCCCTCAAAATCATAAACTATCTAAAGAAAACCTCAGTGCTTCATTCCAAGATATTGGTCAGGGGAGCCAAAGAGATGCCCCAAACAATACAGGCTATTGCTATTGCCCTCTGTTGCCTCTGAAAAGTTGAAATTAAGACTCTATTGCTGAATTCACATCCAACTTTAGACACAGGACTTGGAGGTGTCCAACTGGAATTTACCTGGAAGCCTCCTCCATGAGGTCTAACTCTCATAGTATCTATCAGAAGGACCTATGCAAGCTGCCAAGGGAGGAAATTCATAAATAATCTTACCTAACTGTGATGCCTATGAACCATGAAGATCAAAACAGCAAGATGTCTTCAAAGGTTCAGTAATAGAAATTATTTATATCTAGGGGCTAACAAATAGCTATCAAATTTGATGTAAGGCCCATGCAATAGAACAGAATTCATGCATAGTACTAGAAACCTAGCCAAGTCTTGTGTCTGGTGAAGCCATGGATCCAGAGGAGAATCTACTATTGTCACTTTCCTAAAACACTATAGTTTCTAACTGCATTTTAAATACTTATCATTATACCAATACATGTGCAGAGCTGTCAGCTCTCATCAAAGAAGCTTGTTTTGTAGCAGATGGGAGACTATTACAGAAATTCACAACTGGACAAAACAGAGAAGAACTGACCCTGGGGTACTCAGCTCTGAGGTGAGACAGCTACAGCACAACCCTACACTTAAAACACCACAGAAGAGGGCTAGAAAGATTGTAAAAGTTGGAGAACTAAGTAAGATCTGAACAATGACAGTACCAGTCGACATGCTCATGTGGATGATATTTAAATAATGAGAAATTGATGGCTGACAAGAGAGTAGGAGTTAGTCTTCTCCAAGGACAAGGCCCCTTTTACATTACTCAATCCCAAGTGACCAAAGCCAAATCCATATGAACAACGCTAAGAGGACTCCGTAGGCTGTATTTATATATGTAATCTACACTGTCACTTTTTTTGAGCTCTGTAGAAATAGCATGTAGTGTTTAACACCACTTTATTTTTACTCCAGCATGTATGTGTCATAGTCATCCATGCGATGGCATACAACAGAACTAGTTCATTTGTTCTCACAACTGTAAAGTAATAAAATTTGTCACAATGGATTTCTTAACTCAGCTACTCCTTAGCGTCATCAACCACTTTATCTGACTTCTCACAGCAACTCCAGAAGGCTAAGCTCAAAGTTCAGTGACTGTGGTATACTAGAATGTTCTCCTTTAAGGCACAGTATGATTGCTCCCCACCACCATTGCTATCTTCCAATAGAAACAACTTATCCAGGTAGAAATAACGAACCACTGCAATGATAGCCAAGCCTATGGTAATAGAACTAGAGCTATTGAAATACTCTAATAAAGGGATGGATAAAGGGCCACAGTACTCTCACTTAGGAAGCCAGCTATTATTCTGCCTTGTCCTACTCCAGCAGCAAGTCATCTTAGGTGATGTTAGAGCATACATAATATACAAAGGAAAACAAAGTGGAAACAGGCTGGAGAGATGGCTCAGTGGTTGAGAGCCCTAGCTGCTCTTCCAGAGGTCCCAAGTTCAATTCTTACCAACCACATGGTGGTTCATAACCACCTGTAATGGGATCTGATGCCCCCTTCTACTGTGTCTGAAGACAGTGACAGTGTACTCATATACATAAATAAATAAATCTTAAAAAATAAAGTGGAGAAGGGAGACTCGATGAGTTAGCTCTCATAAAGTTGTCATTCATGACATAATGAGACTTTAGGGTGAGGCAGCTGTTAGGAGTCACGCACATTCCTGTGAATAAGACCTTAATTGTATTCTGTTAAAATTCCCCGGTTTGTTAAGTTGGCTTTAACGAAATCGTTAGTTTGCTGCCATCTACAAGCTAAGATAAAAAGATGGTTGGTTGTGTCTCCCCAGGATAAATGAAC
This sequence comes from Rattus norvegicus, assembly GCF_021556685.1. Classification (NCBI taxonomy): domain Eukaryota; kingdom Metazoa; phylum Chordata; class Mammalia; order Rodentia; family Muridae; genus Rattus; species Rattus norvegicus. Next base: position 71,835,133 of record NC_141554.1, read on the forward strand.
ACAGCAGACAGAAAGAGAGAGGTCCCTGAAGTATAGAAAATCTGATTGATGCTTTCTATTTTTAATAGCTATGTATCTTCAAACATGTTATATTGTCACGATGTATCTTGATTTCTTCATCTGTAGGCTATAGCCCTACTAAACAGTAATTATTAAATCATGAGGCTTATAAAGTATTTGATGTTGATTTCTAAATCATTTATAGACAACCTTCACATAAGTTTAGCTCTTAGAAACCTTATGTGATGGTTTGTATATGCTTGGCCCCAGGGAGTGGCACTATTAGAAGGTGTGGCCCTGTTGGAGTTCGTGCCCCTGTAGGTATGGGCTTTGAGACCCTTATTCTAGCTGCCTGGAAGTCAGTATTCTCCAAGCAGCCTTCTGATGAAGATGTAAAACTCTCAGCTTCTTCTGCACTATGCCTGCCTGGATGTTGCCATGCTCCTGCCTTAATGGTAATGGACTAAACTTCTGAGCCTGTAAGCCAGCTCCAAACAAATTTTGTCCTTTATAAGACTTGCACTAGTCATGGTGTCTGTTCACAACAGTAAAAGACTAAGACACCTTGGCTACTTGACTTTCCCTTCTAATGCATTCTAGTAGCCACCAGCTCCAAAATGTGCAAGAACATCTGAAATGCAAATTCTTAAAAGCTATTGATGGCTGCTTTCTTTTCTCTCTCTCCAAGAGCATGCAGTGGCCTTTGGAGCGAGAGCCAGCACTAATAACCTTTGGCTTTATTTGCTCAGAGTGCTAGCTTCATTTTTTCTATCATTTGAATTTTCTCAGCCTCATCTACCACCAGAACAGCCTTTTCTTGAAACTATTTCTATAAACTCTTGTTCATGAAGAAGAAACAGAAAGAAGAGTAACAAACTCGGGTCCTGCTATCAGTGGCCTCTTGCCTGCCATCCATTGAAGGAGAACACACTGTATCATTGCTTCTATGCCAGGTTTAACTCTCAGAGAGGGTTAAAGGCATACTCAGATGTCTTAGTCAGAAGGTTTGGCCCTGGTCTCAGCAGAAATCTAAACAAAAGCCTCATTCAGGATCTGATCCTCTCTGGCAAGAGGATCCTTAAGAATGAAAACATCATACTGTGGGCAACTCTGACAAGACTCAAAAAATATGAATCAAAGGGTACAAATACTCTCCCTGTCATGTGTCTAGAAGGGATCACTGAATCTTTATTCTGCCATCTCTAATGGACAGTCCAGCATTCTACACTGCAGGATGAAAAGACTCATTATGTATGAACAGAGCTAAACTAAGCCATATTTGTCACCCTTGATCTTGGGTCAGGGGATGGGGAAGTTACATTACAGGGGTGAGAGATTATGTTAAGCAGAGTTTTCTTCAACATGCGATAGCTGAGATGTACAAATGGGGTTGGAGGAAACTCCAAAATCTGGTATACAGTGGGCCTTTTTAGAAATGGGAGAAAAAGAGTTTACCCAATGAATGTCCAGAGCAAGGAAGATATTGAACATACACTTTTATTGCCTGTTCTTGAGATGCTGACGCTGATGCAGGAAGATCATAAGTCAAGGACAGCCTGGGTTGTATGTCAAATACCAAGCCAGTGATATACACAGCAAGATGCTGTTGTTTTAAAAAGTGAAATAACAAAAGGTAGGTAGACAAGGTCAATGACTCAGACCAATAAACAAGAAACTGGGGGTGGGGGGAGGATAGGTAAACACCTTTATTTTTGTTTCATTAAACAGAGTCTCTTGGAGCACAGACTTGCCCCAAACTTGCTATGTAGAGAAAATGACTTTGAACTTTTGACCCTGCCCTGCCTCCAACCTCTGAGTGCTGGGATTATAGGAATGTACCAACATATGAAGTTTATAAGATGCTGGAGATTGAGTCCAGGTCGTCATGCATGCTCAGCAAGATTCTACCAACTGAACAAATCCTCACCAAGACAATTCTTGGTATTTCCTAGCTATAAGAAACTAACCTATATAAACCCAATATAAAACATAGAAAAAGAAACATGGGTGAAGATTTGCATTTATTTAACAACTGTCTTTGGTCACTGTAAAATAAATGATAAGCTATCATATGGTTTATTTTACAGGAAGATTTCACTAATAGATCCAGACTAATGTAAGGATATACAATCAATCCTAAACTAGAAAACGAAGGTATCACTGTCAAAACATTGTGGGTGATATAGAGGGACAGGAATACACTGATATCTTAACCTCACAAAGCTACAGTCAAAAGGCAACAAACGGAGCTGTAGTTCAATAGCAGAGCTGTTGCCAAGCATGTGTGAGATTCAATACCTAGCACAGAAAATTCCGTGAAAAATAAGAGTTTAACCCTTAGCCAAGTACACCAAATAAAAGACATGAAAATTAATAAAATTGGAGATGAGAAAGGGAATAAAATCCAGAACATCATTAGGAAATATGTTGAAAACCTACATTCTCAAAAAAAAGCTGCAAAATAGAGAAATGGATAATGCTAGACATGTATGAGAATGTTATGGAGGTAAACAACTCCTTTCTGGTTGAATTGAAGGTCTGTGCTACAGAAGAAAACACATGCCTGACACTGTACTGGCCATAATCTATGGTTGGAGAGCTAGGCCTCGGGAGTGAATCTACTATTATTATTCTGCTAAATGAACATAGTTTCAAACTGCTCTCTAAATTTGTGTCTCTATTCATAAATCAATGCAGCTTTGAGACCTCATTTGAGAAGCTTTTTTGTTCAGTGGGTGGCAGTTAGCAAAGAAATTCTCAGCTTGTCAAACTGCATAGATTGTCAGGGGAGTGCTCAGCCACAAAAGGGAGATCTACAATCATGTCCCCCTTCCCAAGACTAAGGTACCATTCACAGAAGAGAGGGACAGAAAGACTGTAATAGCCAGCCATCAGAGAGGACCAGAGTGAAACAGTGTCCTGTAGGCATGGTAGGTCCACTGCACTCATGAACTCATAGCATCTGTGGTGGCCTGCACAAGATCAAGCCGTCAACACTCTAGAATTGAAGCCTATGAGACCTCACCCCTAACTTAGGATCTATTTATTAACAGTTGATGTTTCTGCTGTTCTGATGTTGTCAATTTCCTTTAAAGCTTTGGCTTCCAGTATGTCTACCACACTCTAGTGGATGTTCCTATACCAAGGGGGGATATAAACAGCATAAATTTGGGTTGATAGGTTATTCAATTTTAAAAAAGAGGATATAAAGTTGGGGGTAGGAATGTCTTGGCTAGTGTTTTGTCAACATGACACCAGCTAGAATCATTTGGGAAATGTCTGTATTAAGAAAATATCCCACTATATGGGCAAGGCTGATATGACTATTGACAAGCACAGAACAGAGGTTATTGTATGAACTCTAAAATGCTTGACCTAGTAGTCTTGACAATAGAATACCATGATAGTGCTGTGAGTACACTACATCAGAAATGGATGAACATATCTGTGTCCTTCCACATTGTCAGAATGCATTGGATGACAACAAACTTATAAGACACAGCTGTTTCAGTGACAACAATTTGCTTTTTGTGATTGCTATGCTGAGCCCAACACAGGCCTTTTAATTCCATTTTTAATTTCTAACATTGACTCTCAGATCACACATTGCATACAGAGACACATATACATATATACACATACATGTACACACACCAGAATAAGTGTAAAGAGTTAAAGAGGGAAAGACTTTTACAAGTTTCAAAATAACTTAAGAAGGAAAGCCAAGAAACTTACAGAAATGAAAGAGATTTTGTATTTGATAAGATAATGAATTGAACCATGCTACAGAGGTTAGAAAACTGCTATGGGTGCAAGCTGCTGGTTGTTAGCCTTAGAACTAGACATGAAAATTAATAAAATTGGAGATGAGAAAGGGAATAAAATCCAGAGCATCATTAGGAAATACGTTGAAAACTTACATTCTCAAAAAAAGGCTGCAAAATAGAGAAATGGATAATGCTAGACATGTATGAGAATGTTATGGAGGTAAACAACTCCTTTCTGGTTGAATTGAAGGTCTGTGCTACAGAAGAAAACACATGCCTGACATTGTACTGGCCATAATCTATGTTTGGTAGTGGTCTTCAAGACAAGCTGTATACTTGGGTCCAGATACAAAGGCAAAAGAGTATTACAAGTTCCTGATGAAGAAATGGGCTGATGAGTGGGCAAGACAGGAGATCCAGGTAAGCAAACGTGGGGCTAGATAAGTGTCAATCCAAGTAAGCCACATCAACGGGTAAGACCTAGCCATGTTTAAGTCCCTGGAACAGATGGGAGTTATCTGCATGTCAGTCATAAACGTACATACTTCATGTCCAGAAGACAGATGGTAGGGGCTGTTACCTACCATCACAATGGAGGATGTCTACCTCACTATGGGGTCCAGGTGAGTGACTCATACCTTCTATTGTCTGTTATGTGTCATAAGTTTTGGTATATGGCTCCCCAAACATGATTTTCATATACCATGTGCCTCTATGGTCTTAATTCATTATGATCAGATTTATAAGGTTATCACACTTTCTACTCCCCCAAAACCATGAATCATTTACCATTCTGTGCTGAATGGGTTGGACCAGATGGTGTTATTCACACATTTACTCAAGTACAGAATCATCTCTCTTCCTCAACCTGAAGTCTAAAACTGTAAAATGGAGACTCTCAGTAAGAGGCAGTTTGAAAAACCACTCTTCTACACAGCGTGGAATAAAAGTTAAGCACAGCACAGCCTGATCCTCAACAATTTTCACTTTTCCCCAGATACAAAATAGTTCTGGGAAAGCTGCTAGAGTATATGGGAGGTAAACAGTCAACAGAAGGCAGGATCCCAATAATGCAGCCCCCACACAATCATCACTAATTTGTATCTGGGAACTTATCCATGCTGAAGCTTTCATGAGTTCTCACCCATGGTAAAGAGGGATCATTTCATAATATACTTACCTTTGAATGATCCTATTTCTATACGTAACCCCTTAAGCATTCTCTTTTAAGTAAGTCCAGTAAACTCATTGGTTTACATAGCTTGGCATACATAGACATGTTATTTTCACCTGTCATTGCTGCCATATCTGAAGTGTACAGACATTTGTTCACATGTCCCTGGGAACATTAACCCATTACATCTGCAGTTCATCGTCCTCACTAGACAAATGAGAGAAGTATACAAAGTGAAATGAGCCTTACACTTACAGCTAGGAAACCTGAACTCGATTCCCAGCAATGCCACTCCTGGTTGAGTGACCTTAGATAGCATATCTTGCTGAACCTCAGTGTTCTACTCATTGAATGGAGAACAACAGCCTCTATTATCCACAATCATTCAAAGGCTCTCAGGAGAGAGAGAGAGAGAGAGAGAGAGAGAGAGAGAGAGAGAGAGAGAGAGAGAGAGAGTGTTTTAGCAGGGCACAACACTAAGGAAAGATAGAAAGGCAGAGAAAATTAAGGAGTCATGAGATGGAAAAGCATTCATCACCCTGGGATACCAGAATCCCAGGATCTAGTTTTTCCTGCTGACTCAGTGTCAAGAAACTTCAAAACAACCTACAAAAGCCAAGCAGTGTATGTTTTCCTAAAAACATCGCAATAGGAATATTAAAAGCCATAAATGAATGATGCTTACTTAGGACTAGAATGTTTGTAAACTTTAGTTTTACCTATTAGCCATCGTCTCTTATCTCTAATGCTAGACAATATATCTGAAAAAATTGACATCATTCCATTGAGAAAAGAAATCTCACTAAGAAATGTAAATGCACTAGCTCAAATGTTTTACATACATTTTAAACTTTCCTTTGCTCAATCTGAAAACCTTGCTGTAAACCACATCCTTTGAGTAAGGGAATTTTATGTTCTACTATAATATAATTACATTTCCCTTCCCCATTCCATTTCCTTCTTTCAAATGTTCCCAAGGTCACATAAATTTAAGGAATCTAAGCATGACAATCTCTAAAGAAGGCCACTCCCTGTTTTAGGATCATAATCTATCTTATTCCTATATATTTCTCTATATAAATACTTTCCTGTAGGCAGCAAAATGTTAGGTCCTCATTGTGTATCCAGTTTGTTAATCTGTGTCTTCTTATTGGGGAATTGAGTACATTGATGTTGAGAGATATTAAGGAATAGTGATTGTTGCTTTTGTTATCTTCGTATTTGGATGTGAGATTATGTTTGTGTGCTTTTCTTCTCTTTGTTTTATTGTAAAACGATTAGTTTCTGGCTTTTTCTAGGGTGTAGCTTGCCTCCTTGTGTTGGGCTTTACCATTTATTATCCTTTGTAGGGCTGGATTTGTAGAAAGATATTGTGTAAATTTGGTTTTGTCATGGAATATCTTGGTTTCTCCATCTATGTTAATTGAGAGTTTTGCTGGATACAGTAACCAGAAAGAACTCATGAAATTAAACTGCACGGAGACAAATAACCCTATTAAAAATGGGGTTCAGAGCTAAACAAAGAATTCATAGCTGAGGAATGTTGAATGGCTGAGAAGCACCTAAAGAAATGTTCAACATCTTTAGTCATAAGGGAAATGCAAATCAAAACAACCCTGAGATTCCCCTTCACACAAGTCAGAATGGCTAAGACCAAAAACTCTGGCAACAGCAGATGCTGGTGAAGATGTGGTGAAAGAGGAACACTCCTCTATTGTTGGTGGGATTGCAGACTAGTACAACCATTCTGGAAATCAGTCTGGAGGTTCATCAGAAAATTGGACATTGAACTACCTGAGGACCCAGCTATACCTCTCTTGGGCATATACCCAAAAGATGCCCCAACATATAACAAAGACACATGCTCTACTATGTTCATAGCAGCCTTATTTATAATAGCCAGAAGCTGGAAAGAACCCAGATGCCCTTCAACAGAGGAATGCATACAGAAAATGTGGTACATCTACACAATGGGATACTACTCAGCTATCAAAAACAATGACTTTATGAAATTCATAGGCAAATGGATGGAACTGGAAAATATCATCCTGAGTGAGGTAACCCAATCAGAGAAAAACACACATGGTATGCACTCATTGATAAGTGGATATTAGCCCAAATGCTTGAATTCCCCTAGATGCACAGAACACATGAAACTCAAGAGGGATGGCCAAAATGCAAACGCTTCACTCCTTCTTTAAAAGGGGAACAAGAATACCCTTGGCAGGGAATAGGGAGGCAAAGTTTAGAACAGAGGCAGAAGGAACGCCCATTCAGAGCCTGATTCACATGTGGCCCATACATATACAGCCACCAAACTAGATAAGATGGATGAAGCAAAGAAGTGCAGACTGACAGGAACCGGATGTAGATCTCTCCTGAGAGACACAGTCAGAAAACAGCAAATACATAGGCGAAGGCCAGCAGCAAACCACTGAACTGAGAAAGGGACCACCGTTGAAGGAATCAGAGAAAAGACTGGAAGAGCTTGAAGGGGCTTGAGACCCCATATGAACAACAATGCCAACCAACCAGAGCTTCCAGGGACTAAGCCACTACCCAAAGACTATACATGGACTGACCTTTGACTCCAACCTCATAGGTAGCAATGAATAACCTAGTAAGAGCACCAGTGGAAGGGGAAGAAGCCCTTGATCCTGCCAATACTGGATCCCTGGTGAACATGATTGTTGGGGGGAGGGTGGTAATGGGAGAAGGATGAGTAGGAGAACACCCATATAGAAGGAGAGGGGGAGGGAGAGGGGGGATGTTGGCCTGTAAACCGGGAAAGGGACTAACAATTGAAATGTAAATAAGAAATACCCAATTTAATAAAGATGAAGGAAAAAAATACTTTCAAATTCACTAATGTTGATTTATAACAATTAATCCTGAGTTTCCTTTCTGTACCATAGTCAAAAATCTGTCTGTACCTGAATAGAAGTCCGTAAGTGGGAAGGGACCTCCTCTGGCTCCTTGTGGTAAACGCAACACTGGCTGTGTTTCTCTGTCACTAGTGATAGTACCTAGCAACTCTTAAGGAAGTCACAAATCCGGCTAGCAGCAAAGCTTTGTGTACTCAGTTTTAGTCCAATCAGGATACAGAATATACTACCAAGAAGTATTAGAACAAGACAGGCCTGGAGGTCAAACCCTGTATTTCCAGGTACTTTAGAGGCTAGAGATTGGGGACAGGGGCAGGATCACAAGCTTTAGTCGTCCTTAGACTCAAGAGTGAACTCAAGGCCAGCAATTTCTTGAGAAACTGTCTCAAAAGAAAGCAAAACAAAACAAAACACACAAAAAGCTAAAAACAAGCAATACTTTTTAAAGGGAATATAGTTCAGTCGTAGTGCATTTGCCCATCGTGTACAACATTCTAGATTCTAGTCCCAGCCATACAAGAGGGAAATCATTCCAACAGAGCATCTATACAATTAATGCACATTTTATATGGTTCCCATAAGGCTAAAAATTTAAATACTCAAGACAAAACTAAATCAGGATTAGACCTCACTTGGAACATGGTTATATAACCATCTGGTTAGAAATGAATTCAGATTGTTTGACTTGGTGGTTTATACTCACTAGATAAGAGGAACTCATCTCTCCAGAGATAAACAGCACACAGTTTGTGGGACGGGGGTGCCAAGCTGAAGGTGAGCTTCACAGGGCTTATCTGTCTCAATGGGAATCCCCTAAACACAAACTATATGAAAGCCCAGCAAGGACACCTGATGCACTGTACTAATGTTTCATCATCAGACAGGCCCCATGATGTGTGGGGATGATGAACTACAAGGGAAAGTTGGGATGAATCACGAATGTGGGGGGCCTTTCAAAGTTGATATACCTGCAGAATATTATTAAAGGACAGAAAGCTTCAAGGTCAAGTGATAAGTTATCACCACTATAAAGGCACGGTGAATTTGGAAAAGAATGATATTTACCAGTTCCAAATATTTGCCTATAAATTTCATAAAGTCATTGTTTTTGATAGCTGAGTAATATTCCATTGTGTAGATGTACCACATTTTCTGTATCCATTCCTCTGTTGAAGGGCATCTGGGTTCTTTCCGGCTTCTGACTATTATAAATAAGGCTGCTATGAACATAGTGGAGCAGGTATCCTTGTTAAATGTTGGGGCATCTTTTGGGTATATGCCCAAGAGAGGTATAGCTGGATCCTCAGGTAGTTCAATGTCCAATTTTCTGAGGAACCTCCAGACTGATTTCCAGAATGGTTGTACTAGTCTGCAATCCCACCAACAATGGAGGAGTGTTCCTCTTTCTCCACATCCTCACCAGCATTTGCTGTCACCTAAGTTTTTGATCTTAGCCATTCTCACTGGTGTGAGGTGAAATCTCAGGGTTGTTTTGATTTGCATTTCCCTTATGACTAAAGGTGTTGAACATTTCTTTAGGTGTTTCTCCGCCATTTGGCATTCCTCAGCTGTGAATTCTTTGTTTAGCTCTGAACCCCATTTTTTAATAGGGTTATTTGTCTCCCTGCGGTCTAACTTCTTGAGTTCTTTGTATATTTTGGATATAAGGCCTCTATCTGTTGTAGGATTGGTAAAGATCTTTTCCCAATCTGTTGGTTGCCGTTTTGTCCTAACCACAGTGTCCTTTGCCTTACAGAAGCTTTGCAGTTTTATGAGATCCCATTTGTCGATTCTTGATCTTAGAGCATAAGCCATTGGTGTTTTGTTCAGGAAATTTTTTCCAGTGTCCATGTGTTCGAGATGCTGCCCTAGTTTTTCTTCTATTAGTTTGAGTGTATCTGGTTTGATGTGGAGGTCCTTGATCCACTTGGCCTTAAGCTTTGTACAGGGTGATAAGCATGGATCGATCAGTTAAGTGTAATATCCTCTAGCCTAAATTTCGCTGTCAGGATAATTCCAAGTAGTCTACTTGAGACATAACTCTGACAATAAGTGGGTCAAAGCTAGACCAACTGATCTTTAGATCCTTAGGATTTGAGAAAGACTGGTGGGTATTCTAACCTTTCAGAGTCTCAATCTCTTCACTAGGGCAATACATTTTTAAGTCCTACCTCACAAGTTTGCAGTGAGAAGACAGAAGTGATAAAATCACCAAACCAGTAGGCCTAGTACACATAAAATATACCATGGAATTTCCCTTTCTGCAAGATACAGTCAACCACTAAAGGATTATCCTTACATTTGTCTTCTAGCCTCGGCCAAGATTGAAAGTAAGTAAATATGTGGGTTTCGAAACACAAGACCACTTCGACCCTTTTGGGTGGTAGATAGTAACTGTCCTGTAATTTAGCAAATGGCAAATGTTTTTCAATTACTTTTTTTAGATAAGAACCTTTTCAACTGTTATAATATTACAGAAAATTAAACACTTTCTATTACATTTATAATTTCAAAGTTTCTTCTGTCATTTAATTCTACCCTTCCAAAATTAAACATTAATACTAATTAGATGCCAAACGAAACTAGTAGAATATAGTATTTCTGGGCTATCTAGACTATTCCCCATGCTTGAATGCCCATATCACCTTCACTCATGATACCAAACACTAGGCGTGCATCCACGTATTATTTTGCCCCTCCTTTTCCTTTTCCTTTTCATGTGAGAGGTGAGCATAGAAGCCAGGACTTCACATATGCTGGGCAAGCACTATACTACTGAGCTATAACCTCAGCTTCCCATTTCATAGTGGTAGTTTCTAATTGACCTGGCAATAAATCTCTTTCCTGCTACGCTTATATTCTTTATCTGACCCAATTGGCATGGCATTCTAATAATAGCCACTGTAAGGTGTATTCTTATTCCAAACATTAGGACTGGATGCTTGTTCAAGATGACACATTTTAACATATATAAGAGAAGATACTTCGGTTACATGCTGGACATAACACTGGGAATGGATTTGTACACTAGGATGAAAAAAAATAAGCTAAAAATATTCATATGAGTTTTTGACATATTAATAAAAGAGATCCATGGATACTGAAGCTGAAATCATCTGGTATGATATTGTGCAACAAACCTTTCAATGATGATGGACAGGGACTATGTATAAGCATTCCAACTAAATAATTACTATCTACCTGTGACTACTAAGGATTTAAAAAGGGGCCGACAACCCTGAGGACTTGAGACTTAAATGTCTGGTGGTTTTCATAATGGTAAGCCAAATAAGATGTAGTTGCACATACCTGTAAGCTCAGCTCAAGATTCTAAGGCAGGAGAATCATGAATAGGAGACAAGCCTAGAGTCCGGCACAGGTCTAGACAGCAGAGCTTAACAGAAATATGTAGTTGGACATGGTAGTACACACCAGTAAATGGGGAGGCTGACGAAGGAGGAAGAGAAAGACATTCCAGGCCAGCTTGGACTTGACGGTGAGAGCCTACCTTGAAAAGGAGTAAATCTTGAAGGGGCTCGAGACCCCATATGTACAACAATGCTAAGCAACCAGAGCTTCCAGGGACTAAGCCACTACCTAAAGACTATACATGGACTGACCCTGGACTCTGACCTCATAGGTAGCAATGAATATCCTAGTAAGAGCACCAGTGGAAGGGGAAGCCCTGGGTCCTGCTAAGACTGAACCCCCAGTGAACTAGACTGGTGGGGGGAGGGCGGCAATGGGGGGAGGGTCGGGAGGGGAACACCCATAAGGAAGGGGAGGGGGAGGGGGATGTTTGCCCGGATACCGGGAAAGGGAATAACACTCGAAATGTATATAAGAAATACTCAAGTTAATAATAAAAAAAAAAAAAGAAAAAAGAAAAGGAGTAAAATCTGAAGCTTAAAAGACCCTTGTGTCCCAACCCAGGCTATTGTTACTAATGCTATAGCTTCTATCATTGTATTTGTCTTGTATAAGTGTCATATGCCTCTGTCAGATGCTCACAAGGATTGCTGTGGAAATAAAAAAACAAAATGCAAAACCACTTAGCCCACTGATGGCGATTGTTTTCATGTGCCTTGTTTTCTAAATGAAGTAACTGAAATCCTAAAAGGAAACTGAAATATTTATAGAGTTTAGGATTTCTATATCTGAAATTAGGGAGACACATTCTACCCATCCGTGTCCTCACTAACTTCACTCCTCTCTCACAGGCAAAGTGGAGCCACTCCATCCCAACAACTTCAAAAGTCAATATATTCCAGAATCACTTCAAACGTTTAAGGTTCAAATTTAGCCCACACATTTTATGACTCAACTTAGATGTGGTTGGTGGCTGATAGACAATTAGCTGTGGGCCTCTGATAGCAACCAACTGACACACTTCTAAACAGACAGGTATGGGCATAAGACAGGCATCCCCATTCCAGAAGACAAAATGTAACAGAAGGAAGGAGCAGTGGACGCCAGGTAAGTTGGAAATCATTCAAAATCTTTGAGCACTTGAGGTCTCAGAAAAATCCTCCTTGGTTGAGTGATGTGGTTTCTAGCCCCTAAGGAGATAAAATCACCCTTACCTTTCTTTTTTTTTTTTAAGCTGAGTAATCATGTCTGTCTTTTAATTAGATATTTTTAGATATTTTTATTTACATTTCAAATGTTATTCCCTTTCCTGGCTTCCTGTCCATAAGCCCCCTATCCCCTCTCCTCCCCTTCTTCTATAAGGGTATTCCCCTCTCCATCCAGCCCCCCTTCCCGCCCCCCCCGACATTTCCTTACACTGGGGGTCCAACCTTGGCAGGACCAAGGGCTTCTCCTTCCATTGGTCCCCAACAAGGCCATCCTCTGGTACATATACAGCTGGAGTCATGGTTCAGTCCATGTATATATAGTCTTTGGGAGCTCTGGTTGGCTGGAATTGTTGTTCTTATAGAGTCACAAGCCCCTTCAGCTCTTTCAATCCTTTCTCTAATTCCTCCAATGGGGGTCCCATTCTCAGTTCTATAGTTTGCTGCTAGCATTTGCCTCTGTATTTGACATGGTCTGGCTGTGTCTCTCAGGAGAGATCTATATCCGGTTCCTGTCAGCATGTGTATGTGTGTGTGTGTGTATGTGTGTGTGTGTGTGTGTGTGTGTGTGTGTGTGTATGTGTGTGTGTGTGTGTGTGTGTGTGTGTGTGTGTGTATTTCTCCTTACATTTCTAAAGCTTGGCCCTAAGCAATATTCATTATGATAGCAGCTGCAGAGGAGGGGAGACCTACAATGCCTTCTGCAGTGGCCCATCTTTGGAAGACCTGCTATAGGGCCACCCTAGTGTAAACTACCTCAAAAATCAGTATTATATTTAAACTGAGAAGGAACTAACTCTGCCCCTAGGACCTATAATGGGAATGGGAACTGTAATCAGTTTTGAATTATCTTTGGGATACTTCTCTTGAAGAACAGCCTATTTTAAAGACTCTAATTTGTTTCCTTTTAATCTCTGGTGGTAATGTTGGTATAATCTCTATTTGTACAGTCCTTCATTGACAGTTAATTAGGTCCTCGGTTCACAGCCATGGTAATCTTTCTTTGGATGATTCCATTTTAGTATTTTCAAATTATTTATATCGTGTGAGGTATATATTTGTGTGCATGTTAGTGCAGGTGTCCAGCAAGTCCAGATGAGCGCGTTCTATCCTCTAGAACTAGAGTTACAGGGAACTTTGAGTGCAGGATAGTTGCAGACAACCCAACTGTGCTTTTCCACAAGAGCAACACTCAAACTTTCAACTACTGAGTCATCTCCAGCCCCAGCCATAAGAATCTCCACAACTTCTCCTCAGAACCTGCTTTCTTGTTTTTTTTTAATAAAAATACACTGATCCAATTATTTAAAAGTTACAGATAATTTTTTAAGAGTCCTTCAAAAAAAGTCCTTCAATTTTTCTCTTCTTGACTTTACTACTAGTAGACAGAAGAAAATTAGGTTTTAAAAAAAAAGCCTTCCCAGCTAGAAGAAGTGTAGGCTGCTCATGCCCGAGTAGGGAGTCATACACCCAAGTACATAAAACACAGATTTGGGTGGTTATTAGTAATAAAACAGGACATGATGCCGGGAGGGTGATCAGGTGGAAACACCAGGGGAAGTTGGGAAGGAAGATATTGGTAGAAGGAAGTGATCAATATACACTGTAAAGTTGCACAAATTTTTCTAATTAATTAAAATTTATTAAAAGTACATATCCCCAGCTTCAAACAAGTACTAGCCTTCTAAAAGTTACTTGAATACAAATACAAATCCACCAAGTTCTTGGCCACTTCAGAGCAATAACTGTCTTTTCCCAAATGATCAATAATATCCTCCTCGTTTCTATTGGATTTTATCAGAATCACCCTTATTGCCCACATTCCTCACAACACTACATAACCAATAGTCTATAATCTAGACAGTGGGACTTTTCTCTATCACTCTCCTCATTTATTCCTGAATCCTCACCAGACATAAAAGCCATTCCACCACAATGTCAGGTCTCCCTAGTATGTGCCTCAAAACTCTCACAGCCCACCAAGGATTTAGTTCTGGTGGTGCATTCACACTTTTAGATATAATTATATGTTGCATAAGGACACTTGACATTTTTCAACAACAGACTGTGGACATGTCAGTGTTCCCAAAAGATCATTAAGAGAATTGTGTGTGGTGGGGCAAGCCTGAAAGTCCAGCATTTAGGGCCTTAAAAGAACTAAGATTGGTGATTTGAGTCTACCCTGGGCTACACTAATATTTTGTCTGAAAAAGTGAAGAAAACAAAGGAGGAGGGAGAGATGTACAGAAGGGGAAGGGAGTAAATAGAGGAAGAGAGGAGATATGGAAAAGAAAGAGGAGGGAGATCATAAAAGGGCAGAAATTTTTCTGGCACTCCCATGCCCTTATAGCCAAACTAGCATCATAGTATCAGGCATCACTTATGTCTGAGATGCTTTGTACTGTGCTCCCAATAACACAAACACTGTAGCACAAACACTTGTGTACCTCATGTGTGAAAAGAAAAATAACTATGTCACTAGGTTATATGTTTACTATTCCACACTTGTATCATTATTTTCGAGTATAAGCCTTATAAAACATACATAAACAGTATGCTAAACATCATGTTAAACAGTACGCTATATCATGCTGGCATAGCTTCAAATATCTCATGCTGATTGCATTTCTTAATTGTATCAAGAAACTCCATTGAGTGATCTACACTATCTAGTTCTGTATTCTCTACAATGTTCACATAAGGAAGCAGTCAGCTACAGATACAGTTCTCAGAATGTATTCCCATGCCCATACATGATTCTGTTAGTTACAGCAGCAGCACACTTCCTATTACTAATTTCTGTTTTAGTTAGAGAGTGAGATCAAGAGTTAAAATAAGAAAGAGTGAGACATCAAGAGAAAGCACCCAGGGGCGGGAATTTATTCTAAGGTGCTGACTCATAAGATTAAAAGCTAAGACTGCTATGCTTATGATATGCTACATGGAAACTGTAAGAAATACCAGTAGGGTAGTGGGAAGGTTCAAGAGTCAGAGAGTTATTGCTGTGCATTTAATCTGGGTTTGAATCCCTAAGAAACAGTAATAGTGAGAGCCAAGGCTCCAAGCCTCAAGTCATGTGGCCAAGGATTCAATTCAACCTTTCACTAGTCCTTGTTCTACTCACATTCTCAATAGATTACATGGCACCCACCCACAAGGATTGGGGCAGTCAAGCAATTTAAGTGTCAATTTCTTTTGGAAACACCCAGAGAGATAAATTGCAAACTAATGTAACCAGTTTTGTGGGATATCTGAGCATCTTCTGGCCTTATATACTTACTCACTATATCATTGCAGAATGATGAGTGGAAGTCCCAACAACTACTCAATTACTACTAAATTGGACATTATCATTTAATACAAAAAATATACCTTTGTGAAACCTATTTGTTCCTTCCGAAAAGTTTCCAGGGGTTTGATCAGCAAGTCACTGGCATTTTGTACCTAAAGTGGAAAATAAAACAATATTTAGGTTAAAAGGCTCCTAGAATTCAAAGAAAATGAAGGCACGAAGATGGACAAGTAATAAATGGGACCTTATGAAAATTCTGTAAGGCAGAAGACACTATCATCCATAAACAGTGACAGCCTAACAGAATAGGAAAATATTTTTACCAACTACACATCTGATGGAGGACTAATATCCAAATAAATATACAAAGAACCCAAAAATCTAAAATTGAGAAAACAAATAATCCAAATAAAAATGGGATACAGATTTTTTAAAAAAATTTTCAAAAGAGGAACTGCAAATGGCTAAGAAACATTTAAATTGTTTGGCATCCTTAGTAATCAAGAATATGAAAATCAAAACTACATTGGAATTTTTATTTTACACCTGTCAGAATGTCTACGATGAATAAAATAAATGACAGCTCATGCTGATGCAGATGTGGAGAAAGAGGGACAGTCCTCCATCACTGGAGAGAGTGCGAGCTGGCACAACCACTGTGGAAAGTAGTTTTGATTGGCATTTCCCTGCTGGCTAAGGATACAGAACATGTCCTTAAGTGTTTCTCAGCTATTTGAGTGCCGTCTATTGAGAATTCTATTTATGACAGTATTACACATTTTAATTATTTTTCTTGATGTTCAATTTTTGAGCTCTTTATATATTTTGAGCATTAACCCTCTTTTGTATGTATATGTGGTAAGAATCATTTTTTCCATTTTGTAGATTGCTGCTTTGTCTGATGATGATGTCCTTTGCTTTTCTATTTAATGAGGTCCCACTTATTAATGTTTGTTCTTACTGTCTGTGCTATCAGTATTTGGTGCAAAAAGGCTTTTTCCTGTGTCAATAAGTTGAAGATTGTCTTCTACCAGATTCAGGGTATCCGGCCTTATGTTGATTTTTTGATCCATTTGCAGTTATGTTTTATGCAGGGTAACAAATATTGACCTATTCAGATTCTTCTACATACAGCGGTCCACTTTGACTAACACCATTTTTTTTGAAAACTGTCTTTTTTCTGATATGTATATGTGGTTCCTTTGTAAACTATCAGGTGTGTTGATAAGTGTTTGGAATTATGTCTTCAAATAGACTTCATTTATCAACATGGCTGCTTTTATGCCAGCACCATGCTGTTTTTATTACTATAACTCTGTAGTGCAATTTGAGGTCAGGGCTGGTGAGACCGTGGCAAGCACTTCTTTCATTATTCAGGAGTGTTTTAGTTATTTGGGTTTTTTTGTGTCTCCACACTAAGCTGAAAATTATCCTTTCAATTTCTGTGAATTGTGTCAGAATTGTCATGGGAATTGCATTGGATATGTAGATTGCTTTTGGCAGAATGGCGATTTTTACTCTACTAATCATATTAATCCATAAGCATGGGAGATCATCCCATCTTCAGAGATCCTCAGTTCATTACTTCAATGTCTTAATGTTTTTATTATCCAAATCTTTTACTTGCTTAGAGTTTCCCCAAGATATTTTTTTTCATCTTTATTAACTTGGGTATTTCTTATTTACATTTCGATTGTTATTCCCTTTCTCGGTTTCCAGGCCAACATCTCCCTAACCCCTCCCCCTCCCCTTCCCTATGGGTGTTCCCCTCCCCATCCTCCCCCCATTACCATCCTCCCTCCAACAATCCCATTCACTGGGGGTTCAGTCTTGGCAGGATCAAGGGCTTCCCCTTCCACTGGTGCTCTTACTAGGCTATTCATTGCTACCTATGAGGTCAGAGTCCAGGGTCAGTCCATGTATAGTCTTTAGGTAGTGGCTTAGTCCCTGGAAGCTCTGGTTGCTTGGCATTGTTGTTCATATGGAGTCTCGAGCCCCTTCAAGCTCTTCCAGTTCTTTCTCTGATTCCCTCAACGGGGGTCCTATTCTCAGTTCAGTGGTTTGCTGCTGGCATTCGCCTCTGTATTTGCTGTATTCTGGCTGTGTCTCTCAGAAGCGATCTACATCCGGCTCCTGTCGGTCTGCACTTCTTTGCTTCATCCATCTTGTCTAATTGGGTGGCTGTATATGTATGGGCCACATGTGGGGCAGGCTCTGAATGGGTGTTCCTTCTGCCTCTGTTCTAAACTTTGCCTCTCTATTCCCTACCAAGTGTATTCTTGTTCCCCTTTTAAAGAAGGAGTGAAGCATTCACATTTTGGTCATCCTTCTTGATTTTCATGTGTTCTGTGCATCTAGAGTAATTCGAGCATTTTCCCCAAGATATATTTGAGCCTTCTGTAAAGGGTATTTTTTCCTTGATTTTTCTCAGTCTGTTTCTCCTTTGAATATAAAAAGGCTACTTACTGATTTTTCGTGAGTTAACCTTATATTTTAACTTGCTGAGACCATATATCAGCTGTAGCAGTTTCCTGGTGGCATTTTAGGATCATTTACATATACAATTATATCATCTGCAGGTGAAGCTACTGTGACAGCTTCCCTTCCTTATTGTATCCCATTGATCTCCTTCAGTTTTCTTTTAGCTCTAGCTAAGAGATCAAGTACTATGCTGAATAGACAGAGGGGGTGGACAACCTTGTCTGGATCCAAGTTTTAATGGAAATGCCTAAAGTTTCCCTCCATTTAAGTGGATTTTGGCTGTAGGCTTGATGAAAATTGCTTTTATTATGTTGAGGTATCCCTAGTGTCTCCAGAACTTTTATTATGAAGGGGTGTTGGAAATCGCCAAAGGCCTCTTCTGCATCTAATTAGATGATCATGTAGTTTTTGTCTTTCAGTCTGTTTGTATGGTAGATTACATTATTGATTTATGTAAACTGAACCATTCTTGCATCTCTGAGATGAAACCTACTAGATTGTGGTGGGTGAACATTTTAATGTGTTCTTGGGTTTGGTTTGCAAGAATTTTTTTCGAGAATTTTTACATCTATGTTCATAAGGGAAACTGGTCTGTAATTTTCTTTCATTGGTTTTTATGTGGTTTATGTATTGGGGAAAATGTGACCTCATAAAAAGAAGTAGGCAGTAATCCTTCTGTTTCTCCTTTCTGGGATACTTCCAGGACTATTAGGTTAATTCTTCTTTGACGTTTTGAGAGAATAACTAGCTGAAGCCATCTGCCTTTGGGATTTGGGGAGGTGGGAGACTTAATTATTGCTTTCATTTCACTGAGGGTAATAGGTATGTTTAAATTACTCATTTGATCGTAATTTAACTTTGGAGGTGACTATATAAAGAAATTTATTAATTTCTTTTAGATTTTCCAATTTGATATGGTAGATATTTTTAAAGTGCGTCCTTATGGTTATCTGTATTTTCCTGGTGCCTGTTGTTACATACCACATCTCTAATTTTGTTACTTTGGATCTCTTCTCTCTGCTTTTTAGTTAATTTGGCTAAAGATTTATCAACCTAATTTTTCTCAAAGAAACAACCCTTTTGTTTCATTGATTCTTTGTACCATTTTGTTCATTTGTCTCTGTTTTATGGATTTCAGCTCTGAGTTTATTTCTTACCATTTACTTCTGTTGGGTGTGATTTGTTTATTTGTTTGTCTGTTTGTTTTCCTCAGGGCAAATTTGATCTTCACCGTCAGGAAACCTAATTTCTTCCTGTTGTTTCTTTGTTGCATGTGACTACTTAACAAACCAACCAAAACTAGTCAACAACCCACCATGCCTCTCGGGGCCCTAGCATTTATGTACCATCTGAAGAGTTCCCCGAGTTCCAAATGTCACATAATCGCAGAAACTATGTGCAGCTGGCAAAACCGTGCCTCTGCTAAAGTAAGAAGCAAATCATAGTCAGCTGCTGGGACAATCTGAAGTAGCCCCACGTCCCACATGTAGGATTAAAATAAAAACATATTCCCATAATATTTTTGTGTTTTTTAAAAAGAAACCAACATTCGTGTGTGTGTGTGTGTGTGTGTGTGTGTGTGTGTGTGTGTGTGTGTGTGTGTAAAAATTATAATTAAAGAAAAAGAGGCAGGGGAGGATGTGTGGAAATTATGTAAATATTCATGTATGTATTTAACAAAATAAAAATTTCAATTAAAAATCCTAAAAGAAATATTTCTTACCTTTGCTGCCTCTTATAAAAACAGATGTCTTACCTATATGTTCTCCCAGATCCTCTGTGATTCTTAATTCTTATCACATCTCTACTGATATACTAGATCACTGAAACCTCTTTCCAGATCCTCTGTGGTCCTCCTCAGAAAAATACCCCTCCCCTAGTATGACACTTAACATCCATGTATCTAACTGTATTTATCAGCCAATGGAAATCAGCCATATATTCACTTGCATGATTCCTCCCTCTTTGGACTTTTTTTCTGCAGAGGTCCATAATTCATGCCAAAACTCACACTCATTTCATCCAATGAAAATTATACAAGGAATTTTCTTGTCCACCACATTCTATACCTCACCGAATTGTGGGTTATGAAGAATATTGGTTTTTGTTTACTCATTTGGAGAAAATTAAGAACTATTTTTTTATTATTGTAGCAATATTAAAATGTGATCTTATTACAACATACCTACCACTGAAAGATGAGACCTCAGACCCCAGCCCCTAAATGTGTTGGGGCTTGTTACTATTTTCAACCAATCAGCCAGAGATGACACTAAGTGACTTCTAAGTTTATGTCACAATTGTCCACCAGAGGCTACCCAGTTATCTTGGAAGTCTCACTCTGCACACTTCTTACGCAAAACACCAGTCAGTATTGCAAAATAA
Organism: Rattus norvegicus; assembly: GCF_021556685.1. NCBI lineage: Eukaryota > Metazoa > Chordata > Mammalia > Rodentia > Muridae > Rattus > Rattus norvegicus. The sequence continues at coordinate 71,855,691 of NC_141554.1, forward strand.
AAGGTTGAGTAGCCCTGATACCAAAAGTTATAAAGGCCCAAGGCAGACATTCCAGTCAATGTCTCCTACAAGCCAGAACACCGTTTCAAACTGTTAAAACAAGCCATGTGTTCAGTGAGTGTTACTACATGACAAAGAGAGACTCAGTGACTTCTGCCTAATAAATTGCCTATAATGAAGTAATTTCACTATAAGCCATTAAGTCTTAGAATAGGTTTTCATAAAGCAACAGATGATATTAAAAAATTAGCTACAATTTCACAGAACTAACATGTAAAATGTGACTGTGAAACACTAAGGAAGTCTTGACTTTGAAAAGGAAGTAGACATACCACTCATAGCAATATTTGTACATGTGCCCAGTTGGGCCCTGGAGGGCACAGTTGTCAGATTTTCATGTTCAAGGAGGACTGCTCTGAAGGAGCAAGTATATAAGCAATTTCTAACAGACAATCCAAGCTAACTGTATTTGCATATGATTCACTAAAAGTAAATTGGCAACAACGCCTAGTTTCCCACAGGACAACTGATAAGGTGAACCTTGCCACCCAGTTTTTATAATACTATTTTCTGCTAGAAAAAAAATTCTGGGACTATGGGAACAAAACATGCTGAATCCTTATTCCTTTTATTCTTTCACTGTTTAACCTTACATTTCTTAGAAGCTCAGCAACCAGCCAAAGAATCCCTTTTAAGTGAGCTTTATCTTTATTTGCCTTTCTGACCACTGCGTTAAGTTTTGTGAGCTTGCTATGAAAACCAACAACAACAACTCCGTATCCAGATGGAAACACAACCTCGAAAAACCCCAACCTAAACTCACAAAGAGTTGAGACAATCGGGTTCCAAGGGAGTAATGACAAAACTAAAGCTGAATAATGTCTAGCTAACAGAGATAGTTTCCACTCAAATCACAGAATCACAGAACATCAAGTATCACTGATGTCAAACAAGCTACCAAAAGAGGCTTCAACAAATACATTGTTTGCAGTGCTATGGGCCTCTTGATGTTATTTTCGTCATTCCTCAAACTTAAGGCTTTGTACTTACCCTTCTGAGTAAGAAAAACATACAGACAGGCTTCCTTATTATACAGGAAGTCTGCGATCCAGACGCTTACACACCACTTCTGAGATACTAGGGCTACCCACAACTACTTTGAAGAGCACCACAGCTGGTGTTTTCTCTTTACAGCTCCTGCCACAATCTACATTTATGGAGATGACCAAACAAGAACCATTGTTATGTTCTCGGGCCATGAACTTCCTTATTTTTTGTTATCACAAATTCATTTTGGATTCTAATTTTAGAAAGGATGTAAAGCTGTGAAACACAAAAGTGTGACAGAGAACCAGGAGGAAGAGTAATGAAAACAACATCTCAAGAGATGATTCCTGTTCCTGCAGCGTAAGCTTTGTGTACTGGCTAGTTTTGTGTCAGCGTGACGCAAGCTAGGGTCTACAGAGAGAAAGGAGCCTGAGTTGGTGAAAGTGCAGCCCAGTGGTAACAGAGAACCTCGGCCATTTGATCACGGTGCAACATCACAGCAATAGAAACCCTAAGACATTTTGCTATCAAGAAAATGAAAGCGATGAGGATGCTGCAATGCCTCTTGAGGTCAATGCCTCTGAGAACCACATGGACAGTGGGCCAAGGACGTTCTGTCATTACAGAATACCCAATTAAACCTGCCTGAGCCACTAAGCCATCTATGAGGCTTGAGTGAAAGAACTCATATCTGTCTCTCACTACTGTCTTTAGAAGCAAATTTCATAAACTCAAAACATTACTGTCGTTTCTTATGAGCAACAGGAGATCACTAAGAACAATACTTATATTAATGTCTTTTATATTTATGAAACATTCCCATGTTGTTATGTCTTTAAGGGTGCTTCATAACAATTAGAGGAATGGCAATTGTTTTCCTTACTTTAGAAGAGCATAAAGGAAGGACAAAAAAGAAAACAAACTGATTAGTACAGAGTCAAGAAGTGAGCTAGTGGCTGAGTCAGATTCAAATGCTAAGTACCCTACCCTCAAAGCCTATCTTCAACCACACTTCTCTACAAGCCGAGAAAATAGTAGCACTACTCCAAGAAGCTATTACCACAGTGCTGGAAGGGGGCAGTGCAATATGAAATTTACATGGAAATAGCTCTTTAACAAAATTTAGATGCCAATAAAAATACCTCCCGTGAGAGATGGGGGAATAAAGACCACTTTACTATATTATACTGAGTTCCCACCAAACACACAAGCCACTAAAAATGAAAATCATTCAAACCCATCTATATTTCCAGATTTAGGTACCAAGTAAGTCTGGGTTGGAGCCATGAATAACGTCCCAAGAAGATCAGTTGCTGCTTATCTAGGGACCACACAAAACATTTTCTCTGTTTGTGGTGGTTTGATCAACTGGCTGCTTGGTTGGTGTTGGTTTGGTTTTTTTTTTTTTTTTTTTTTTTTTTTTTTTTTGGTTTCTTTTTTTAAAACAAGCTGGCCTCAAATTCTCCATGAAGGCAAATATTGCCTTGAATTTCTGGAGGTCCTGCTTCAACAACTTTCCTGGGATCTGGAAATACAGGCTTGTTTGTATTTCCACACTAAGGTCAAGATTACCTTTAAACCCATTAAAATGATTAGAATCTGAAACAGAAAATTGTCTTAGGCACATTTCTAGAAACATATGTGAAGGACCTTTATAAATAAGATATAAAACATTGATGAAATGCATCAAGTAAGATTAGTAAACAGAAAGATGACCCATCTCCAGACACAAAGAGTCACCATTTTTTTTTATTAACTTGAGTATTTCTTATATACATTTCGAGTGTTATTCCCTTTCCCGGTATCCGGGCAAACATCCCCCTCCCCCCTCCCCTTCCTTATGGGTGTTCCCCTCCCAACCCTCCCCCCATTGCCGCCCTCCCCCCACCAGTCTAGTTCACTGGGGGTTCAGTCTTAGCAGGACCCAGGGCTTCCCCTTCCACTGGTGCTCTTACTAGGATATTCATTGCTACCTATGGGGTCAGAGTCCAGGGTCAGTCCATGTATAGTCTTTAGGTAGTGGCTTAGTCCCTGGAAGCTCTGGTTGCTTGGCATTGTTGTACATATGGGGTCTCGAGCCCCTTCAAGCTCTTCCAGTTCTTTCTCTGATTCCTTCAACAGGGGACCTATTCTCAGTTCAGTGGTTTGCTGCTGGCATTCGCCTCTGTATTTGCTGTATTCTGGCTGTGTCTCTCAGGAGCGATATACATCCGGCTCCTGTCAGTCTGCACTTCTTTGCTTCATCCATCTTGTCTAATTGGGTGGCTGTATATGTATGGGCCACATGTGGGGCAGGCTCTGAATGGGTGTTCCTTCAGTCTCTGTTTTAATCTTTGCCTCTCTATTCCCTGCCAAGGGTATTCTTGTTCCCCTTTTAAAGAAGGAGTGAAGCATTCACATTTTGATCATCAGTCTTGAGTTTCATGTGTTCTAGGCATCTAGGGTAATTCAAACATTTGGGCTAATAGCCACTTATCAATGAGTGCATACCATGTATGTCTTTCTGTGATTGGGTTAGCTCACTCAGGATGATATTTTCCAGTTCCAACCATTTGCCTACGAATTTCATAAAGGCATTGTTTTTGATAGCTGAGTAATATTCCATTGTGTAGATGTACCACATTTTCTGTATCCATTCCTCTGTTGAAGGGCATCTGGGTTCTTTCCAGCTTCTGGCTATTATAAATAAGGCTGCTATGAACATAGTGGAGCACGTGTCTTTTTTATATGTTGGGGCATCTTTTGGGTATATGCCCAAGAGAGGTATAGCTGGATCCTCAGGCAGTTCAATGTCCAATTTTCTGAGGATCCTCCAGACTGATTTCCAGAATGGTTGTACCAGTATGCAATCCTACCAACAATGGAGGAGTGTTCCTCTTTCTCCACATCCTCGCCAGCATCTGTTGTCCCCTGAGTTTTTGATCTTAGCCATTCTCACTGGTGTGAGGTGAAATCTCAGGGTTGTTTTGATTTGCATTTCCCTTATGACTAAAGATGTTGAACATTTCTTTAGGTGTTTCTCAGCCATTCGGCATTCCTCAGCTGTGAATTCTGGGCATACAAGAAGCCTACAAAGAGTCACCATTTTTAAGATAACAGTTTCCCCAGCTGCATCTATAAATTCAGTGTCATCCCAATGAAGATGTTACCCAACTTACTTTGGGAACATTAGCAAACTGATTCTAAGCCTATTTTCAAGACTTACCCCAAAGTTATAGTAATGAAGACAATGCAGAATTAGAGAAAAAATAAAAGAATTTATCCACTAAACAGAAATAGAAGAAACAAAAATGGGAGTTTTTGCATTGGGAAAGAATATCAACCAACCAGGGCTTCCAGGGACTAAACCACTACCGAAAGACTATACATGGACTGACCCTGGCTCCAACTGCATATGTAGCAGAGGACAGCCTTGTTGGGCACCAGTGGAAGGGGAAGCCCTTGATCCTGCTAAGGTTGGAACCCCCCAGTGCAGGGGAATATGGGGGGAGGCAACAAGGGGGGTGTATAGGCAAATACCCGTATGGGGGAGGGGGGAGGGGGAATGGGGGCTTATGGACAGGAAACCAGGAAGGGGAATAACATTTGAAATGTAAAGAAATATATCTAATAAAAATTTTTTAAAAAAGAATAATCTTTTAAGAAATGGTGAGGGAGTAAAACACCACAAAGCCTCAGTCCTAGACAAAGAATTATAGGTAGTTAGTGAACACCAAGGATAGGAAAATAGTTTTCATCAGGAAAGAGCAAACCAACTGGTACCAAATGGTCAGAGATGTAAACATGTACACAAGTAACATTATAAAACTTAGCAGTTACACACATACACACACACACACACACACACACACACACACACACACACACACACACGGTGAGTTACAACCAATATGTAAGTTCAGTTCCAGGAGATCCTTCTTCTGGCCTCTGCAGGTATCTGACAGGCATATGAAGCACAAACATATATGCAAGCAAAACAGCCACATACAAAAAAATTACAAACATTAAAAGAAAGAATGACAAGTTGAGGGAGAATCAATAAAATTTTAGTTCTGTTGGGATAAAGACACTTATTATGGTTAATTTGCTTGTCTATGTGATTGGATCTGGAATCCAACAAGATAAAGAATGACCCCAGGAGGGTTTGTCACAGTACTTTATGAAAGGACCAACTGAACACAGGAAGGCCATCCCCAAAAGTGGTGATCTATACATAAAGAAGTCTCAGGGAAAAGTAGTGGTGTGTTTTGTCTGTTCAACTTTCACTGCCTGCTGGTAAACACCTCTACCCTATGGCTGCTGTGGCTGCAACCCTTTGGTGATATTGGAATCCAGCTTCTTGGCTATCTAACAAAGGATTAAAGACTAAAGACATTTCAGGAATCCTTCAATGCTATATTGAGATTTCTGAGGCATCTAGCCTTACTGATTGAGCAGCTATTAGGTTCCCAACTTCTCCAATGAACAGAGCCATTGTGAATCAGGCATCCATATACCGTTCAATATATACACATCCAAAGGATTCTGTTGCTTTACAGAACCCTTGCCAATACAGTGACCTACCATCATCATCCTCTCGTTTTCTACTTCATTGAGCAATTCAGCAAATTCCTTGAATGATTCCGCTGGTAAAAGAAGAAAAGATAATGCAAATTAGTACGAGTACTGCTGTGCCATGAAACTTTCATGAACCCCAAAAAGACCACCAAGGAGCAGAATCCAATGCAATTGCCTTAGGGTCTCTTTATTGAAGCTTGAGCTTGGGCCACATCACCATCTCTAATGCCGGAGAATGGGAGGGGACCCAGAGTCCAGTTTTAGGCAAACATTTATAGAGGCAAGGGGGTATCTAGCCTGGCACACATCTGATGGGGGCGGTCATTATGGCCTTAAAATAATTGGCTAGTACTGGGAGCCAAACCATAAACTTAACTTCTGCCTTTTTTCCTGATTGGTAGTTGTTAGGAAATGAAGTGTCAGGGGCAGGCTTGTAACCTGGAGGTGCAGATTTGTGGGAGAATAACCTGGAAATTGGTGCTAGAGACCTGCCTGTTAGATAACTTGAGTTCACCCTTAGGTCAGGTTCTCTAAAATGGAGTCTGAACCCAAAAGATTTGGTCTCTCAGTACATATTGATGAGTAGGCAAAGATCTGTAAGGGGACCTAGGGACCTAGGGATCAGTGCCTTAATTTCACAGAGTTGCTAGATAATGACATCAGATCTACAGTATGCAGGAGGACAGGTTCAGTATCTTCTTTGTCTTTCCTTTGTTGCTAATCCCCAACTAAAGAGTTATTTCACAGACAATATTGTATTTAATCCTCATCGTCAACCTAAAACTATCAGGGGCTTCTCTCATGGTATGAACAAACAAAACTGTGTTAGGATCATAAGCTCAAGGAGACCCTTGGCTACACAGTGAGAACAATGCTAACCTGGGCTACCAGGTATCCATGTGTCTCAGAAAACAAGTTATAAAAGTTCCTTCCTTATATCTTAACCCTAAACCTATCTCCTTTCATTATGTTTTTAAGTATTTCTACTGATTTTACAATATCATAGATAAGCAAGGAACATATGTATTAGAAAAAACAACAGATAGGGTATTAGATGAAAAGGATTTTAGTTTAGTGAGCACTATAGAGAAAGAGAAGAAAGATAAATTTTAGAGAAAAGTAGGCCTGGATTGGAGGTTTTGTCCTATCACTTTCTTCCTCGGTGACTTTGTGTAAATGACTAGACCTCTAAGGTTCAGCTGCCTTACTTATCAAGAGCCATGATCATCTAGTTTAGGGCCTAGTTCTCTATAACAACCAAATTATGCTGCAAATGTGGAGTATGCATACGAAGTAGCTAATACTAACATTTCTCCCCTTCTAGAGTCAATTCTGCCACTTACTGGCAGGGTGACAGCAATTCACTCCTCCACCCTGGGTTTCATTTTCATGCATACAAGATAAACTAAATAGATTTTATTGTGTCTTCAAATTCCCCGACTTCCCACCACAAGCAGCAAGAACATTCTCAACTGGAATCTCAATTGCAGAAAACATGGAAGCCTGGGCAAACAAATGTGTCCAGATATTTGTTTATTTGGTTGGTGGGTTTGTTTCACCATATGTAGCTGGGACCGGCCTCTGTAAGGCTTTTGAGTGCTAGCATTACAAGCCTTCAATAAAATATCCAGCCCTTAGTGCTTCTTAAGGAAAAAGACTTCTGGTAGATTCCTTCCTTAATCTAATAATTTTTTTGGTATGTACCATTTAATTTTCACAAACTTGTACATTTCAAAACTTGCTAATATTACTTCCTAATCAACTTCGCTCAGAAAACATTTTTTTATTGTTTGCATTTATTGAAGCCTATTTTTTTTGATCTAACAAAGAGTCACTTGAATATTCCACGTACACTTGAAAAGAGAATCCTCTACACTTCTTAGATGAAGAACAGACGAGGACATGGAACTCCTGGATTAGAACAGGAGTTGCAGATGGTTGTAAGACACCATGTGGCCAATAGTAATGGAACCTGGATCCTCTGGGAGAACAGCAAGCATTCTTAATCACTGAGCCATCTGCCAAGCCCTGAGGTCACTTTTTTTTTTTACTGTCCACCACTCCCACATTTCTCTAATTGTATTTCACACAATCAAACAAGAAATGTTGTGGTTTGAATAGGAATGACCCCTATAGACTCGTGTGTGTGAATGGTTGGCCCATAGGGAGTGGTCCTATTAGGAGGTGTGGCCTTAATGGAGTAGCTATGGCCTTGTTGGAGGAAGTATGTCACTAATGGAGGTGGGCTTTGAGGTCTCACATAGACATTCAAGTTCCCCCTAGTGTGGAAGCCAGTCTTCTGACTGCCTTTGGATCAAGATGTAGAACTCTGAACTCCTTCTCCAGCACCATGTGTGAATGAACACTGCCATGCTTCCCACCATGATGATGATGGACTGAACCTCTGAAACTGCAAGTCAGCCCCAATTAAATGGTGTCCTTTGTAAGAGTTGTCTTGGTCATGCTATCTCTTCACAGCAATGAAACTAACTAAGAATCAAATCACTTTTTAATCCATAATATAGTAATTTCTTCAAGTCTTCAAATGGGTGCCTTCAATTATTTTCCTTTCTTTACTCCTTGGTTTTGTTGATCCTTCCTATTCACTGTAAAATAAGATATTCAGCCATTGTGGTGAATTTAATTTATTGTACTGTCAAAATGCAAATATTTAGCTGTTTCCTTCTAAAAAGTATTTTTAGCCTTTATATTGACTTTATTTTGTGAGAAATTCATTCATTCCTTCAGGTTTTTTTTAATGTGGTTTACTGTAATTAATTTAATTAATTTAAAATAGGTTTTAATTAATTTAAAATAGCCAATTAAAAGTATTTGTCAAAGAAATCAATGTTGGAGATCCTCAGGAACAGTTTCTGATAATTTCATTTACCTCCTGTGTTAGTGGATTACTTTTTTGCAATTTCACCCTACATAGATTTTGATGAAAAATAAATATTTTAAGTAATGTAATGTGGCAATTATAAAAATCAGAATTCCTTTCCTGGTTTTGCTGATCTTGTCATGCTCTTTATATAATGGTTTCATAAAGACTGTACTCTGTCATATTAAGTCACTAAAATCTGTGTCCAAGAAAGAAAATTCATTCTTCCTTTCCTTTCCAATATTAGAGATTAAATTTAAAGCTTCATGCATCCTAGGCAAGTGATATACCCTTGATTGAGCTATATCCTCAAACCTCATTTGGCTTTAAGAAAAATATGGACCACACTAAGTAGGCCAGACTGGATTTTAATTCACTCTATAACCCAGGCAGGCCTTGAACGTGTAATCTGCCTAAGCAGCTTCAACCAGGCCTATATCACCAGAACTAGGAAAGATTCCTTTAAACAGTTTGAACCAATAAGCATTGGTGCCTGTGATGGCTAGTCTTATGTCAATTTGGTACACACAGTTATATGAAAGGAGGATTCCTCAATGTAAAGAGCCCCTATAAGATCCAGCTGTAAAGCATTTTCTTAACAAGCAATTGATGAGGGAAAGCCCAGCCCATTGTGGGTAGAACCATTCATGGGCTTGTGGTCCTGGTTTCTATAAGAAAGCAGCTGAGTGGGTTGGGGATTTAGCTCAGTGGTAGAGCGCTTGCCTAGCAAGCGCAAGGCCCTGGGTTCGGTCCCCAGCTCTGAAAAAAAGAAAAAAGAAAAAAAGAAAGCAGCTGAGTAAGCCAGGAGGACAAGTCAGTAAACAGCACCTCTCCATGGTCTGCCTCCCAGTTCCTGTTGTTTGAATTCCTGTCCTGGCTTCCTTCCCCGAGGAACTGCAATGTGGAAATAAACCCTTTCCTCTGCTTTTTGGTCGAGGTGTTTCACTGAAGCAATAGAAAATTAGTACCATGGACTGGGGTATTGCTGTGATTGGCCTAACCACAAGGAGGACTATGGAACACTTTGGGGCTTTGGACTAGAAGAGCAACTGGACACTTTAAGCAGGGTTTACTGGGCCATGCTAGTAGTATGTATGGAAGAGTGGTGCTGAGAATGTTGTGAATTATGGGGGTCCGGCTCAAGAAGATTCAGAGGAGATTGTTGTTGTTGTGATATTTTTTTTAAAAAAAAATGTCTGCTTTCTGCCCTTGTCAAAAATGTCTACCTGAGGATAAATTGAAGAGCTCTTGATTAACAGCTTTGGCACAGATTTGCAGAAGCCTAGTATTGACCGTGTTGCTTTGCTATTAGTAGCCCTGCTTATAAAAATCTAAAATTAAAAGAAGCTAAGCAAGGAAAAATACAAAATGCACAGTTTGGGGAGAGAGGGAGCACCAGGAAGTGTGAACAGATTAAATAAAAGGCTGGTGCTAAATGAAATAAAGGGAGTGGTGACCTCAGAGCAAGACTTGACACACCTAAGCTTCCAATTTATTGGAGGGGGTGGAGGGGGAGGGGAGAGGAGTTAAGGAACCACTTAACAGTGGGTGAGGTGGTGTGTCTTTTAATCCCAGCACTCCAGGGACAGAGGTAGGCAGATCTCAGAGTTCAAGGCCAACCTAATCTATAGAACAAATCCCAGGACATGCAAGCTTAGGCAGAAAAGGAAACCATCAAAAACAAAAATCTAGCAGAAACTTATTTAAACAAGGGGTCCATGTTCTAGCCCCAGAAAGCAGGAGAACTTGGCAACTTTGGCCACATGGTTCTGGCTTTCGAGTCAACAATACAAGAAAGGCATTATGGAATCTCCCTTGTCACCTAAGAAAAGCCACTGAAGTCATGCATGTGTCGGAGGTGTGAAGTGGAAACTTAAGAGGTCTTCAGAAAGTCTGTTGGGGCTGGAGAGGTGGCTCAGCAATTAAGAGCACTGACTGCCCTTCCAGAGGTTGAGTTCAATTCCCAGCAACCACATGGTGGCTCACAACCATCTATAATGGGATCAGATGCCCTCTTCTGGTGTGTCTGAAGACAGCTACAGTGTACTCACATACACAAAATAAATCTTTAAAAAAAAGAAGGTTGGATGGTGGTGTTTTGCTGGGGCAAACACATGAGGGAACGTTTCGTTAGTGGGCATAGATGTGAAAGGCTAAGGCAGACTCGTGAAGGAAGGTTTCACTGAAGCAGACACAGAAGAGAGGGTGTTCTGCTAATGCAAGCATGTGAAAGGACACCTGAAGTGATGAAGGATTCGTTGCTAAGGACACACATGTATTGATCTGCCATATATTGTGTAGTTAAGCTGAATTTGTTGGGGCTCCACAGAGAGAAATGCACTAAGAACCTTCTGGTGGTGTGTGCAGTTTGTTGCCATTTCCAAGGACTCAGGCTGATTGGATGCACAGGCTGAGGCAAGACACATGCTGAAACAGGGCACATGGAGGACACGTAATGCATGGAGAGAGAAAGAGGATTCCATGGAGTGACAAGGCTGAGATGGGCTTGCTGGTACAGTTACTATGTATGCTTGTGGGTCTCGCATTTTTGCTGATCTTCACTTCCCTGAAAGAGGCACAGCAAGAGCTACTCCTGCTCACTTGAGGCTGAGGCTGTGTCTGCTAGGTCATGTCACTACTGTCACTAACCCAACTCTACTGAACTGAACTGCTGCTGTGTCCATGAAGTGTTCGTGAGTGGATCGAGTAAGTTGCTGCTGCCTGCCAAGCTATGAACTGAACTGAAGATTTCCAGTCAGCACAGATGGGAGTTGCTCCAAAGAACCTTCCTAAACAGGTCCACTTCCCTCCACCCCTATATCCTTTCCTTTCCACTACCTTTGGGTGGGTGGCAGGCTACAAGGGAGGTTAAAGCATTTAAGGTTTGAAAGAAAAGTTACAAAAGTGTCTCTGTATGGAGGCCTAGAGCGCTGAATGCATGAAGCTGTAATTAGTGGAGCCTGGATCGCCTTAGAGACCTGAGATGTTGGAGATGCCAGAGCTGGAGGATACTGCCAAAGAAAGCTGCTAACAGAGAATGGAACCAGCCCAAGGGAAAGAAGTTTGTGCAGTCCACAAAGCTGAAAGGAACTGCGGACCTAAACACTTTGACGCCAGACATGGAAGTATAGTGTTTGGAGGTTGCCTAGTTTTTCAGTCTTGCTTTGGCCAGGTATTTTCTCACTATGCTCCCTTATCTCCATTTTGGAATGGTAATGTATATTCTCTGCCATTGTATGTTGGAAGTATGTGATGTGATTTCTTCTTTTAAATTCACAGAGGGTCGCACTTAAGATATTGTGCAAGTCTCAGGAGAGACTTGGAAATTTGGATGTTTAAAGAGTGCTGATACTGTGATAGATTGTGGCCACTTTTAACATGGGATTAAATGTATTTTGCATTATGATAGGAGCCTATGGGAGCAGGGGAGTGGACTGTGGTGATCTGAATGAAAATAGCTTCAGTTGGACCATAACAAGGGGCACTATTAGGAGATGTGGCCTTGTTGCAAGAACTGTTTCACTTGAGAATGGTCTTTGAGGTTTCAGAAGCTCAAGTCAGTCCTAGTGGTTCACTTCCTCGTCCTTTTGCCTGACAATTCAGATGTAAAACTCTGGACTCCTTCTCCAGCACCAAGTCGGCCTGCACACTGCCAATATTCCCCCCTAATGGACTAGGACTCTAAAAATGTAAGCTAGCCCCAATTAAATGTTGTCCTTATTAAGAGTTGTCTTGGTCATGGTGCCTCTTCCCAGCGATAAAATCCCTACGCGACACAGCCTTTGTTGAACTGCTCTGTATTTGTCTGAGGGTGTGCTTTCGGCTTGTAGCCAGGCAATTTACAATTCTGTTCCAGCCCTCACTTGCTCCTTGTTCAGGAACTCAAATCATCGAAAAGTGGTAGAAGAGGGCTTTCCCAGTTCTTTTCTACTTAACACTGGGCATGCACAAAGCTCTATACATGCACATGACCAAGAGTTCCAAAAATATGCCATAGCTTTCCAGAGCTCTCAAAGGTGCTTATTCTCCTTTTACTTTCTATGATTACTGTCCAGCAATTTATTTTCTATTTTTTCTTTCTGCTGCCTGTAGTAACTGCAATTCCAAACCATTCCCATTGAGTATATCCTTTATATATTTTTTAAAATTAATAAAATATGTTTTGATCATGTTCATTCCCTCCACCAATTCCTCCCAGATCCCCAGCCTCCCTAGCCACCCAATTTTATTTTTAAAATGTTCAGGAAAGAGAAAACTTGGAAACAAGTAAGCTCTGCATCATTTCAAATAAGACAAGTTGTAGAAGCCATAATTCCCAGAACTCGGGGAAGTGAAAAGTCATTCTGCTTTCTCGAATGGCTACAAAAATCATGGTTTTCACATGTTCTAGGATTACGCAATTAGTTTTCAAAGTTACCACACAGCATTTTTTAAGGCAGTAGGAACACACACCAAGATAAAATGCCACGAAGCTCATTGCTCTTCCAAATGCTAACCCATTTTTCAAACTGAATACACTTTCTTTGTTGCTGCACTCATTTAGATAAAGTTCTGAGTTAAAAAAAAAAAGGTTAAGGATGAGAATGTTTCCCAGTGCTTTTGCTGCTTTTATAGATGATCATGTTTTGAAGGTGACTTCTCCACCATTGCTGACACATTATCAGTTGTTTTGTTTTAAAGACGAAAACAGAACCTGGGTTTTATATAAAACACTACCACTGAGTGGGCTACATCCTCTACTGATCTTTTATTTACTTTTTTGATTCGTTGGTTTTGTATTTGCTGAAGCCTAAAACTTGATGTAATCCTTCTGTGTTGCTCTGACAAGTACTTGGATTACAAGCATATGGTTGCATATCCAGCTTGAGCCTTCTCTAGGACAGTGGTGGGGGCTGGGGTCTCAGGTCTCCTATGCTGGCCTTGAACTCATTATGCAAACAAGGGTAGCCTTCAACTCCTGATCTTCCTGCCTCCATATCCCAAGGGCTAGCTTTATAGGCATGCATTTATCACACCAGTCTCTTGATCCTTTCAATTACTGAGGTCTTCAGTTAATTGTTCAAATAATTTAGAGTTAAGTTACTGAGTCAAGAAGAACCTAACTGGGCATGGTGACGCAGGGGAGGCAGGATTGCAATTTTGAGGTTAGTGTAAGCTATGTGAGCAAAAGCTCCCAGAAAGACAACTGTGCCTTCAATTGAACTTTCTGAAAGGCTGATTCACTGATGGTGCAAGAATTAACACTCCATGGAAATTTTCAAGAAGGAAATAACAAAAAGCTAAAACAGGTGAAGAAAATGCCATGCCATATACTTATACATATATATACATCATGTCTAATATCATTCTTATCACTGTAGTGATGAGAAAACTTGCAATAAGACTAAGCAAGCATTTTACAATGTTAAAGTAAACAATGTACTCCAAAAAGTGTCATAATCTTTCCGTAATGCTGTCAATATTGATCAGATGGCTTACAACTGTCTGCACTCTTTTACCTACAAAACCCATTCGGAAAGCAAGCCTAAAAAGAACCCAGACCACAGGAGAAAAAGCCTTTAGAGTCAATGTAGGCACTCAGTATTATTAATGATGGTGAACAGCTAAAAACAATTAAAATGTCTAAAAAGTATCTAAGAAATGATTGCGTGTATCTACTTAATGGTCTAATTTTATAGCTTCTTTAAAAGAACATTACATAAAATTTTATGAACTCAGTAAAATGTCTGTGACATCATATTATGTGATAGAAGCAGAATACAAAAGTTTTTAAGTCTGACACACAAACTAAAAATAGTTTTTCCTAGGATTTTGAAAGAAAACCATGAAGTGGATAGGTGCTGAGGTTAAGTGAAAAATATCAAAATATACTGCAAGAAATTTTTGAAATATATTTTAATTGTGTATATGAAGTAAAGTGTATATGTATAATCACAATAACTATAGGAAATTATGCTGAGACAAACAAGACAAAAGGAGTACTCAAAGGTGGTTCTTTACATGTATATAAATTTATGAGTCAAGATTAATTGATTTAAAATCCCACTTAAGGGGGTTGGGGATTTAGCTCAGTGGTAGAGCACTTGCCTAGCAAGCACAAGGCCCTGGGTTCAATCCCCAGCTCCGGAAAAAAAAAAGACAAAAAAAAAATAAAATCCCACTTAAGCAAGACAGGAAAAGAAAAGAAGCTAGACCAACAGTTTGGTGATGCCCACACTTTTAATCCCAGCACTATGGAGTGAGAGGCAGGGGGATGCTTGAGTTCTAGGTCACCCTCGTCTATATAATGAGTTCTCGGCTAGCCAAAACTAGATAGTGAGGCCCTGTCTCAAAAAATAAAATCCCAGCACATATTGTAGGCATGATAAATTGGAGAGTAAATTTTTATGGCTTGGTTGGTGTCCCATTTGCTGCATTGGGATTCTTGCCAAATCATAGATGGCCAATTCAGGTTCCTTATCCCCCACTGCTAGGAGTCTTAGCTAGGGTCACCCTTATAGATTCCTGGGAGCTTCCATTGGACTAAATTTCTAGCTCATCCCAGAGATATCTCCTTCCCAGACTGCAATTGTCTCTTCCAGAACTCTCTTCATCCTCCTCCCCCTGACATACCACTTGGGGTGGGGGAAGGACCCAGAGGCTGTATAACCCAAAGATCTAATATAGAATATGATTCCTGATGATATTCTGATATACTCATAGATTGGGACCGAGCCTAATTGTCGTAAGAGAGGCTTTCTCCAGCATCTGATTGAAACTGATAACCAATGTGGAAACCCACAGCCAAACATTAGGTAGAGTTTGGGAAATCCTGTAGAAGAAGGGGAGGAAGGATTGTAGGAACCAGGGGTAGGGGGTTGGGGATTTAGCTCAGTGGTAGAGCACTTGCCTAGGAATCGCAAGGCCCTGGGTTCAAAAAAAAAGAACCAAAAAAAAAAAAAAAGGAACCAGAGGTAGGTCAAAGATACAAGAAAACCCACAGAATATACTAACCTGGGCTCATAAGAGCTCACAGTGACCAAACAACCAACCAGTGAACCTGCATAGGAGAGATCTAGACCCTCTACATATATGTTACAGTTGTGTAGCTTTGTCTTCTTGTTTATGGGACTCCTAACAGTGGGAAGAGGGGTTATCTCTGATTTTGTTGCCTGCTTTAGGGATTCTTTTCCTCCAACTGGGTTGCCTAATCTAGCCTAGAGAGATGTCTCAGTGGTTAAGAGCACTGGCTGCTCTTCCAGAGGTCCTGAGTTCAATTCCCAGCAACCACGTGGTGGCTCACAACCATCTGTAATGAGATCTTTAAAAAAAAAAAAAGAACATTAGCACCCAGGAGGCAGAGGTAGATGGATTTCTGAGCTTAAGGCCAGCTTGGTCCACAGAGTGAGTTCCAGGACAGTCATAGCTACACAGGGAAACTCTGGCTTGAAAAACCAAACCTAATCTAGCCTAAATAGGTACCTAGTCTTACTACATGCTATGTTTGGTTGATCTCCATGGGAGGCCTGCCCTTTTCAGAAAAGAAACAGAGGAGGAATGAATGGGGACGTGGAGAGGTGTGGGAAAGAGTGGGAGAGAGAGGAGAAAAGGAAACATGCAGTTAAGACTTAAAAAAAAGTGTGTGTGTGTGTGTGTGTGTGTGTGTGTGTGTGTGTGTGTGTGTGTGTGTGTATGTGTGTGTTGGTTTGAATATGCTTGGCCCAGAGAGTGGTACTATTAAGAGATAAGGTTTTGATGGAGGAGGTGTGGCCCTATTGGAGAAAGTGCTTCACTGTGTGGGTGGGCTTTGAGACTCTCTTGCTACCTACCTGAGGACAGCCTTCTCCTGGTTGCCTTCAGAACAAGATGTAGAGCTCTCAGCTCCTCCAGCTCCATGTCTGCCTAGATGGTGCCATGCCTCCCACCATGATGATAATGGACTGAACCTCAGAACCTAGAAGCTAGCCCCAATTAAATGGTGTCCTTTATAAGAGTTGCCTTGGTCATGGTGTCTCTCCACAGCAATGAAAATCCTAAGACAATATCCCAATACTGCAAGCTAGGCACAATGAGGCTTGCCTGTAATCTCAGCATTTGGAATGCTAAAATCTGGGGGATGTGAAACTGAGGCCAGCCTTGCCTTGATGGTAGAGTGGGAACTTGTCAAAAGGTAGAATGGAAAAGGAGCGGTGGCTAGCCTCACTAGTCTCACTAATCATTTTTAAAAGTGGAAGACTGGATAAAATATCATTTTAAGAATAAAATCATGGGCCAGGAGAGAGTGGCTCATCACTTAAGAATACTTCCCACTCTTTCCGAGGGCTAGATTTCAGTTCTTAGTACCCACCTCCATTTATTGTGGCTCAGCTAACAACTGCCCTTGACTCCAGTTCCAAGGGTTGGCTACCTTCTTCTGGTCTCTTGGAGCAACCACACTCAAGTATTCCCCTCAGCATACAATTTTTAAAATTAAAATATATCATTTTAAAAATATAACAGCCCGATGGCTCCACTTGGGGTTGTAGCAAAAATTTAAGACACAAATGAAACTTATGGACTATTATGAGGGGTCCTAAAGTTTAAGAAGAAAGAAAAAAACCAGAAGTGGTGCAGAACACAGGCAATCTCAGCATTTGAGTGGTAGAAGCAAGAGCCCCATCCTAATCAGCTACAGTGAGTTTCAGAGCTTGTCTTCACTACGTGAAAACCTGGCTTTAAAAGAAAAAGGCTCTAACAGCTTTTTCCTCTTGTGGTCTGGGTTACTCTGGGTTATTTTTAGACTTGCTTTCCAAATAGATAACAGAGTGTAAGCAGTTCTACAGATCTAATAGTTTACACTAAAGGAACTGGTCAACATAACTTTAACAGGACATGCAGCATGTTCTCTGTCTCTCTTTCTCTGTGTCTGTCTCTGTCTCTTTCTCTGTCTCTGTCTGCCTACATCTCTTTTTTTAAATAGGATCTGTGCACTACAGACTAGCCTCAAACTAGCTATGTAAACTTCTAACCTTTCTGTCTCTATCTCACAGTGCCAGGATTAGGGGTAGTCACCGGCCCCTACATTTTCTATTTTAATTCTTTTTTTATTTTCTTTCCTTTGAAAGTGGCACTCTTCTCTGTTTATTTGTATGTTTTGTGACTTTTTGTTGAAAGTAGGGGCCGGTGACTACCCCTAATCCTGGCACTGTGAGATAGAGACAGAAAAGTTAGAAGTTTAATGTTATCCTTGTTTACATAGCTAGTTTGAGGCTAGTCTGTAGTGCACAGATCCTATTTAAAAAAAGAGATGTAAGCAGACAGAGACAGAGAAAGAGACAGAGACAGACACAGAGAAATAGAGACAGAGAACATGCTGCATGTCCTTCAGATCCTCTTCCTCACTTTCTTTAGTAATGGCTAATTATTGTTTATCGTTGCAGGTAATCTTTAAGCCAAAAATCAGCATGTAATAGAAACATACACTTAGATCTTTTCTAGATGAACCTGAGGTTTTTCCTGGGCATATGACCTTACTCTCACATTTCCCCCATATTTGCTGTCTCCTTTTTAAAAATGTTCTACAGGACTTGTAGCTCTCTCAGTCTTACAGTTAGGGATAATGATTATTTAGTAAAGTGGTTGTAGGTTCACATCTAAGATCTACCATTCTACTAACCCTGAGTCACTGGCTAGGTTTCTAGCATCAGGTACAACATCCCTCTTGTTTAGCCTGCCTTAAGTTCAATTAGAGAGAGGTTGGTTACTGCCAAGATATGGATGTCACTACTGCATCCTTAGGGTTACATGCATGCTGATCTTTGTTGTGGTCCATAGGCATTATAGATAGGGAGAACTATTGATCCTATTTCCTCCTTTGCAAGCTAACATGGTACCTTAGGGTACCATGACGAGGCTTTCTGGTTAGTTCCAGCTCAAAGCCTCCAGGCCCTTTGTCTAAAGTGCACAGTGTCTTAAGCAATAGGACTTAACTTAAACCTCTGAGAGTAGCTCCAGCGACCAAATAGACCTCAATTTAGGTAAAGGTATGCTCTAACAGATATCTGCTGCTTCCAATTTAAAGTGTAGAAGTAGATAGCTATTGTCACATGTCCCTGAATAGCTGAAAGACCTCCTCCTCAAAAGTAACTTCTATAAGATTTGAAGGTTCAGGAATCTTTTTATTTCATTCAGTTCCTTTTTCTCTTTTGGGTAGCGTCCATTAAAAACTGAATCACGGGAGAGAAAGGGAGAGAGGATCTGGAAGCAGTTAGAGTGAGTAGTGCAGGGTAAGTGTGATCAAAATACATTGTGTGCATGTGTGAAAATTCATAGACTATAAATATACGTTTCTTTACTCCATCCACGTTAGCATGCCTATTGTTATTGTCCTTATATGGATTCAAAATATAAATAGCTGTTTTCTTTGAACCTGGGGGGATGGAAGATGCTAAGGAACCAAGAAAGTGGTTTAAAAGAGCCCAAGGCCTGCCGTGAAGCTCTGAATGCTTACTGATATCATCATTACTGTGGAAATTAGAGCCCTGAGTACTACAACCAAAATTTCTGTTCTTTTGGACTAGGACCATGAGACTACAAATCAATAAGATTCTCAAATGATTCCAATGCACAGCTATGTTAGAAATAAACAAGCCAGATACCATTTCAGGCTCCACGTAGCAATGACATTTGTATGAATCTACAGATTCCTTGTTATTTGGGGAATCCAATTTTAAGCCAATATTATTTTCCCACACATTAGGTTCTCCAAAATTCCTAACAGGATCAATAAGAGCTCTCAGTTATTGACCAGCAGCTACACGCCAGACACCAGTCTAAATGATTTGTATATAGTCTGATCTGCATGGATTTATTCCACATAACCTTATGAAGTATATTATACTCTATAGTTCACAGAAGAGAATCATGGAAGCTCAACGTGTTCAAGTCCCATTGCTAACATCCCACAGCTAATAAACAAAACTCAAATGTGAGACAGACAAAAGACTCCAAAAACCTTGGCTTCTGCGATGGTTAGTATGTTCAATTTTATAGGATTAGAAAAATGCAAGAGAGAAGCTTCAGAACATACTTGGAAAGTATTAACTAGATTAGGTTAGTATCTAAGAATATCTGTGAGGAATTATTGAGATTAGAAAAACTGAGTTGGAAGACTCACTCTAAACATGGACAGCATCACTGCATGGGCTTGAGTCTGATACTTTGAAAGAACTTGAACTCTGTATTCATGTACATTTCTTTCTGCTTCCTGTGGATACAATGTGACCAGGTGCCTCAAGCTCTGGCTATCATTCATTCCACCCCCACCATGATGATGTGGACTGTCAAATGGTGAGAGACTAAACCTTCTTGTCAGGTGTTTTGTCACAGTAATGACAAACATTGACTAAAACATCTAATGAGCCACAATAGCCAAGAAAAGGCCAATATAAAATGAGGGTTTAAATGTATTATTCTATAAACAAATTTGCATATACTCTGATTTGCATGGATTGTTTAATTTATTCCTCTAACCTTATGAGGTATATTATACTCTATAATTTGAGAAACAACTTCTAGAAACAAATGTCATTCTTTGGCCTTAGACTTTCCCCACTGAACATAAACTATTCAGAGTAATGCCTAGAGCTGAACACCAAGCAATCCTGTAGGGAAGTCTTGGGTTTTATGAGCTCCAGAATTATTTTCCATCGCTCTTAGTGTCCTAGTTACTTTTCTATCCCTGTATAAGATACCATGACCAAGGTAACTTATAGGAAGAAAATGTCTACTTGGGGCTCTCATCTACTGACTGCTTGTTCACTGTCATGTTCCACACCATGGTTATAGATTGACCCTCTGAGTTGTAAGCCCTAAGTGGCACACCTCCTCTCACAAGGCCATATTTGTTGGAGTTTGAGTCTCAGCTCTCGTCCAAACAGACCACACCAAACCAACATGGTTCCATGTGGAAAGATTTAATGAGAGAAGAGTAAAATAGGAGAGGAATAGAGGCCAGCCATGAGCATGTGAAGGGAAGGGGGAAGGGGAATGGGGAGAGAAGGGACGAAGGGGATGAGGGCAAGAGAACAGAGAAGAGAAGAGAGGAGAAGAGAGTGGAGGGGGCAAGCAGCCCCTTATATAGTGTCAGGTAAAACTGGCTGTTGCAGGTAGCTGTGGGGTGAAGCTTAGACAGAATACTAACAGTATTTCTTACTCTCAAACATTTCCACAAACTGGGAAGCAGGAATTTAAATACATGAGCCCAAGATGGAGAGCAGGGGAGGGGGTAATTCTCAGTCAAACCACAACACCTAGGTAACTGCTACCCACTATGAGCAAATGTATGTAGTTGCCTTTCAAAGTCACATTACTGGAAATTTGGGCCCTCTGTATGTATATTCGATGCAAAATCTAACATTCTAACTCTGCATTCCATCCTCACTGACTTGTACAAATTTTTCCAGTAAAACAGGATATACAACGCAAGGCCAGTAGGACATAGCGCACATTGCTATGGCAGCTTCTAGAGCAAGTATTCCTTTCCCAAAGTAGACTTCCACCAAGACCCAAAGACTTTTGTCTCCAAACCATCAAGCTGTATCAGTCCCAGATGCTGAAGCACTGCCACTTCCTCCTCACACTAACATAAATCTCAGCTTAGAAAATGACAAATGCAAAAAGAACAGTGGCCACAATAAGCCAATGAAGTCTCAAAATCAGTCTCCTGCCTCCTTTAATCATTTCTGTAGATATAGCCAACTCATGGTCTGCAGCTTGTAAGTACCCACAGGGTAGCTATGAGTCAAGCAGAAATACAAAATTGTGAATTTGCTTAATTGTTTTCAATTCAGTTGTGCATTTTGTAGATGACAATGTTGAATTACAATGTAAAAAAGGTTGGACATATCTGCTACAGCAATAGTCAAAGAGTATCTAGGAAGATTCTGGAGTTGCCAGGGAAATAGCAGCTAAGTAAAAGAGCTATCATAAGTCACACATCAAGATGTCACAGCCAAAAGCTATCAGGGAGACCATAGATGCCCACAGGCATCCAGCAGTGCCAGGAAGTCCTTCTTTCTTTGCTTGTAAGTTATGCTACATGCCCATTTCTTCCAGGGCACTAGTTAACGTTTCTGGTGACTTTCAGAAGAAGGCAGAAACAATGATAGTGAACCATTCTCAGCTCTCTTCGTTGGTGGTGAGGTTAATGGGCACAATGCCAAGTCATCCTAACAGAAATGAATTACATATCACATTCATCCAACTCTTTAATAAATAATAGAGAGAAATAAATTAGATTTTGATATTAACAATAACTTTTACATTGCTAACATTTATTGAGGCACTGTGCATACCTTTCTTCAAATATCTCACCCTCCCTATCAGGGTTAATCTTCATTATCAACGTGATAGGATTTAGAATAGTGCAGTGGGCACACCTGGATTTCACTGAGTCTCCAACGAGGTTCACCTGAGGATAGATAGAAGCCCCCCCCACTCCCAAGTATGTACAGCAACATTCAGTGATCTAGTGTCCTGGCCTAAATAAAAATGAGGAATGCAGAGAACCAAATGAACACAGGTGAAGTGGAAATTTCTGGTTTCTTTGGTAACCATGTTTTGCTGGGTCATACAGATGAAAGGATATTTTGCTGAAGCAGACACAGGTGAGAAGATGTTTTGCTAAAGCAGACAGGTGATGTCTAGACAGAATATAAATATGACCGCAGACAGTGGGACAAGGTTAGTACTTTGGTTCACCTTGCACTGTATTGTTGACCTTCGCTTACTATGACTTCGTAAAGAGTAACTCAACAAAGAACTTCTCCTGATATGCCAGCAGCTTTTGCCACTTCCACAGTCTCGAGCCAATGGAGAGAGGCCTCACAGTTCAGGTTTATTCTGGACCAAGCTGCCCCTGTTGCTTCATGTGTGGCGTCTGTTGAGTGCACTGAACTACAGAGGCTGATTTGGGTGTGGTGGTTTGCTACACTATCCTGACAAAGAAAATTGGAATTGCCCCAAAGAACAATTTCTAAACAGATCTACTTCCCGCATATTAATAACCTTTAAGTTACTTAAGGGTGGTGGGCTAGAAGGGAGGTTAAAGTATTTAAGAACCATTATTAAAAGTCAGTTTTGAAAAATCCATGACTAAACAGCAGCATTCTCTTCTCCTCTCCCTCTCCCTTCCCCCTGCTTCTCTCCCCCTGCCCCTCCCCCCTCTCTCTCTCTCTGCCTAATTGTTGCTGCAATTTTTACTATTGCTATGAGTCCCCTGTCTCAAAGACTGTACGTCCTCAAACACTGGGCCAAAATAAGCCCTGCTTTCCTTAACTTGGTCACAGCAATAAAAAATTAATTCATGTGTCCATTCTACAGATGAAAAATTATATTCAAAGAGGTGAGATTGGTTGCCCAAGTAACACACCAAATAACCTGAGATCTTCAAGTCAATCTTAGGCTGTTTATCACCAGAGCTATTGATAAGTTTAGTAAGTCATGCTCTTAGAGCAGGACAGACCTATATATGTAGGATGAAATCCAATCATATTGGAAATAACTCAAATATAAATACCTATCTCACTAGGTACACAAGAACATTTAATGAAAATACCCCAATGGTATTAACACAAAGGTTTCTATAACACTAATGAAAATAGTAAAAACTATAAAGCAGGTGAATCCTCAAAAGTAGCTAAATAGAAAATAAATTATAACTATATCAAAATCTATGTAAATGAAATATAAGAATGAGAACATTTATTATTATCATTTAGTAAACACGGGTTCAGCATCACTGTATGCCTAGCATTCCTTTATGTGTTAATGAATAACAGTGAATGAAACAATGTCCTTGCTGTCTTCTGAAACTTAGGAATTGTAACAATATGGAAACTTTCTTATATAAAATTTTAAGTGAAAAAAAATATAAAATGTTACTATTTGACCCTACTCAAAAAAATTTGTATACACATTTAATTTGAAACAGGACTTACACAGCCCAGGCTGGATTCAAAGTTGGTATGCAGCGAAGGGTAAATCTGAACTTCTGCTGTTCCACTCCCGCCTTACAAATGCTGAGATTCTAGGTGTGTGCAACCACACGCCATTTTTTTTGCAGTGCTGTAAATCAAATCTGGAGTTTCTGCCATACCTGACAAGTACTCTCCAAACTGAGACATATCCCTAAAATTTATTATTTATTATGAAGTAATTTCCATGCAAAGAAAATGGATATACGAGCCAGTCATGGTTATATATGCCTGCAATCCCAGCACTTATGAAGCTGAAACAGGACAATCAAGGGTTCAAAGCCAGGAACTAGAGAGGGTGATGGTTCAGCAGTTAAGACCATGCCCCGTTCTTGAGAAGGACCCCAGGACCTGTGTCAGGAATGCTCACAACTGCCTCCAGCTGCAGATTATCTGGCTCTCTGGCCCCTTACAGCACCATACTCACACACCCATATCTAAATACAGACATACAGAAATATGTAAGTAAATATATAAATAAAAATAAAATGAACCTTTAAAAGAGTAGTTCACCTCCAGCCTGAAACACACAGTGAGACCTTGTCTCAAGAAAAGAAAGAGAATAAAATTTTAAAGAAAATAGAAGTATATAAGAAAATATTCAAAGGTTAATATACCAGGATGGCCACTATGCTGCTAACTATGCATGGATAGTATCATCAGTAATTGCATCCTTTATATATTAATATATCATTCAAATTAGCTGCAATGAGGTTTAATAATAATGTTCTATGTTTTAATCCTGGGGATTATAAATGTAACAGCACACATCATGTCTTTTCAATAACAGTGTATCACTCATAACAGCTTATGGTTCAGGGTCCTCATACTCCCTTTTTATAAACACAGAGTCTCACTCTCTAGCCTTGGCTGCCCTGGAGCTCACTATGTAGACAAAGCTTGCATTGAACGCAAAGAACTCCATGTGCTTCTGTTCTGGATGCTGAAATTAAGGGTACGCACCACCATGGTCAACCTAGCAAATACTTTATACAGAACTTTTAACTCAAGAGCCAAGCAGACTTTTTCAATCTAGTCAGAAAGTCTGTATCTTACATTTTGAGAGCTATTGGTCCCTGTTACTATCCAAAGCCGCTCTGCCAAACAAAACACCCATTAGATAAAGGGTGCCTAAGTCCCAATAACACTTCATACAAAAGAGATAGGGAAATGCATTTGGCACAAGAGCCATAGTTTGCTGGTCCTTTCTTCCCTTTTTTAATTTTTTTTTTACTTTAATCAGAATAAAAATAAGCACAAAGGTCCTTCTACTTCCACTGTTCAATCTCTTCTGCAATGACTTCCAGAGGGAGATTAGCCCTATTTTGCAGAAGAATGAGACTCCAAGAAGGGAAATACATTGTCCAACATTATATGATTAACTTAGATGATTTAAAGGAAACTCTGCCTTCAGCCTAACCAATGGCCCCAGTGGAGCCATCTTCAATGCTTCTGTAAGAGAGAGACGATAATATATGGGATGTTTTCTTAACACTCTTAAGCAGTCTCATTAGACAGGAAGTGATGAGGAGATAGATCCCTATGCTGCTTTTGTATCCAAAATGGAAGGAATTCAGGTAGGGACTGAAGGCTTCTAAGAGTTGTACGCACACATGCTCCTGAAGACTTACCAATATTAATCTCATCGTCGGTCAGCGTGTCTCCAATGAAATCAAACTGAAACGACTGGAGTGTCTGGGAAAATTTCTGAACCGCAGAAGAGTAACCTGCAAAGGAAGAGGACAGTAGAGATGGTCAGCCCAGCTATCCTCTCAGCAAGTCCCTCCTCCCAGTTACACCACACAGGGGAAACATGAAGGGACATCATCGCACAAGCGGCAGCAGCTCTGCCAGGAAGTTAGGGGATTATAATCAGTATTTCAGAAGACAAAGGACACAGCCATTTAAAGGAGTAGAACTTTTTGCAGTTATTTTCAGTCCCAGTTCCTCTCCTCTTTTACTTGAAACAAAGGTAAGGGTTGCAGCAGCTTCTCTAGCTGCACTCCTTTTTATAGTGGTCTAAGGAGGAAACACCAGAACTCGAAGATTGTTTTTTCTTTTTTTACTTTTTGTTTTTGTTTTTTTTTTTGTTTTATTTTAATTTTGAGGCAGGTTTTACATGACATATTCACTGATCTCTAGAGGGAACTTAAGAGGTCTCCCCATCATGTGCTCACAACATTGGCCTGTTAACAAAGGGAGCTACCAGCGTGACGCTTACAATGACCCAGGAATAAGTAGTGGGAAAACACAGATCCCAACTGGGAGGGACTCAAAATGATAAGTGGCCAGGTGGTGGACAAGCTGTTGTCAGTGGACAGTTGCTATGGCCACAGCAGAATCACTGCTGGAAAAGAGGCTAGAGATTCAGGCTCTGCTGGGTCTTAACGCCTGCTATTTCTGCTTGGTATATTCAGACCCATCTTCCTCTAAGAACATTTTGCTCCGCCACCAGTACATTAAACCTGCTTTGTCCCACATTAGTCAGCTTTTATCTCTGCCCCATGGCACACATGGTACACTAGGTGCCTTTGCTTTTACCATTCAGTTACCAAAAAAAGGGGTGGGGGGTTAAGAATATCTCACCTGAACTCTTTTAGATGTCAGATTTTATTGTTATTTATTTTTACTTATTCACTTTACATCCCTATCACTGCCCCCTCCCAATCACCCCCTCCCACAATCCTTCCCCACATTCCCCCCTTCTCCTTCTCCTCTGAGAGGGTGGAGGCCCTCCTAGGTATCACCCCACCCTGGCATATCAAGTCTCTGTGAGGCTAGGCACTTCCTCTCCCACAGGGGCCAGACAAGGCAGCCCAGCTAGAGAAACATATCCCACAGACAGGCAACAGCTTTTGGGATAACCCCCATTACAGTTGTTTGGGACCCACACGAAGGTCAAACTGCACATCTGCTACATATGAAAGGGAGTTAGGTCCAGCCCTTGTGTAATCTTTAGTTGGTGGTTCAGTCTCTGAGAGCCCCAAGAGTCTAAGTTAGTTGACTCTGTTGGTCTTCTTCTGGAGTTCCTATCCCTTTAGAGGTCTCAATACTTCCTCTTGTTCTTTGATAAAAGTTCCCAAGCTCCATTCACTGTTTCTCTGTGGTATCTACATCTGAGTCAGCTGCTGGGTGAAGCCTCTAAAAGGCAGCCTTGTTAGACTCCTGTTTATAAACATAACAGAGTATCATTAATTGTGTCAGAGACTGGTGCTTGCTCGTGGGAAGGGCCTCAAGTTGGGCCAGTTATTGGTTCACCATTCCCCCCAATCTCTGGCTCCATCTAAGATCCCTGCATTTCTTGTAGACAGAAAAAATTTTGAGTTGAAAGTTTTGTGGGTGGGTTGGTATCTCTAGCGCACCAGAAGAGTGATGAGAAAAAGGTACATTCTTTTGTGTTTGGTTGAAATATTCTATAGATAGATGTTAGGTCCATTTGATTGAGAATGTCTGTTTTGTTATTTCTCTGTTTAGTGTTTGTCTGTGTGACCTGTCAATTGGTCTGAGTGGGGTGTTAAAAGTCTCCCACTATTAATGTGTGGGGTGCAATATGTGATTTAAGCTTTAGCAATGTTTCTTTTACAAATGTGGGTGCCCTTGTATTTGGGGCATAGGTGTTCAGATTCAGGTATCATCTTTGATGAGTATGAAGTGTCCTTCTCTATTGATCAATTTTTCTTGAAAGTCTATTTTACTAGACACTAGAATGGCTACTCCATCTTTCTTTTTGGGCCCCTTTGCTTGGAAAAGTTTTCTAGCCCTTCACGCTGAGGTAACATCTATCTTTACTGCAGAGGTGCATTTCTTGTATGCAGCAGAATAATTAATCCTGTTTTCGCATACAGCTAGCCTGTGTCTTTTTATTGGGGAATTGAGTTTACTCTTGTTAAAATATTAGTGATCAGTGATTGTTAATTCCTGTTATTTTGATGTTGGTGTTTGTGTGTGTGTGTGTGTGTGTGTGTGTGTGTGTGTGTGTGTGTGTGTTCGTGAGTGGTGAGTGCATGTGCACTCACAAGCACCACGCACTAGTGATGTTTATGCTGGTATTGAATTACTTATTTTCTGTGGGGTTTTTTTTGGGGGGGACAGGGTGGATTTAGTTAACCTCCTTTGGTTGGAGTTTTTCTTCTAGTATTTTCTGCAGGACTAGATTTGTGGATAGTTTGAATTGGATTTGTCTTGAAATATGTTGTTTTCTCCCTCTATAGTTATTGAGAGTTGGGGGATGGTGAGCATCCGTGGTTTTTAAGAGGTTGCAAGATATCAGTCCAGACCCTTCTAGTGTTTAGAGCCTCTGTTGAGAAGTCAGGTGTAATTCTGATAGGTCTGCCTTTTTATGCTACCAGGCCATTTTCTTTGCTGCTTTTAATATTCTTTGTTCTCAAGCAGGAGGATTTTCTTTTCTGGCCCAGCCTAATTGGTGTTTTATAAGCTTCTTGTATATTTATAAGCATCTCCTTCTTTAGGTTGGGAAAGTTTTCATCTATGTTTTGTTGAGAATATTTTCTGGCCCTTGGAGCTGGGACTCTTCCTCTTCTATTCCTGTTCTTCTTCATTTTGTCTTTTCATAGTGTCCCAGATTTTCTGGATGATATGTGTCAGAAATTTTTAGACTTAACATTTTCTTCGATGTATCAATTTCTACTGTATCTTCTATGCCTGAGATTGTCTCTTCCATCTTCCGAATCTGTTGGTGATGCTTGAATCTGTTGTTACTGTTCTCTTCCATGGGTTTTCCATCTCCATGATCCCCTCAGTTTGTGTTTTCTTTATAGCTTCTATTTCTACTTTCAGGCCTTGCACAGTTTTATTTCCTTCACCTCTTTAGTTGTATTTCTCTGCATCTGTATATATTTCCAGGATTTATTTGTTTCCTCTTTAAAGACCTCTACCTGTTTGATTGTATTTTTTCCTTGTTTCTTCAAGAAATTTATTCATTTCGTCTTTAAAGGCTTCTATCTTTTTTTCATACATTTTTAATTGGGTATTTTTTATTTACATTTCAAATGTTGTCCCCTTTCCCAGTTTCCCCTGCCCCCTTCTTCTATGAGGGTGCTCCCCTACCAATCTACCCACCCCTTCCCATATCCCCCCTTGACATTCCCCTACATTGGGGGGTCCAGCCTTGGCAGGACCAAGGACTTTTCCTCCCATTAGTGCCCAACAAGGCATCCTCTGCTACATATGCAGCTGGAGCCATGGGTCTGTCCATGTGTACACTTTAGATGGTGGTTTAGTCCCTGAGAGCTCTGTTTGGTTGGCATTGCTGTTCTTATGGGGCTGAAACTGGTTCAGTTCCTTCAATCCTTTCTCTAACTCCTCCAATGGGGACCTCACTCTCAGTCCAATGGTTGGCTTTCAGCATTCGCCTCTGTATTTGTCATACTCTGGTACAACCTCTCAGGAAACAGCTATATCAGGCTCCTGTCAGCATGTACTTCTTGACATCAGCAATATTATCTCGGTTTAGTGGCTGTATGTATATGGGCTGGATCCCCAAGTGGGGCAGTCTCTGGATGGCCTTTCCTTCAATCTCTGCTCCAAACTATGTCTCCATATCTCCTCCTATGAATATTTTTGTTCCCTCTTCTAAGAAGGACTAAAGCATCCACACGTTTGTCATCCTTCTTCTTGAGCTTCATGTGGTCAGTGGATTGTATCTTGGGTAATCTGAGGTTTTCAGCTAATATCCACTTATCAGTGAGTACATACCTTGTATGGATTTTTTGTGATTGACTTACCTCATTCAGGATGATATATTTTAGTTCCATCCATTTGTCTATGAATTTAATGAAATCATTGTTTTTGATAGCTGAGTAATATTCCATTGTGTAGATGTACCATATTTTCTGTATCCATTCCTCTGTTGAAGGGCATCTGGGTTCTTTCCAGCTTCTGGCTATTATAAATAAGGCTTCTATGAACATAGTGGAGCATGTGTCTTTGTTATATGTTGGGGCATCTTTTGGGTATATGCCCAAGAGAGATATAGCTGGGTCCTCAGGTAGTTCAATGTCCAATTTTCTGAGGAACCTCCAGACTGATTTCCAGAATGGTTGTACCAGTCTGCAATCCCACCAACAATGGAGGAGTGTTCCTCTTTCTCCACATCCTCGCCAGCATTTGTTGTCACTTCTGTTTTTTATCTTAGCAATTCTGACTGGAGTAAGGTGGAATCTCAGGGTTGTTTTGATTTGTATTTCCCTAATGACTAAGGATGTTGACCATTTCTTTAGAATGGCTTCTCAGCCATTTGATAGTCTTCAGCTGAGAATTTTTGTTAGCTCTGTCTCCCATTTTTAACAGGGTTATTTGGCTCTCTGGAGTCTAACTTCTTGAGTGCTTTGTATATATTGGATGTTAGCCCTCTATGGAATGTAGGATTGATAAAGACCTTTTCCCAATCTGTTGGTTGCCACTTTGTCCTAATGACAGTGTCCTTTGCCTTACAGAAGCTTTGTAATTTTATGAGGTCCCATTTGTCAATTCTTGATCTTAGAGCATAAGCCATTGGTATTCTGTTCAGAAAATTTTCCCCAGTGCCCTTGTGTTTGAGGCTCTTCCCCACTTTTTCTTCTCTTGGTTTCAGTGTATCTAGTTTAACTTTATTTCTTAATTTTCCTACAAGATTATAATAAAGGAGATCAAACATCTGACTTCTGAACTTATGCTTGCCAATAAAAGATGCCTCAAGTTCTTGAGCCAAAGAATAGCCTTACAACTTATGATGGGCAATGATGACCTGATGATGATGATGATGATGACGACGATGACGACGATGATGATGACGATGATGATGATGATCAGCCTTGCTAATGTCTATGACAAAGTCTGTCAATGGTTTTTCATTTGCTTTTCTTCTCTGTTGTCTTCCTAGATAATGGCAAAACTTTCACAAATATTTTAACCTAAGATCTAAGCAAGCATTATAGTAGTACGAACAGTCTGGCCTTTTTCTATGCTATAGATACTCCCTCATTCACATAGTACACTCCAAGTTTGCACTCTGTCATCACATGGCTGTTTTATGTCTGTATCTTTGCCATCTGTTAGGTTTAATCATGCATGACCTATAAACTTTCCTCTGAGGGACTCCTTTTAATCACCCTCTTTGACAGCGTGGAAGCAATTAGAATGGTCTGCACCCCAAAAACCCTAACAGCAGTTAGATGATCACTGAGAGGAGTTAGACAGATTCTATGATAGGCACTCAGATAGGAAAAGGAGCCATGACTAGGTAATAAAAATGAACTTCTAAGATAGCTAACTGAGACAAAACAATGGCCTAGTGGGTTTTTCTCCTGCAAGCAGGGTACATTGCTGCTGATGGACAGATGATGAATAACACAAGGCGAAACAGATGCCACAGCTGCGGGCAATCAGTCATCCTGGCTTTGTTCAAAGTGATCCACCTTCTATTAGAGGGGAAAGACCTAGCTCTGGCTAAATGTAGTAGCCCATGCCTTTAATCCCTGCACTCACGAGGCAGAGGCAGGCAGATCTCTGTGACTTTAAGGCTAGCATGGTCTACAGAGAAAGTTTCAGGATAGCCAAGGCTACAGCACAGTGAGAACCTCTCTCCAAAATAGGCCCAAACAAGAGACTGGAGTTTTGGGGCTCCCAAGTGCCCTTCCATTACCTTGCTGGGTATGTCTTTGCTTACCCCAGATTGCTAACTAGTCACTCCCTGTCCGGCTGTTGGTCTAGCTTACACTACCCTTGGGCTGTCACTTCACCCTGTACAGATACTGGGGGACCTTTGAAAAAGTAGGAGGGCTTTCCCAATGGAATCTAGTGATCATCTTTTGGTAAAATTGTGTAAAACTCAGTCCTCCCCAACATTTTCCCTAGGAACCTGAAGCCTACTTCACAAAGCCCCATAATAGGCTCCCCTTCCCAATGTCCAATCTTGTCAGTTCTCTCCAGCTTTACTAATGCAACCTTGCTATCGCTACCTCTGGTGACTCTCTGAGCCACTTCATCCCAGACGGCCCTCCTGGCACTATACTCCTAACTGGTCTTCCATTTTCCATCTGATTTAGTCTCCAGCTATTTCCCAATATTGCTAAGGATGAGGAGAAATATATGACTTTCCTGCTCTAGGGAAAGCCTTTCACATGTCCACCACCTTCCCTATTCACAGTTAAATTGGCCATTACCTGTCAGGTTTTCCTTGATATCAATACCTTTCAGCTGGTGAATGGGCCATCCAACATATCACTCTTCTGGCCACTGTGGCCATTCTTTCAGGACTTAGACAAGGAACAATAGGAGTGAGGGTTTCTTTGCATCAGTTATCCTCTCTGTCTAACCAGCTCTCAGAAAGTCTTACAGAAATTTCAGATCAGCTTGACACCATTAGGGACCACCTAGATGCCCTGGTCAAAGAGATACTCCAAAATCGAAGACAGGTAGATCTCTTGATTGCTATAAAGGGAGCAAACTATGCCTTCCACCACACACAGTGCTGTTTCTATGAACAAATCGAGGCTAGTTGAAGATAGTGTCCAAAGACATAGGAACCAGGCTCAGAATTCAACAACAAGCTCCTCCTCCTGGCTTCCCCCACACCCCTACACACACACACACACACACACACACACACACACACACACACACACACACACACAACCTCCCTCCTTACTGGCCTCTATGCTTTACCCTGTCTTTTCAACATTTTACAGTTCTTCCTGGATCAAATCACTGCCATTACTCACACAGAAGACAATAAAAATATTTCTTCTGTAGTCACTCCAGACTCCAACCAAACTACAAACTCTAAAACAATACCCACTCCACCAGCAAGAAGTAGCCAGACAGAAAATTACTCCCTCTGCTCTTTGTATGTGCAGGGTCTGGAATAAAGAAAAATCCTCTCCCCAAAAGGATGGCCATAAAAACAGGCCAAAGTTCTCAAGAGATTTGCCCCCATGAAGTTGGGGAAAGCGGCCAACCCCCATGGCATGCCCTGGAGCTCAGAGATTACAAAACCAGACAATCTGACTTTTCCCCACCCTGCAGTTTCAAAATTCAGTTTATACCAAAAGCAGCTTCTGGGTTTGGCAAAGGCGGTCCCTGCCTGCTCACTGCTCTCAACTGTAAAATCTGATTCTCAGAACCTGCATGGTGGGCACACTCTCCAATTCTCAGGAGGTTTGGGGTGGGGGAGGTAATCAACCTCTTAGACTAATAAAAATGTACTCTCACTGTTTGAGGACAAACTGAGTCTTTGGCCTTTCATTTCTCTCTGCTGGCTCATTTCTTATTATATCTTTTGCAAATACATAAGAAAAGGCTTGAGTGTTATTTATTCAAGGAAAAAAAATGGAATCTCATTTGTGGTACACACAAAATTTATCCTAGGAAATCCATCATCTTCTCATTTTGCAGCAATACTGGAAACAGCATAACAACTGCAATAACTGTGAACCCAGAGCTTGGAAGCTCAAGTGGGAGCAAAATAGACCTAGAGCTTTTTAAGTCCTAACTCGTCTTTTCTCTATTTATCCAGTTTGATGGATCCTGAGAGCGCCATTGCCCAACTTGAAGCTAATTCTGCCTAAAAGACAGTACGGAGAGTGCCAAAAACAATCAGCCGCAATTGTTTCAAATTGCAGTAGCATGAAGCAGCTTAGCAAACTGGTTTAGTAGAGTGCACTCAAAATACTTGCTTAAAAAAATGAAGAACTGAGTAGAAAATTGCATGATCACTGGTTGCTTTGAAAAGCCCCAAGCTTTTACTAAAAATATAGAAAGATATTTTTGCATTCAAACAGGCACGTGCCTTGAGGTGTGTGAATGCCCAAGATAGACTTGAGACCCTGATCATCTATGACTGACTAAGCATGCGCAAGCCAAAAGAAACACATAAGGTAAACTAACATCAAATTATAAACCTTCTGGCTGAGCACTAAAGACATATCCAAGAACACATATGGCATGCTGTGACAAACATTTGTTTATTTAGTCAAATTGTTGCCCAAACATTAGGTGGCCAATGACTTCAGTAGGTTCACAAAAAAAGTATACCCGCTTTACAGAATTTCTAAATCTAAAATGTCAATAAATAAGCAAACGGTGAACCTTGTCAGCAAACTCTGGAGGTAAGAAATGATTTAATTTTATGAATGGACAAGTTTTATTATTTTGAAATACTTTCAAAAGATTCTATTTCTATTTTATGCATATATATTGCCCTCATACATGTCTATACACCATATGAAGTGCCTGTTGAGAATTAGCTGTGGGATCCTCTGGAAAGGTAGTCATAGTTGATTGTGAGCTGGCATATTGGTAATAGGAACTGAACCCAGGTTCTCTACAAGAGCAACAAGTACTCTTAAACGCAACCATCCTTTTAACCCCTGTACACTTCTTAATTATACTTTGTACACACAGGCATCAGAGGACAACTTCCAGGGTCACTTCCCTCCCTTCTACCATATCGGTTCCAGAGATCAAACACAGGTTGTCATATGCCATTACTTACCAAGCCAATGCATAGGCCCAATGTTTAGGTCTTAAGAAAACATGAGACAGACACAGAAACAGTAGACAGTTCATGTACAAAACCAGTATGTATTTAATGCAAATTATCTCCTGAAATTTACCATGAAATTAGTAACAAAATGGGAGGTGGTTTCAAAATAATTTTTTTTACACAAAACCCTGCCTATCGTTTCATCACTTGAAAGGTACTGGGAGAAGAATTTGTAATTCAATGCTAACCTTGGTTACATAGCCAGTTCAAGGACACCCTGGGCCACATGAGATCCTGTCTTTTAAAACATAAACAAAACAGGACGGAAGCTATGGCTCAGTGATTAAAGGTACCTCCTGCTAGATCCATCCCCGTGGCAGACTACTTGCTGTCCTCCCCTTCTGCCTCTATTCCCTTGAAACTGTGCAGAACTCTCTAGGATGCAGTCTTCCTTCCACACCCCATCACTGTGTGTCACCTACCAATATCTAGATGTCCTCTCTCTACTTGAGACCTCTGACACTGGCAACCTGAAAACTAGTAGGTGTTCTTTACTTTCCTTGCTGTCCTGCATTTGAAATTACCCAGTCTCATCCACAGTCCTGGAACAGACTCCACCCACTAGGGATTCTACCTAATCTCAAGGCCTCTCTCAGTCCCAGCCCCACTTCAAGTCCATCTTTATTCCTGTCAGTCCCCCCCCCCCCCCCGAGGCCACATCTAAAAAGAACTCAGAAGTACTCCCTACCAGGCAAGCCATAGCCACTTTGTTTTTCTAATATCCAGAGAGGGCAACAGAAACGGAGAAACTTAACCCCCACCCAAGGACAAACAGATATCAACACTGAGAATCACAAGCATCTCAAACCCAGATGCCTAGACACCAGCACAAAAACACAATCATGAGCACCCAACACAATATGACTCCACCAAAACCCAGTACCGCTACTACAGTAGCCCTGAGAAATGCAATATATCTGAAGCACAAGACAAGGCCTTCACAATAGCTACCAGGAATATATTCAGTGACCTTTATGAAGATATGAATAAATCCACTAAGGAAGTCTGTGAAAACACAAACAAGCAGTGGAATGAAATGATGACGACAGTTCAAGACAGCAAGGTAGAAAACCCCCAATTGGTGCAAAACTGGGAATGAAAACTTCAGGAAGTCAAACAACGGTAAGTCTCACCAACAGAAAATCTCAGGCACTAAAGATACATTAAAAGAAATGTATACCTCAGTCAAAGAAAATAGTGAACAAAACATGAGGAAATCTGGGACACTATAAAAAGATAAAATCTACAAAAATAATGGAAATAGAAGAAGGAGAAGAGACCCAGGTTAGAATTACAGAAAACAACAACAACAAAAACAGAAGAAAATTTTACAAACCTAAAGAAAGAGTGGCATACCCGGGGAGGCCCCAACCTCTCAGAGGCAAAAAAGGGGAGGGACTCTGAGGGGAGACCAGGAGGTGGGACAATGTTTGGGATGTAAATAAAAACAACAACAAAAGAGACACATTTGAAAACAGGATCCATCCTTCTGTTGTATCCAAGAAACACACTTTACATCACCACAGGGTAAAAGGATGGGAAAAGATGTGCCAAACAAATGGACCCAAGAAGGAAGCAGAGTAGCCATTTTTATTATCTGACAAAATAGACTTCAAGCCTAAACTAATCAGAAGAGACAGGGAAGAGTACTGCATACTCCACAGAAAAATCCATCTAAAGGACAGTGCAATTTTTAACATCTGTGCATCAAACACTAGGGCATCCAAATTTGTAAAAGAAGTACATCTGCCTCTTAAATCATATACTGACCCTCATACACTAATACTTGGTGACTTCAATATCCCATTCCCACCAAACTAAAAACTAGAATGTTTCAGGAACTAACTGATATTGTAAACCAACTAACTTTATAGATATTTGCAAAGCACTTCACCCGAACACAAAAGACTATATCTTCTAAGCACCTCATGGAACTTTCTACAAAACTGATTACACTGCTCAGAAAGCAAGGGTCAACAGATAAAAGAAAATTGAAATACCCTATATCCTATTCTGACCATCACAGA
This sequence comes from Rattus norvegicus, assembly GCF_021556685.1. Lineage (NCBI taxonomy): Eukaryota > Metazoa > Chordata > Mammalia > Rodentia > Muridae > Rattus > Rattus norvegicus. Next base: position 71,891,739 of record NC_141554.1, read on the forward strand.
TTAAAGCTAAATATTAATAGAAACAGAAAGTTTACAGACTTATGGATACTGAACTACTAAATGAAAAATCTGTCAAGGTAGGTACTAATAATAGTTAAAACTTTTAAATATTGAATGAAAATGAAAACACAATATACCCAAACTTATAAGACACCATGAATGTGTTTCCAAGAGCCAAGTTCATAGCACTATGTGCCTTTATAAAATAATTGGAGAGGTCTCATATTAGCAACTTAAATGGCAAAACTGAAAGCTTCAGAAGAAAAAGAATGAACGACATCCAAAAGGAGTAGACAACAAGAAATAACCTGACTCAGGACTGAGATAAAATATAGACAAAAATGATACAAAGACTCAGTGAAACTGAAGAGTTGGCTCTTTGAGAAAACCAGGAAAATTGATAAAACCTTGACCAAATTAAAGATCCAAATTAACAATAAGGAAACAACCCAATTGAAAACAGTAGTAAGATGATCTAGGCTCATACCTATCATCATATGCTAGTGGGGATATGGAAGATTACCACTCTTATTACTGGTGAGAATTAAAAATGGTGCAGCAGGTTGGGAAGACAATTCAGCCCATTGTAAAACTAAACAATAACCTGACATGGTGGGCCAAACCTACAATTCCAGCTGTTAGGAAGCTCATGCAAGAAGATCTTCAATTTGAGGCCAGTCTAAGCTACATAGTGAGTTCCAGACCAGTGTGGTCTGCATAGGAAGACCTTATCTGAAAATAGTAATAATATTTTAAATCTACCTAAATAAAACAAATCATAGTAATCACAGTCCTTGCTATTTTACCACATAAAAAACATATTACCAGGTCACCCTCTTCCCTCCTTTTGGGCTGGAGGCCCCACATTTTATGTTTTCCGCACAGTCAATCAAAATAGGAAAAAAAAATCCCAGGACCTCTCTGGCCTTGGCCGCTGCTTCCCACATCCTCTCGTGCTGCTGCCTTTGCTTCTCACCATATGGAAGGCAGCAGGAAACCCCACCTGAGGTCCTAAACAACACTATGACTGACAGGTGATTTGGCTTCTGCACAGTTAGGAGCACTAAACTGATGGGAGGTTTTGTCAGCTACACCTACAACTATAAAAGATGGAGCCCGTAATCTAGTACAGATTCCAGGTGCTGCTACTTCAAGTGGGCAGTATGTCCTTCCCCTTCAGAATTTGCAGAATCAACAAATATTTTCAGTTGTACCAGGATCAGATTCATCAAATAATACAGTGTCCAAACGTTCAATATCAAGTAATACCACAGATTCAGTCAACAGATGCTCAGCAGGTTCAGATTGGCTTCAAAGGCTCCTCAGATAATGGGGGTATAAATCAAGAAAGCAGCCAAATTCAAATCATTCCTGGCTCTAATCAAACCTTACTTGCCTCTGGACCACCTCCTGCTAATATCCAGAATCTTGTACCACAGACTGGTCAAGTCCAGGTTCGGGGAGTTGCCAATTGGTGGCTCATCATTTCTTGGCCAAACTCAAGTAGTTCTCAATGTGCCTCTTGGTCTGCCAGGAAATACTACCTTTGTACCAATCAATAGTGTCAATCTAGATTCTTTGGGACTCTCGGGAAGTTCTCAGACAATGACTGCAGGCATTAATGCTGATGGACATTTGATAAACACAGGACAAGCTATGGATAATTCAGACAATTCAGGAAGGACTGGTGAGCGGGTTTCTCCTGATATTAATGAAACTAATGCAGATACAGATTTATTTGTGCCAACATCCTCTTCCTCACAGTTGCCTGTTACAATAGATAGTACAGGTATATTACAGCAAAACACAAATAGCTTGACTACTACTAGTGGACAAGTCCATTCCTCAGATCTTCAGGGAAATTATATCCAGTCGCCTGTTTCTGAAGAGACACAGGCTCAGAATATTCATGTTTCTACAGCACAGCCTGTTGTACAGCATCTACAATTAGAAGATTCTTGACAGCCAACCAGTCGAGCCCAAATTGTGCAAGGTGTTACACCACAGACAATCCATGTGTGTAAGCCAGTGGTCAAAATATATCACAACAGGCTTTGCAAAACCTTCAGTTGCAGTTGAATCCTGGAACTTTTTAAATTCAGGTACAGTGACCCCGCTTCTGGACAGATAACCTGGCAAACATTTCAAGTGCAAGGGGTCCAGAACTTACAGAATTTGCAAATACATAATACCACCGCCCAACAAATTACTTTGACGACTGTTCAGACACTCCCGCTTGGTCAAGTTGCAGCAGGTGGAGCAGTTGACTTCAACTCCAGGTAGTCTAAGCACTGGTCAGTTGCCAAATCTACAGACAGTTACAGTAAATTCTATAGATTCTATATATCCAGGAGAGAATGCTGACAGTCCTGCAGATATTAGGACCAAGGAGGAAGAGCCTGATCCTGAAGAGTGGCAGCACAGTGGTGATTCTACACTGAATACCAATGACCTAACACACGAGTACAAGTGGTAGTTGAAGAAGGGGACCAACAACATCAAGAAGGAAAAAGACTTTGGAGGGTAGCGTGCACCTGTCACAACTGTAAAGAAGATGGTGGGAGAGGTACCAATCTTGGGAAAAAGAAGCAACACATTTGTCATATACCAACATGTGGTAAAGTCTATGGGAAGACCTCACATCTGAGAGCACATTTATGTTGGCACATCTGGGGGAGCACCCTTTTATTTGTAACTGGATGTTTGTGGTAAAAGATTTACACTGAGTGACGAATTACAGAGGCACATAAGAACACATACAGGTGAGAAGAAATTTGTTTGTCCAGAATATTCAAAACCCTTCATGAGAAGTGACCTCCTTGCCAAACATATTAAAACACATCAGAATAAAAAAGTCATTCACTCTAGCTGTACAGTGCTAGCATCTGTGGAAGCTGGGAGAGATGATACCTTGATTACTGCAGGAGGAACAACACTTATCCTTGCAAATATTCAACAGGGGTCTGTGTCAGGGATAGGAACTGTCAATGCTTCTGTCACCAGCAATCAAGACATCCTTACCAACACTGAAATACCTTTACAGCTTGTCACAGTTTCTGGAAATGAGACAATGGAGTAAATACACAAATAGTTATTCCTTGTGGTTAACTTTATACAGTAGTAAGAATATTGTTTCTAAAAAAAAATAGTGGTTCCTCTTACACTTCCCTAGTGTTTGTCTTGGACTTGAACCAGATTCTAAGTTTTTGTCATGATACATGAGCGTCTGCCAAAGGTATATTGCTTTATAATTTGGTTTCCAATGTGATATTCTTAAGAGATGGCATGGCTTTTAAGAGGCAGAACATAATGGAAGCCAGTGAAAACTTTAGCCTCAGTAGGTAATAAGGGAGTTTTCAGGGACCCTCAGATATTTTAAGTGCAAGTTGTTATAAAAAGTCTAGTCCTTCCACATTTTCTCTTTGGCTTCCTTCCATCATGTAATCTCTCCCTCTCATGCACACTCCCACAATGGTGCCATCTCACCATCTCCCGTGATCTTATGTAGCTACAGGGGTAGATGCCAAAGAGAGAATCAATGCAACTGTATGATATTGGGCTGTGAGTTGTTTGACTGTGATTTAAGTAAACCCTTCATAAAACATAATCTCACTTGTTTTTTGAGGACAAGAGAAAATGTACAAGTATGCAGGTTTGCTCTAGTCAGTCTTCTCACCACACCAGATGTCATCATTTACTATTACAATTTACCACCAGTTCCTAAACTTGGAGACAAGGTGACTTTATATGTCTCTTTATAACATTGTAGGGGAACTTTAATTTTCAATATCCCAATATCTGTGGTTAGTTTTTATATCAGTATGATGTCTATTTCTTCATTTATAAAACAATGATAATAATATTGATCTCAGAATATTATTTAGAATTAATTGAAGTGTTTCGGATGTGTTACCAAACAGAATGCATGGTATGTAATGGAAGTGTATTAAAAATATTAATTATCAGAAAAATTCTTAAGATGCCTTTTTATTGATGTGCAAAAATTTTTTGGATTGACAGTAACTTGGTTATACATGACACTGAAATGCCTTTGTATGATATCCCATGGTACATTAAAAATGGTAAAATTTGTGTGGGCTTTGTAGATACTTTTGGAATCTAGAAGAAATGAAATTTTTACCAAGTTATATAAAGAGAACATTGAATTTAACAATGCAAACGGTAGTCTAACCAAATGCATCAATACTGTGTAATTTAGTGTAAAAATGAGAAACTGTTGGTATTTGTTTATTGTAAGATAAAAACGTTGGTGGGTAAAAGAAATCATGGTATAAATTTTTGTAATTTTCTTGATTGCAGGAATTTTTTTATAAATAAATGACAAACCAAGTTTCCAAGCAAATGTTACATAGAGTAGGTTTTACTTAGCTTATCAATTTGTCATTTTGAACCTAATTATTTTAATTAGGTTAGCTGTATAATATTTTAAGTATTGCTCTTATAAGATTTTGAAAACTACATTTTAACATGGACCTTTAGGGACAGTCACCTTTTAAATCCTGTTGAAAAGCCATGTTTAAGATTTAATTTGCCAAAATAATGTCTTGTTAATATTCATTCAATAATGAGGTTGGGCAATATAACCGATATTTTAAAAAAGTCAAAAATGTGTAGGTTGAAGCATTTGGGTGGTAAAATGTTCTAGTGAATTACCCCTTTTCCTGAAGTTTGGAGGACCAAAAAAAATAATAATAATAAGGTGCAGTGTGTCTTAGCCAAGATTTTTTTTTTAAATTCAATCTTGTTTCCAAAACTATGTCTGCTAGGGCCTTAAATGCCATTGTTGTAAACTACCAATGAAGTATAACATATGAAAACATAACAAAATCACTTCCACAGTGACGATATACTCCAACTGTATGGATACTAGTCATATAAACTGGAGACTTTATGATATTTAAGTTTTTTTTTAATCTAGGTAGTCTGCACTTAAATATCAACCATTTTCCTTTGTTGTTTCCTCCCTTAAAATGTGTATGTATCTAATACATTTAAGAAATTTATGTTTTATTGTGCTGTGTTTTTAATTACTGTTTATACTTTCAATTAAAAATGTACAAAATAAAATTACCTTGCTGTTAAGAGCTCTACAATTTTCCTACATATATGTATAACTACAGCAGTTCATCTATTTCAGGAAGTTGGATTCTGTTCATTTGTTATCTTGAAGACCTCCTCAGATTTAAAGGCTATTTACTGTATTTTAAAGTGTATTATAACAGTGTAGTTGTTAATAAAACAATTTTTTCTAAAAAAAAAATATTCCCAGTGGTCACTTTGTTGGCACATATACTAAAGTTGAAATGATATGGAAAATTCTAGCATGCCACTGCACAAGGATGGCAGGCACATTTGTAAAGCAGTTATACTTTTGTAAAATATGTGCTATGTGTAAGTGAATATCTTATTTTTTTATTTTTTAATGTTTTTATACAAATTTTTAGTTGAAATTTTCTAGGCAACAAAAACAGTCAAAATTCATAAAATATGTCTACACAAAAATCTGCTCAAAGACATTTATAACGTTGTTATTCATGAGTTATAAAACTTGGAAGCAACAAAATGTCTTCAATTTAGATGTGTAGGTAAGTAAACAAATGTGATGCCTATGGACAGAGAACGAGAACCATGAGGAAAAGAGATGAGCTTTTTTCAACCACTGTTTTCTTGAGTAGAGAAATGGTTGTGTTACTTTTCACTATCAGTTGTGTTCTCTCACTATCAGTTGTTTAAGTATGCATGTGAGAAAGTAGAGCGGATTATAAATAAGAATCATTGGAAATGGGGAAAACAGGAAACAGAAGCCAGACTAGCCCCCCTCCCCCCCGGAAAGGCTGTTAACAGTCGGGTTATATCCTATGAACCGGAAGTACCTCCTGTTGAACGGACTACCTATTGTCTGGAGCCCCAGATGAAACACAATTTAGCTGCGGGCAATAGGATCTTCCACAGCAGCACCAAAAAGTCTATCAATCTTCAGGTGAGCCAATACCTGCCTTTCCCTAAGGCCTCTCTTTTTCTAAGACCACCAAATCCAAAGACTAGTTTTCAAATGCTTACTAGAAGCTCAGCAAAAATGTTCCACCTCTCCATGGCAAAGACCGAGGACTCCATTCGCGCAGGCGCGGAGATAGCCAGTCCTAGACGCTCAGTTAAGAAAAGGAAACAGGTGGCTGACTTCAAGACTAAGAACCAAAAAAGACTCAGGGAAGATAAGCAGGGTCATCGGGACATGCCAACCCAGAAAGAAGACACAGAGGTATCCAATGGGGCTTTTCTGGCCCTCGGAGAGAAAGCAGAAACCTCTAGAAATCCACAAATAAACCTACAAGCCTCTGACCTAAAGACCGTAGCCATGACAACACGCTTGGCCGCTGCCAGAAAGACACAGTCTTTGTGTGACCCAGTGACCACAGCCATGGTCAAACGCAAGTCCATTCACACAAAGAGCCAGTTGAAGCCTGGTTCTGCGACTACATCCATGTCCATGGGATCAGGCATTGCCAAAAAGAGGCCATCTTCAGTAGGCCTAATGACCAGAGCCGTGAGTACACGCTTGGCCATTGCCAAAAAAGGTCAGTCCTTGTCTGGCCTGGTGACCAAAGCCATCGCCACATGCTCGGCTGGTGACATAAAATGTCCCAAAGCCATGGTCACGCCATCAGCCACAACCAGAAAAAATGAATTTCCATCAAGCCTGGTACTTGCTGAAAATGGTCTGACTTTATCTGACCTAGTGACCACAGCCAAGTCAACAGACTTGACTGTTACCAGAAAGAGTCGACTGCTATCTGGTCAAATAACTGCCCCCGTTGCCATGCATTTGGTGGCTGCCCAAAAAAGCCAGTCTCTGTCTGGCCCAGTGATAACTGCTACATCCACTCAGTTGGCTGTTGCTAGCAGAAGTCACTCTTCATTTTTCCATGAGACTACAGACTTAGACACACCTTTAACAACTGCTACTACAGGACGATCTCCATCTTGGGATACAACTAACAAGAAACAACCAGTTACAGAAACAACTAACATGGAGAAGCTAGTCTCAGAGGAGATAGCCAAGAAATGGCAACCTACCTGCAAGAAAATTGCTCCTGAAAATCAGCTGCGTTTCAGTGTAAGGCTGACAGAGAGTTCCTCCAGATTCAAAGATATTGTGGTAAAGAAGCAAGATGGCTTCACCCACATTTTTTTATCCACAAAATCATCGGAAAATAACTCACTTAACCTAGAAGTGATGAAAGAAGTTCAGATTGCTCTGGCCAAAGCTGCTGATGATGACAGCAAGCTGGTATTGCTCAGTGCCATTGGCAGTGTCTTCTGTTTTGGCCTTGATTTTGCTTCTTTTATACACTGTCTCATCAGGAACAAGAAAAGAGAAAGCACTAAGATGGCAGGAGCGGTCAAAAAATTTGTGAATACTTTCATTCAGTTTAAGAAGCCTATTATTGCTGCCGTCAATGGCCCAGCCATGGGACTGGGAGCATCTATATTACCTCTTTGTGATATGGTTTGGACAAATGAAAAGGCTTGGTTTCAAACCCCCTATACCATCTTTGGACAGAGTCCAGATGGCTGTTCCAGCTTCACATTTCCCAAGATTATGGGAGAAGCTTCTGCAAATGAAATGTTACTCGGTGGGCGGAAGCTAACAGCACAGGAAGCATGTGATAAGGGCCTGGTCTCCCAGGTATTTTGGCCACAGACCTTCAACCAAGAAGTCATGATTAGAATCAAGGAGCTCGCCTCCTGTAATACAGCTGTCCTGGAGGAGTCAAAAGCCTTACTGCGCTTTAACACTAAGTTGGAGTTGGAGCAGGTCAATGAGAGGGAGTGCACAGTGCTGAAGAAAATTTGGGGCTCTGCAGAGGGGATAGATGCCATATTAAAATACTTGCAGAAGAAAATGGAGTACTGATTGACTGGACTGCCACAGACGACACTGGAGCTGATTTAAGTAGAACTGGTTTAAACACTATGACACTCCTGGCTCCTAGTTATGGATACTTACTCTTAAAAGTTTGAAACAAGTTCACCTGTACCTCATGCATAGAAGTAGGAATGTATCACCTAACCTCTTACCAAAGAGTGTTAAAGAACTGTGACTTTAAAATAACTAACTGCAAAGTACCTTTAATCAAACATCCTTATCTTACATCCATATACAGAAATTATGAAAAGACAATGGTGAGCACCAGTTTGACTAATACTATGTTATTAAAATGTGTGAGTATATCTGAAAAATATATAAAACGTCTGATGTGATTTTTGTTTTCATTTCTTTTCCTTTGGACATGAAATTTGTTTTCGTATTTTCCTTCCAGAACAAAGAATCTAAATGATATTAGCCAGAATCGCATACCTTTCTAAATAGACAGTCATAAAGATCAGAGTCATTTATTTGTCTCCAAGAAGAGAGACTAAACCCTAAGAATGGGAAATTCAAAAACAATAAAAAGGGGAATAAAAGCTTGTAGGAAAAAATATTGCTGGTGAAAAATCTCAACATGCACTTAGGGTTTATGTTAAAATATCAGCTGCTTCTCTCTTTGTTATGGATGTCCAGCTTATAATCAGTTAATATGAAGAGACCTCTGTCTCTGGAAGAACATTTGAGCTGTAGCATCAGTGTGTGACTGAGTAGCTTAAGTATGAATGGTAAAGTTAAATTAACAGCTTCTTGTTGCTGGGTGAAAAGTATTCCTATATACAAATCTTGGTTTGCTGTTTGCATATCAGATTGGTATGTTGCACCGATAAAAAAAAATAAGTTTATAGAGTATAATTTTAGGTTCACTTAAGGTATATTTTATCTAATAAGGTAAAAATTACTTCTGCATGTTATTAACTACAGTGAAAATATTACTTTATATACAGCTTTGACTTGTATACAAATAAGATTGATGTATTGCACCAGAAACTCTTTATATTTATAAAGTATAACTTCAGTTTCACTTGGAGTAAATTTTATTTCGTAAGGTAAAATTCTTTTGATACTATTATACAACTTTTAAAATTACTTTGTACTTGACATTTAATGTTCACAGTATTAGCTGTAATATATCTACTAAAAACTAAGTACTACGTCTAAAAGTTCCCTGTGAAAGTAGACAGGTTCGTTCCTTTCAGAAATGGAGATTGATTTTCCCAACTCTGGAAAATTATTGTTAGGCTACTAAAATTGCATAACTTTTTAATTTTCTGACAAGCCTCATTTTTAAAAAAAAAAAATCCTAAGGTTTTAAACTTAGAAATGGCCATCTTCTGACCAGTGAGAAAGCTGTACAGTATGGAAATATGATGTTAGTTTGGATTGACTGGTAACCACAACTTTAAAAACGTTTTCTTTAGATTTATGATTTTATGTGTAGGGATGTTTTGTCAGCATGTTATATATGTCTATGCAACACAAGCATGCCTGATGCCTGAGGTAAGAAGAGGGCACTGCATACCCTGGGAGTGAATACAGATGGATGTGAGCTACAGGGTGTATGCTGGAAATCAGAGCTGGGGCTTCTGTAGCAAGTACCATCTTCTCCAGCCCCAAGGTACCACACTCTTATGACTAAAGCCTACTTTTCCATTCTGTAGTGCAAACTATATAAACGTAGTTAATCTGTCAAGTTTTATGGAATGAATGTTCAGCTGTGAAAACTGGTTACAACTAAAATATCTTCTGCTTTTTTGTTTTGAGACAAGATCTCATATAGCCTAGGATGACCTCCAACTCATTATGAGCCATGACTGGCCTTCAACTCCTGATCTCCCTGTCCCTTCTTCTGCTGTGCTAGGATTACAGGCCTGGACCACCACACCCAGCTCTGCAATCTATACATATAAAGTGGTACAAAATGTCATGTACCCATTACTAATATGAATTTCCTGTTCATAATTTACTTATAACGTCCTTAAGATTTTTCATATAGTTAGCTTCAAGTAGCATTGTTTATGTGAACTATAACTATTACTACTAAATTACTTTTAGGTATGAATTCATTTTAAATTATAGCAGCAAAACAATTATATACCAATATTAATAATTAATGAGGATAAATTTCTTTTATAAAATGAGAAGTACATTAAGAATTGTAATTATGTTGCAATTTTGCAGATCTGTTTAACATCTGACATAATGAAATACCTAGACTATCATGTGTGCTCGTGAATATGTTGAGATTCACTTAGGTTGTTTGTTTTGCCTTTTTATTATTTGCATGAGGATATACGAAGTATTTAGTTGGAAAAGGAAAAAAGCAAAACCTTTCAGATAATTATAGCGATCTTTGTTGCTGCCACATTTTATTGTTACATCACCACCTAGGTTTGGGAAATGTGTAAGGAAAGAGGGTTTGTTCAGCTTACCATTCGAGGAGCTGTAGTCTATAATTAAGATGCCTCATCTGTTCAGCTTCTAGTAAGGGCATTCTGGCAATAGGACAACATAGAAGCATGGTAGCATGGTAGGAATATTATGCAAGAGGAATGGAGCTGTTACATGGAAAGACAGGAAGCCAACAGTTTCAGGGTAATACTCTAATGAAAAAAATCACTATCAGTCCTGAGAGTTTCATAATGCCTAGTAAAGGCAATGCTACCAGCACCTAATTGCCTTCTATTCAGACCATCTCTTAAATATTCCATAGCCTCTGAATATAGCCAGACTACTATACCAAGCTTCCAGCACATAAACTTCTAAGAGACACATTCAAATTGTAGGCAAAGCATAAAGCCAACTAAAATCTTACAAAGAATAGTTTCTCAAAGATTAGTGGCAATGTGTAAATCCAAAACTGTGTCAGTAACCTTTTCATATTTCTAGCCCCAAACTGATCTTGGATTTTTAATGGATCTCAACCCATGAGTGAATCTTCTGCATATGTATAATTTTATAGCAGCATGCATTAGAAATGCCAGAATGGGATAATTGTGGCATTTAGGGTTGGAGAGATGGCACAATGGTTAAGAGCCCCCAAACCATTTCCAAACACCCATGTCAGACAGCTCACAACTGCATATAACTCCAGTGCCAGGGAGATGAAAAGCCTCAGGCCTCCAAGGACATCTACAAATAAATATGCACACCCACACAGAGACACAGTTAAAATAATATGGTAAATCTTTAAAAGCATATGAGGCCTCCCTAGAAAATGCATTTATGTACATATGCTTAATATTGTTTTGATCATATTTACCCCATTATCACATCTTGCCCCATCCAACCCCTGCTTAATCTTCTCTGCAAATATGCCCCCTTATAATTTTAGAACATTTCTATGTGTATTGACCCAGTGAGCTTAAGTAGGGTTTTCTGTAGGAGCGTGGCCATTTTCGCGGTAGTGCCACCACTGAAGAAAATATTTTCACATTCTTCATAAACTGTTAACTGTTTAGAATTCCTCAGAAACTGAGCAGCATCATGAGCCCCTCCCACTTACAAAACTGGGTGTTGATGGGTCCAGTTCTTACCCAAGGAATCACAGTTGCTGTGAGTTCAAGAGGACAACAGCCATAACATCCATAACATATAATACGCCTAAAGTTGTTGTTCCACATCTCTCCCCACCTCCGTCCTCCAGCTCTCAGATTCTCTAGCCCCTCCTGTGATGCTTCCACAGCATGAATGGTTTGGAAAAACTGTCTCATTTATGGTGGGGCATTCAACAGTCATGTGTTCTCAGTAATTTAATGAGTTATGACTCCCTGCACTAATATATAAAGGAGCTTTGTTGAGCAAACCTGCCAGCAGCACTATTCTATAGTCGTGAACATAGTTACCTAACAAGACAATTTGACAAGCATATTGAATTACCTAAATGATGGTCACACTTAGTTAAGACAAAAGCAGTAGCTTCCCCAATAGGAACTATGATACCCCCCAGCCATGGGCTTTGTGTAGGTTTGCAGTACTGGACATAAATTCTTTTGTGTGGAATGGCAACAAAGACAATCAGACAATGGTTGGTCACTGCATTACAGATTTGTCACTAGTATAGAAGTGGATCGTCCTGCCTGGTGCTCAGTATTATTGCAAATAAGGTCAACAGCGGAGTTAAGACTATTGAGAACAATTTTTCTACTTCTACTCAACCCAGTATTGAAAGTTCTTGGCAAGTAAAAGAAAAAAGAGCCATTCATAATACAAAGGAAGAAGGAAAACTGTATCCACCAAAGATACAAACTTGTATATAGAAAGTTGCAGAGGTTAATAAAAGTATTAGAATTAATAAGTTTAGCAAATAAAAGCATGAGAACAATTTGAAAAGGAAGTTGAGAAAATAGTTCCATTTAGAATAGTCTAAAATACAAAATACTTTGGAAGAAAGTTAAATAAGGCAAAACATTTGTACATATACAACTACAAAATACTGACAAAATTAAGGACATGAATAAATGCAAAACATAAGTGTTTATAGATTGTTTATGGTGTTAAAATGTAATAACATTAAGACAAATATATTTTTGAAAGCAACTTACAGATTCATTGCAAACCATATGAAAATCCAATAGTGTATTTTACAGGAATATAAAACTCCATCCTAAAATCAAAATGTAATCTCAAAGAACTCAAAATAAACAAAATCTTTAAAATTTCATATTTATTTAAGTACTAATAGGGCATGCACACACCACAGGACATATGTGGCAGTCAGAGGACAACTTTTAGGAGTCAGTTCTCTCCTTCTACAGTGTGGTCCTGGGAAGAGAGCTCAGGTTACTTGGTAACAAATACTTACCTGCTGAGATATCATCGGTAAGAAATAAAGTTGTCAGTGTCATAGTTACTGATTTCAAAACTTATAGCAAAAACATTATGATTAAACCAATACAGAAGAAGCATCAAGGACATTCATTTAGAGCCATTTAAAAGAATTCAGTGGCCAAATGAGAAAGCCTAAAATTTATGGTCAACTGAATTTCACCAAGCGTGCCAAGAATTATTTTTTGTAGCCTGGCTTAGAGCTTGCTTTGTAGACTGGGATGGCATTAAAGTGATCCACACACCTTTACCTCTGGAGTACTGGCATTAAATTCATGTACTACAATAGCTGACCAAGACTATTTAGTATAGAAACATCTTATAAACAAAATATGCAGAGTAAGCCATGATAAATTATACCATGATACCAAATTTTAAAGCTGAACTCATTTCTGAAAAATTCACACAAATTAACTGAAAATGAAATCAAACCTCTACCACAAGAGCTAAAACTACAAAATGCTGAAACTGTACGGGAAATATCCATGCCAATGGAATCGACAATTATTTCTTCAGATATAGCACCAAAAGGAAAAAGCACAAAGGAAAAATATGCAAACTTAATCTGTCAATAAAAAAACATACACAAAATGATAAACCAAGACATTGAAAAGACAGTCCCCAATAGGAGTGTGAAGACAATTATTTTTATCATATAATTCTGTATACCTTTAGCTTTTAATAAAAGAGTTACTAATAAGTAATTCGCATAGCCTATTTTTCCATTTCCATGGTTTAATAGTTTTAAGTACATATTCATAGCTGCACTAAAATCCACTGCACTGTACAAATGTGCATTAATTATAACAGTGCTCATGATAACAATAAGCAAGAGGCTATTCTCTGTGGCTCCTGTGCTCTTTCCAAGGCAGAAACTATTTTTTTTTTCAATTTTCCTACAAATGTGTGGCAGCTAAGCATTCTGCCAGGGTAAGGAAAAAGGAAGAAAAGCCAAAGAAAGTATAAAACCATTGCACTCAACTAGTACCTGGTGTGCCAGAGCTTACTGTGACTTTAGGAGCTTGCCCTCGATTCCAAGTTGAGCGTGATGACCTCTGAGACAATGCCACTTTTGTGATATTTTCTTAATTATTATCAAAAGTCAGAATCTGGCCACAGCCAAGGGAAAGATGATATTACTTGGGCATTTAATCTGCCCACCAGACTGCAGAGCTTCCTGGGTCCAGTGTATACTTAATAACATCTGATTTATTTTCTTCTGATTGTCTGAGTATAGGTCTTCTGTGATGCCCAAGAGAATATTCCAGCACTCCTTGGCACTACACGTCTATAATAAAAAATTCAGCCTTTAACAAAATGGGAACTATGGGCCCACAAAATACAGAAGGGAAAAATGACCAAACATTTCTGCCACTCGTGTTACCTCTATGCTGTCATTGTAGAACTTAAAAAGGAAATAAAGAGGAGCGTGAAGCCTTCAAATACTGAGAATAGAGGTTGCCCTGGGCCAATATACAGATCTTAAGGAAAGGAAGCTAACAGACTCTTATGCTTACACAAACTCTTGTTTACTTACAGCAGTACATCTTCCTTGGAAACAACTTCATTTCTTTAACCATAGGAAAATACTTTCAAATACTACTACATTGCTAGCTAGCCTCTGTGTTTAAAAAAATACAGAGAAGGGTAACTGGGGCTACATAATAATAATAAAATATAAATAATATAATAAAATATAATAAATAATAAAATAAAATAATAATATAACAAAAACAGCATGGTATGAGCATAAAAACAGAATCACTCATTGATGGAATAGAGTGGAGGGCCCCCATATAAACCCATACTTCCTGATTTTTAATGAAGACGCTAACACTGGAACAATCAACATTTGTAACAAATGATGCTGCTAAAACTGGATGACTGCACGTAGAAGAATGAAACTATAGCCTTATTTCTCAGCCCCCATAAAACTGAACTAATGGATCAGAGACCTCAAATATGTCCTGATAATTTGAATCTGCTAGAGAAGAAGTTAGGGTGTACACTTGAATTCACTGACATAGGAAGAGAGTTTAATGTGACTCTGATGATACAGAAATTAAGACCAACAGTTAATACCTGGGACCTGAAAAAACTAAAGGGTTTCGGTAGAGCAAAGAACATTATCACTCAAGTGAAGAGGCAGCTTAGAGAATGGGGAAAAGTTTTACCACTGATATACCTGGGAGAATATTATAATCTTTAATATTTAAAGAACTCAAAATATTAATCAAGAAAATAAATAATTCACATTTTAAAAGGACAGAGAACCAAACAGAGAGCTTCAAAGATAAAATACTAACAGCTGAGAGACATTTTACATTTTTTTCAACATCTTTAGCCACCAGGAAAGTAAAAATTGAAACTACCTTAAAATTTCATCTCACCCCAGTGAGAATGTCAAATACTAAAAAGGAAATAATGGCATGAACGTGGGCAAAAGGGAACACTAATACACTGCTGGTGGGAATATAGAGCTGGGCAGCCACTGTGGATATCAATACAGAAGGTTTTCAGAAAGGTCGGTGTAGATACACCATATGATCCAGCTATATACCTCTCTTTAAGTATATATCTAAAGAACTCCATGCCATAATCTAGAGATACCCGCTCGTCCATGCTCATTGATTCTCTATACACAATAGCCAGGAAGAAGAAAGAGCCTACATGTCTATCAGGTGATGGATCATGAAATGATCTACACAATGGGGTATTATTTAGCTATTCAGAAACATGATATTGTTAAGTGCAGAAAAGTATATTTGATAGTAAATGTATAAAATCCAGTGTGAGGCTTCCACAGCTTCTGTTCTGAATGAATGACTGGTCGAACTATGTAGAAATTCATTGACTTTATTTCCAATGTTCTTATAAGAAAGTCTAAAACTTTCTTAAAGTGAAATTATAACTAAATTAATTATAACTAAATTAAAACTAAACTTAAAGTGAAATTATAAAACTCACAAATAAATGGATGACACTAGAAACATTCATTCTAAATAAGATAACTCAGACCCAGAAAGACAAATGCTACATTTCCTTCCATTGGTGGATGTTAGCTTTGAATCTTAAGAAATGTGTTTCCTTCCTGGTTGCTGCCGCTGCAGAGAGCCCCTGGGCAGCACCCCACGAGCGAACCTGAGCCTCGGGACCACAGGTAAGACCAAATTTTCTGCTGCAAGAAAGCTGCCTGGTGAGCTTGGGACACACGGAAGCAGAATTTCTCTAGAACCGGGCACGTTCTGTGTTTACCGGAAGTTCCACACCCGCGGATCCCGGCCCGCAGCAGCTCTCTGCTCCCAGACCCGGTGAGAGAGAGACCCAACCGCCTGGTCAGGTGGGCACTCCTGAGGCTGCAGAGCGGAAGAGACCACCAACACTGCTCACCCCTGCCCACATCCCTGGCCCAAGAGGAAACTGTATAAGGCCTCTGGGCGCCCGTGGGGGAGCGGCAGGACCCCTGCCGGAGACACCGCAGGACCCTGAAGGAAACAGACCGGATAAACAGTTCTCTGCACCCAAATCCCGTGGGAGGGAGAGCTAAACCTTCAGAGAGGCAGACAAGCCGGGGAAACCAGAAGAGACTGCTCCCTGCACACACATCTCGGACGCCAGAGGAAAAAGCCAAAGACCATGTGGAACCCTGGTGCACTGAAGCTCCCGGAAGGGGCAGCACAGGTCTTCCTGGTTGCTGCCGCTGCAGAGAGCCCCTGGACAGCACCCCACGAGCGAACTTGAGCCTCGGGACCACAGGTAAGACCAAATTTTCTGCTGCAAGAAAGCTGCCTGGTGAACTCAAGACACAGGCCCACAGGAACAGCTGAAGACCTGTAGAGAGGAAAAACTACACGCCCGAAAGCAGAACACTCTGTCCCCATAACTGACTGAAAGAGAGGAAAACAGGTCTACAGCACTCCTGACACACAGGCTTATAGGACAGTCTAGCCACTGTCAGAAATAGCAGAACAAAGAGTAACACTAGAGATAATCTGATGGCGAGAGGCAAGCGCAGGAACCCAAGCAACAGAAACCAAGACTACATGCCATCATCGGAGCCCAATTCTCCCACCAAAACAAACATGGAATATCCAAACACACCAGAAAAGCAAGATCTAGTTTCAAAATCATATTTGATCATGATGCTGGAGGACTTCAGGAAAGACCTGAACACACTTAGGGAAGCACAGGAAAACATTAATAAACAAGTAAAGGCCTACAGAGAGGAATCGCAAAAATCCCTGAAAGAATTCCAGGAAAACACAATCAAACAGTTGAAGGAATTAAAAATGGAAATAGAAGCAATCAAGAAAGAACACATGGAAACAACCCTGGATATAGAAAACCAAAAGAAGAGACAAGGAGCTGTAGATACAAGCTTCACCAACAGAATACAAGAGATGGAAGAGAGAATCTCAGGAGCAGAAGATTCCATAGAAATCATTGACTCAACTGTCAAAGATAATGTAAAGCGGAAAAAGCTACTGGTCCAAAACATACAGGAAATCCAGGACTCAATGAGAAGATCAAACCTAAGGATAATAGGTATAGAAGAGAGTGAAGACTCCCAGCTCAAAGGACCAGTAAATATCTTCAACAAAATCATAGAAGAAAACTTCCCTAACCTAAAAAAAGAGATACCCATAGACATACAGGAAGCCTACAGAACTCCAAATAGATTGGACCAGAAAAGAAACACCTCCCATCACATAATTGTCAAAACACCAAACGCACAAAATAAAGAAAGAATATTAAAAGCAGTAAGGGAAAAAGGTCAAGTAACATATAAAGGCAGACCTATCAGAATCACACCAGACTTCTCGCCAGGAACTATGAAGGCCAGAAGATCCTGGACTGATGTTATACAGACCCTAAGAGAACACAAATGCCAGCCCAGATTACTGTATCCAGCAAAACTCTCAATTAACATTGATGGAGAAACCAAGATATTCCATGACAAAACCAAATTTACACAATATCTTTCTACAAATCCAGCACTACAAAGGATAATAAATGGTAAAGCCCAACATAAGGAGGCAAGCTATACCCTAGAAGAAGCAAGAAACTAATCGTCTTGGCAACAAAACAAAGAGAATGAAAGCACACAAACATAACCTCACATCAAATATGAATATAACGGGAAGCAATAATCACTATTCCTTAATATCTCTCAATATCAATGGCCTCAACTCCCCAATAAAAAGACATAGATTAACAAACTGGATACGCAACGAGGACCCTGCATTCTGCTGCCTACAGGAAACACACCTCAGAGACAAAGACAGACACTACCTCAGAGTGAAAGGCTGGAAAACAACTTTCCAAGCAAATGGTCAGAAGAAGCAAGCTGGAGTAGCCATTCTAATATCAAATAAAATCAATTTCCAACTAAAAGTCATCAAAAAAGATAAGGAAGGACACTTCATATTCATCAAAGGAAAAATCAACCAAGATGAACTCTCAATCCTAAATATCTATGCCCCAAATACAAGGGCACCTACATACGTAAAAGAAACCTTACTAAAGCTCAAAACACACATTGCACCTCACACAATAATAGTGGGAGATTTCAACACCCCACTCTCATCAATGGACAGATCATGGAAACAGAAATTAAACAGGATGTAGACAGACTAAGAGAAGTCATGAGCCAAATGGACTTAACGGATATTTATAGAACATTCTATCCTAAAGCAAAAGGATATACCTTCTTCTCAGCTCCTCATGGTACTTTCTCCAAAATTGACCATATAATTGGTCAAAAAACGGGCCTCAACAGGTACAGAAAGATAGAAATAATCCCATGCGTGCTATCGGACCACCACGGCCTAAAACTGGTCTTCAATAACAATAAGGGAAGAATGCCCACATATACGTGGAAATTGAACAATGCTCTACTCAATGATAACCTGGTCAAGGAAGAAATAAAGAAAGAAATTAAAAACTTTTTAGAATTTAATGAAAATGAAGATACAACATACTCAAACTTATGGGACACAATGAAAGCTGTGCTAAGAGGAAAACTCATAGCGCTGAGTGCCTGCAGAAAGAAACAGGAAAGAGCATATGTCAGCAGCTTGACAGCACACCTAAAAGCTCTAGAACAAAAAGAAGCAAATACACCCAGGAGGAGTAGAAGGCAGGAAATAATCAAACTCAGAGCTGAAATCAACCAAGTAGAAACAAAAAGGACCATAGAAAGAATCAACAGAACCAAAAGTTGGTTCTTTGAGAAAATCAACAAGATAGATAAACCCTTAGCCAGACTAACGAGAGGACACAGAGAGTGTGTCCAAATTAACAAAATCAGAAATGAAAAGGGAGACATAACTACAGATTCGGAGGAAATTCAAAAAATCATCAGATCTTACTATAAAAACCTATATTCAACAAAATTTGAAAATCTTCAGGAAATGGACAATTTCCTAGACAGATACCAGGTATCGAAGTTAAATCAGGAACAGATAAACCAGTTAAACAACCCCATAACTCCTAAGGAAATAGAAGCAGTCATTAAAGGTCTCCCAACCAAAAAGAGCCCAGGTCCAGACGGGTTTAGTGCAGAATTCTATCAAACCTTCATAGAAGACCTCATACCAATATTATCCAAACTATTCCACAAAATTGAAACAGATGGAGCCCTACCGAATTCCTTCTACGAAGCCACAATTACTCTTATACCTAAACCACACAAAGACACAACAAAGAAAGAGAACTTCAGACCAATTTCCCTTATGAATATCGACGCAAAAATACTCAATAAACTTCTGGCAAACCGAATCCAAGAGCACATCAAAACAATCATCCACCATGATCAAGTAGGCTTCATCCCAGGCATGCAGGGATGGTTTAATATACGGAAAACCATCAACGTGATCCATTATATAAACAAACTGAAAGAACAGAACCACATGATCATTTCATTAGATGCTGAGAAAGCATTTGACAAAATTCAACACCCCTTCATGATAAAAGTCCTGGAAAGAATAGGAATTCAAGGCCCATACCTAAACATAGTAAAAGCCATATACAGCAAACCAGTTGCTAACATTAAACTAAATGGAGAGAAACTTGAAGCAATCCCACTAAAATCAGGGACTAGACAAGGCTGCCCACTCTCTCCCTACTTATTCAATATAGTTCTTGAAGTTCTAGCCAGAGCAATCAGACAACAAAAGGAGATCAAAGGGATACAGATCGGAAAAGAAGAGGTCAAAATATCACTATTTGCAGATGACATGATAGTATATTTAAGTGATCCCAAAAGTTCCACCAGAGCACTACTAAAGCTGATAAACAACTTCAGCAAAGTGGCTGGGTATAAAATTAACTCAAATAAATCAGTTGCCTTCCTCTATACAAAAGAGAAACAAGCCGAGAAAGAAATTAGGGAAACGACACCCTTCATAATAGACCCAAATAATATAAAGTACCTCGGTGTGACTTTAACCAAGCAAGTAAAAGATCTGTACAATAAGAACTTCAAGACACTGAGGAAAGAAATTGAAGAAGACCTCAGAAGATGGAAAGATCTCCCATGCTCATGGATTGGCAGGATTAATATGGTAAAAATGGCCATTTTACCAAAAGCAATCTACAGATTCAATGCAATCCCCATCAAAATACCAATCCAATTCTTCAAAGAGTTAGACAGAACAATTTGCAAATTCATCTGGAATAACAAAAAACCCAGGATAGCTAAAGCTATCCTCAACAATGAAAGGACTTCAGGGGGAATCACTATCCCTGAACTCAAGCAGTATTACAGAGCAATAGTGATAAAAACTGCATGGTATTGGTACAGAGACAGACAGATAGACCAATGGAATAGAATTGAAGACCCAGAAATGAACCCACACACCTATGGTCACTTGATTTTTGACAAAGGAGCCAAAACCATCCAATGGAAAAAAGATAGCATTTTCAGCAAATGGTGCTGGTTCAACTGGAGGGCAACATGTAGAAGAATGCAGATCGATCCATCCTTATCACCCTGTACAAAGCTTAAGTCCAAGTGGATCAAGGACCTCCACATCAAACCAGACACACTCAAACTAATAGAAGAAAAACTAGGGAAGCATCTGGAACACATGGGCACTGGAAAAAATTTCCTGAACAAAACACCAATGGCTTATGCTCTAAGATCAAGAATCGACAAATGGGATCTCATAAAACTGCAAAGCTTCTGTAAGGCAAAGGACACTGTGGTTAGGACAAAACGGCAACCAACAGATTGGGAAAAGATCTTTACCAATCCTACAACAGATAGAGGCCTTATTTCCAAAATATACAAAGAACTCAAGAAGTTAGACCGCAGGGAAACAAATAACCCTATTAAAAAATGGGGTTCAGAGCTAAACAAAGAATTCACAGCTGAGGAATGCCGAATGGCTGAGAAACACCTAAAGAAATGTTCAACATCTTTAGTCATAAGGGAAATGCAAATCAAAACAACCCTGAGATTTCACCTCACACCAGTGCGATTGGCTAAGATCAAAAACTCAGGTGACAGCAGATGCTGGCGAGGATGTGGAGAAAGAGGAACACTCCTCCATTGTTGGTGGGATTGCAGACTGGTAAAACCATTCTGGAAATCAGTCTGGAGGTTCCTCAGAAAATTGGACATTGAACTGCCTGAGGATCCAGCTATACCTCTCTTGGGCATATACCCAAAAGATGCCTCAACATATAAAAGAGACACGTGCTCCACTATGTTCATCGCAGCCTTATTTATAATAGCCAGAAAATGGAAAGAACCCAGATGCCCTTCAACAGAGGAATGGATACAGAAAATGTGGTACATCTACACAATGGAATATTACTCAGCTATCAAAAACAACGAGTTTATGAAATTCGTAGGCAAATGGTTGGAACTGGAAAATATCATCCTGAGTGAGCTAACCCAATCACAGAAAGACATACATGGTATGCACTCATTGATAAGTGGCTATTAGCCCAAATGCTTGAATTACCCTAGATCCCTAGAACAAACGAAACTCAAGACGGATGATCAAAATGTGAATGCTTCACTCCTTCTTTAAATGAGGAAAAAGAATACCCTTGGCAGGGAAGGGAGAGGCAAAGATTAAAACAGAGACTGAAGGAACACCCATTCAGAGCCTGCCCCACATGTGGCCCATACATATACAGCCACCCAATTAGACAAGATGGATGAAGCAAAGAAGTGCAGACCGACAGGAGCCGGATGTAGATCGCTCCTGAGAGACACAGCCAGAATACAGCAAATACAGAGGCGAATGCCAGCAGCAAACCACTGAACTGAGAATAGGTCCCCTATTGAAGGAATCAGAGAAAGAACTGGAAGAGCTTGAAGGGGCTCGAGACCCCAAAAGTACAACAATGCCAAGCAACCAGAGCTTCCAGGGACTAAGCCACTACCTAAAGACTATACATGGACTGACCCTGGACTCTGACCCCATAGGTAGCAATGAATATCCTAGTAAGAGCACCAGTGGAAGGGGAAGCCCTGGGTCCTGCTAAGACTGAACCCCCAGTGAACTAGTCTATGGGGGGAGGGCGGCAATGGGGGGAGGGTTGGGAGGGGAACACCCATAAGGAAGGGGAGGGGGGAGGGGGATGTTTGCCCGGAAACCGGGAAAGGGAATAACACTCGAAATGTATATAAGAAATACTCAAGTTAATAAAAAAAAAAAAGAATACTATTAAAAGGCATATTATATAAGAAAAAAAATGTGTTTCATTTGGGATATCCATAAACATCAGAAAACTACTAAGGACTATCTTAGTCTGTGCTCTGTTGCTATAAAGAGACACCATGACCACACTAACTTTTATAAGAGAAAGCATTTAATCGGCCTGGCTTACAATTTCAGAGGTTTATTCCATTATCATCATGGAGGGAAGCAATGGCAGCACACAGGCAGACGTGGTGCTGGAAAGGTAGCCAAGAACGCTACACCCAAATGCACAGGCAGCAGGAAGAGTAACATTGGGCCTGGCTTGAACTTTTGGAACTGCAAGGCCTGCCCTCCAGTAACACACTTCCTCTAACAAGGGCACCACTCTCCCAACAAACAAGGTCACACTTCCTAATCCTTCTCAAGTAGTACCATTCCCTATGGCTAAGCATTCAAATATATGGAGCCTATGGGTGTCCATTCATATTGAAACCACCACATTCTATTCCCTGTCCCACATAGACTTACAGCCAAATCATAATGCAAAAAGATGAATTCAGTCTAACTTCGCAAGTTCCCATAGTCCGTTACAATCTAAAAACTCTATAAAAGTAAAAGATTCTAAATCTTTGAGAATCATAGCATTCTCTTAACTTAAATTAAAACTCAAGGGGTTGGGGATTTAGCTCAGCGGTAGAGCACTTGCCTAGCAAGCGCAAGGCCCTGGGTTCGGTCCCCAGCTCCGAAAAAAAGAAAAAAAAATAAAACTCAAAATCAGAAAGCAGCTCACATACTTCCAACAAACAATGAAACAGAACATATATAAGCATTCCAAAAGGAAAGACTGGAGGCATAGTGAAGAAAAAGTCAATCAAAGCAGAACTGAAAACCAGCAGGGAAAACTCCAAATTCTACATCTCTGTCTAACAAACATTCTTCAGACCTGCAACTCCTTTCAACTTTTTGACTACAACACACTTCTTTCTCTTAGGCTGTTTCCTCTCCCTGTTAGCAGCTCTCCTCAGCAGGTATCCCACAGCTCTGACATTTCCAGCATCTTTGGGTCTTCAACACAATCCGGGCTTCACCTTCACAGCTTCACGTAATGACTCTATAGACTGCCATACATGGACATCCTGATACATGCCTGACCTCATGGCTTTGCTTAGTTGTGAGGGGAGATTCCACAACCCCTTTCTTTTTTTTATTTTTTTTTATTTTTTTATTATTTTTTTTTATTAACTTGAGTATTTCTTATATACATTTCGAGTGTTATTCCCTTTCCCGGTTTCCGGGCAAACATCCCCCTCCCCCCTCCCCTTCCTTATGGGTGTTCCCCTCCCAACCCTCCCCCCATTGCCGCCCTCCCCCCATAGACTAGTTCACTGGGGGTTCAGTCTTAGCAGGACCCAGGGCTTCCCCTTCCACTGGTGCTCTTACTAGGATATTCATTGCTACCTATGGGGTCAGAGTCCAGGGTCAGTCCATGTATAGTCTTTAGGTAGTGGCTTAGTCCCTGGAAGCTCTGGTTGCTTGGCATTGTTGTACTTTTGGGGTCTCGAGCCCCTTCAAGCTCTTCCAGTTCTTTCTCTGATTCCTTCAATAGGGGACCTATTCTCAGTTCAGTGGTTTGCTGCTGGCATTCGCCTCTGTATTTGCTGTATTCTGGCTGTGTCTCTCAGGAGCGATCTACATCCGGCTCCTGTCGGTCTGCACTTCTTTGCTTCATCCATCTTGTCTAATTGGGTGGCTGTATATGTATGGGCCACATGTGGGGCAGGCTCTGAATGGGTGTTCCTTCAGTCTCTGTTTTAATCTTTGCCTCTCCCTTCCCTGCCAAGGGTATTCTTTTTCCTCATTTAAAGAAGGAGTGAAGCATTCACATTTTGTCATCCGTCTTGAGTTTCGTTTGTTCTAGGGATCTAGGGTAATTCAAGCATTTGGGCTAATAGCCACTTATCAATGAGTGCATACCATGTATGTCTTTCTGTGATTGGGTTAGCTCACTCAGGATGATATTTTCCAGTTCCAACCATTTGCCTACGAATTTCATAAACTCGTTGTTTTTGATAGCTGAGTAATATTCCATTGTGTAGATGTACCACATTTTCTGTATCCATTCCTCTGTTGAAGGGCATCTGGGTTCTTCACAACCCCTTTCTTGAATCCTTGACTCTAAAGCTACTAAGTTCTGCTGCTTGCTGAGATAGAACTTGTCCCCCTCCTTCAATTAAATCTGCATCAGATTTCTGTTGTTGATTTCCTTCACTGCTTAAGCTTTCCTCTAATCCCTTTCCACAAGTTGGAAACTTATCTGGGTGAGCTTTGGTCCTGATGTCACTACTCCCTTCATTCCATTTAGCATCAGGCTTTTCTTCAAACTTTGCCTCACCTTGAGCACTGGACATAGCTCCATTACTCCCCCTAGTGCTCCTTGTCTCCTCAAACTGTACATTTTGTATTTCTCCTTACCCAGCTTGCTCCTTTCCTTTTATAGATCTGCATAAGAGTGGCCACTAATAACCAAGCAAAACAGTCAATACTAGGCTATCTTGAAATATCCTCTGCCATTGCAATTAAATCAAAACTCTTCAATTTTGCCTCAGCAAATTTTTAGGACAGAGGCAGAAAGAGTTTGTTTTTTGTTTTTTTGTTTTTTTTTTTTTGTTGTTTTTGTTTTTGTTTTTTTTTTTTGCCAAACTATCACAAGGATAGCCTCTAGGCCAGTTAGCCATATTTTTCCCTCTGACTTTCTTATCTGGCCCCCACAGTTCACATGACTCTCAGCAGTGTCTTCCATGTTCCTATTAGGATGATCCATTATGCCCCACTTAAAGTATTCAAGTGCTTCCCTAATCCAAAATAATTCTGCCAATAAGCAGCATGGTCAGGCCTATTACATCACTACCCTACTCCCTGGTATGAACTTCTGTCTTAGCCATTGTTCTATTACTGTGAAGAGACACAATGACCAAGACCACTCGCATGAAAGAAAACATTTAATTGGATTGGCTTGCAGTTTCAGACATTTAGTCCATTATCACCATGGCAGGGAGCATGGTAGTACACAAGCAGACATGGCACTGGAGAAGTCGCTGAAAGTCCTACATCTAGATCCATAGGCAGCAGGAAGAGAGGTGCAATAGGCCCAGGCTTTTGGAAACTCAAAGCTAATCGTCCTCAAATAGTGCTAATACCCAATGGCTAAGCATTCAAATTATATGAGCCTTTGAGGGACATTCTTATTCAAACCAGTGCAAGGGCCAAGGGGAAAGACTTTCATGTCCACTCCTGCAATAATGGCATGAACATCATGGGAGAAACCAATAATTATCTGGTTGGATTTAAGTCCCATTCAACAAGATGAAACCCATACCTAGGCATCATTGTTGGGCCAGGAACAAGCCTACGGCTAGACAGGCTATAAGCCTTAGGAGAGAACCTACCACTATCATTCTGCTAAATCCACATAGTATTAAATCAAGTCCTAATGGCTGATTGATACTCCCATAGATCAATGCATCTTTCACCCCTCATCTGAGAAGCTTCCACTTGCAGTAGATTATGATTACACCCACAATTGGCCAAGGCACAGAGAATACGAGACTGAAAATTCTGAACTCTAAATGGAACATACATACATAACCACACTCTCGCCCTTCCAAAGCTTGGGAATCATTGTAGAAGGAAAGATTGTAACAGCCGGGGGCAGAGGACTATAAGAAAACATATCAACTCACAGTGCTTGTTACCCAGCACTCACAGACAGGAAGACTATGAGCTACTTAACAAAATCATCTCAAAAACTAGTAGGTTTGCCAAGTATGAATAACCATATTTATTGCAGAACTATTCGAAATAGTCAAATTATGAAGTGATATTATGGAGTGATCTTATGGAGTTTTATTCATCTATTAAACGAACAAAATCTATCATTGGCACAAAGGATGAAATTCTGCCATTTTCAGGAAAACTGGCATAAATGGAGATCATTACATTTCCTGGATCTAACACAGCCTCATGATGCCTGCCAAATAAATGTTGAATCAAACTGACCATCCAGAAATAAAATCACTTATTGGAGATGGTTAAGCTTAGGGGTTTTCCCCAAAATATATTGATACCATCCCTTAAAGACAATCCATATTTAAGAAGATTAAGTAGGTATCACTTTAAAAGAAATTTTAAGTCAGGTACTTACTTGCTTTATAACCTAGGTTGTCTCAAACTCATAATTGTCTTTCAGTATTTTTGAATGCTTGAACTAGAAGCATACATACACTTAGATCAGACAAACACCCTGGAAGGTCATTAGCACATATAAATTACCAAAAGTGGGAGAGAAGTTAAGCTTCTATTGGCAGCTGTTTGAGATTGACACAGTTTAGAGTGTAATGGTTTGGGGACTTCATCTTTTTCTTGTGCAAACAACACCATTTACAAGATACAGACAGAATTTGAGAACGCATCTGAGGTTGATGGTAAGAGTTCTGGCCTGGGATTAAAGTTCAATAAGGCCATGTGCCCTTTCTTAGCTTCAGTAGACTGATTCCTGCTCTGTGTTTTCTATGTTGACCTGCTAATTTCAAAGGGCACATTTAGCATCCTTCTGAGACAACCATTTGTCCCAGTCCTTTCCCATTCCCAGAGCAGCTTCCCTTCTCTCCTTCCTGATGGCCTACCTCTGGACAAGCTCTCCACAGCTGAGCCACGTCCCCAGCTCTAGTCAGATTGTTTATTGTGAGGACTGACGGGCCTGCTGTTGTTTCCATTATGCAGATGTCTTAGATTTCTCTTCCATGTCACTGCTGTTTCTCTGCTAGTTCATTTCTCAGTGGACTCTATTGTTCTTTGATCCAGCGTCCTAGTAATAGAGTTTTGTCTTCCCAGCCACCTCCCTCCCTAGCTCATCATTTCTGAGAACTGTGCTTTTTTATTCAGTGCTCAGAGAACTCTGCTCCTATTTTTATTTCATCTGGAATGCCTCCAAATTTAACAGTGCATGGACACGATGAACATAACATGTTGCATGTTATCCTGCCTCTTGTGCCTTTACTGGTTTTGGTCTGTGTGGCTTCCTTAAGAAGAATAGTTATTTACTACTAAAACATCCTTAGAGCTGTTAACAAAAATAGCATCATGAAATTTGCAGGCAAATTGATGGAACTAGAAAGAAAGGTAACTCAGACTCAGAAAGACAAACATGCTATTTGCTCACTTATAAGTGGACATTAGCTGTTGAGTAAAGGAAAACCATGTTACAATCCACAGACCCAAAGAGGCTAAGTAACGAGGAGAGCTCAAAGGGGGAACATAAGGATCTGTCTGGGAAGGTGAATTAATAGATTTATGAGGGTAGAATGGAAGTGGGTGGGAATGGAATGGGGAGGAATTAGGCAGAGATAGGGGGAGAGACAGAGAAAGAGTACCAGGGGAGACATCTGGAATTGGGAGGCATTTGGGGAGTGATATAGAAACCTAGTACAGTGCAAACTCCCTAGAATCATCTTAAGTGACCCTAATGAAGTCTTCTGGTAATAGGGGATATGGAGCCCAAACTGGCCTTATTCTATAACCAGGCAAGACTCTTAATAGTGGGACTGGGATATCAACCCAGCCACAAAACCTTTATCCTCCCTGCAAAAGCTATGGTGGCACAGAATTTGGGGGCATTGGCCAACCCATGCTGGGTCCAACTTATGGCCAGGAGAGGGAGCCCATAGAATACTGCTGGATGGCCAGGAACTAGAGGTTTGATAGCTCAGGACAGACCAAACAAAACTGGGGGTGGGGGTCAATAAAATGATTCCTAATGATATTCTCCTATACTCATAGGCTGGTGTCTAACCAAAGTGTTATCAGAATAGTGTCAACTGATGGGAATAGATACAGAGACCCACAGCCAAACACTAGGTGGAGCCAAGGGAAGTCCACAAAAGTGGGGGAGGAAGGATTGTAGGATGCAGAGGGGTCAAGGACACCATGAAAACACTGGTCACAGACTCAACTAAGCAGAGCCCATTAGAGCTCACAGAAACTGAAGCCACGAACATGGACCATGTCTAGGTCTGAGCTTTGCCTTGTGGTCTGCATATAGTTGTGTGGCTTGGTGTGTTTGTGGGACTCCCAACAATAGGAATGGAAGGTGTCTCAGATTCTTTTGCCTATTCTTGGGACCCTTTTCCTCCTACCAGGTTGCCATATCCAGCTGTGATATGAGGGTTTGTGCCCAGTCTTTGTATCTTGTTAGGACATGCTCAGTGGATATACCTAGGAGGCCTGCTTTTGTTTTCTGAAGGGAAACACGGGTGGAGGGAGTTGATATGAGGGAGACAGGAAGTACTTGAAGAAACTGGAAGGGAGAAAGGGAAGGAGAGAGGGAGGGAGGGAGAGAGGGAGGGAGGGAGAGAGGGAGGGAGGGAGAGAGGGAGAAAGGGAGGGAGGAAAAACTACAGTCAGAATATAAGAGCAGAAAATAAAATTTTCTTAAAAAAAAAAACCTTTCTTGTAAGATTTAAAAATTCCCACCACACCCTGTTACCTCAGTTTCTTAAGTCAGGGATTTTCTATGTAGTCCAGGCTAACCTCAAATGTATGATCTATGACCTTAAGTCTCTCAAACTCAGAAGTCACAGGTATGCACCAATATACCCAGCAAAGTTTTATGAAAATGTTAATTATTAGTACATAACCATTGTACTAAATGATGGGATTTATTATGATACAGTCATACATCCAAAGTGTGTACCTTGCTCTAGTTATCCCCTCCCTGTTACCCTCTCTCGGCATTCTCTTCCCCATCCTATTGGTTCTCTTTCTACTCTCAAATTAGTCCAGTTTACTTTCATGACATATATACAAATATAAAAAACTGTATTCTTTATATAAAAAATGTAATAATTACATTTGAGTTGATTGGGCTTGTATTCACTTTAACTACTCATAAAATGTCACAGGTTCCCAAAGGTACACATATATAAAAAGCCACCAGGCATCTGAAAGATGTCACTTTATAGAAGCAATAAGTACTCTTGTAGCAATAAAATTGTGGACTTATATTGGGGCTGGACCCAGAACCACTACCCCCCCCCAAAGAAAGAGTGCTAAACTTTTGCTGTGCATTAGTAAATGTAGAGTTAATATGGACTTAGAGGTTTAGATAGAGGCTCTGTGGCCATGGAACAGCTACATGTAAACAAAGTACCGAAATGTGCCACTGAACTTACAGGGCTCATGGTGAGATTAACCCACCCATGAACAACTCCAGACACACTGTGATGGTCCTCATTCATAAGCCAGAAAAAAAATAGGGAAAAAAGACTAAAGAAAAAGGAATCCATAAAAAATAATGTGTATTAGGAAATATTTATATACCACAAAATCAACTCATTTAAAAAATAAATATAAACCTGTTGTTTCTGTTACCTGCTCATATATAATGTTTTTAATTTATTTTGTTTTGTTTTGAGAGGATGCTTAATCCTAACCACTAGCCCACCAGGAAATGTTGTTTTATTTTGGGAAAAGATCTTGATACATGATCTTTGAAAGTTGTCTCAAACTTATGACCCTCCTGCCTCAGCCTCCTGAATACTGGGGTTAGAGTGATTCATCACTACACACATTAAACACAAGTACACATATACGCAAATCTTTAAAACACTGAAACATGATAATATCCACTAATGTAGAAGTTATAATTCCTTGCAATTCCTTCTCACAGTTAATTACCACTAAGATTCCATTGTAGTTTTTAAGATTCTTTATAAAGCTTCACTATTGAAAGGTCTGTTTTTAACACACTCAATACAGTTATATGAGGCAACTCTTTTTCTTGCTAACATATACTCTTATAAAAATTGTTAAAATAGGTAGGTATAATTCAACATCTTCTTTTATTACACAGTCATGCAAGGTCACACATTTAATGTACTTTGAACACATCCCCACCCCCACCCCTCTGTCTCCCTTCTCTTCAGTTTCACTTCTATTTTCATCTTATCAGTACCTATATGTACCCATAACTTCTAGGACCCAGTAATGAGAGAACACGTGATTGTTTTCTTTTGAGACTGAATTAATACACACCTAATGCTATTATCTCTAGGTGCATCACACATGATATAACAAGCAATCATTCCAAAGCACAGTGATTGAAAATCAGCAAAGTAGATGTTGAAGACCAAAAAGTTAGCAGGCAAGATGACACCCTTCTGACACTCAGGAGCCTGAGACAGGAGGATCACAAGTTGGAGAGCAGCTACATAGCACAGTCCTCCATAACTAACAAACAAACATACAAGTTTATAAAATTAATAATGAAATTACATAATTTCAAAGCCTTGGGTTTCTTTCTGATTCACTGGTATACATTTTAAATCCAGCATAATTCAAATAAAGCCAATATACCAGTTTAATAAATAGCACTACAATGACTTAAGCACTCAACACCTGTATGCAAGGCAGGATTAACTAAAGCTTCAAAGCCACAATGAGGTTAGAGCACCAAGTGTCAATTTCAAATTCAGACCAAAACAAAACCAAAACCAAAACAAACTCCATGCTGTCCTTAAATTCTTAATATTTCCTAGCTCTAATAAACCATTCTCTCAAAATAAGGGCACATAATTATGAGTCTAGCCTGAACAGCCTGACCTTGTCTACATACCTGTTCTTTGGCCCAGGGGGTGAATCTGTCACAGGAATCACACTAAAGCATTTGAGAGAGTACACTTCCCCTGTGGATTATGGACACCTCCCCCTGTGGATTATGGACACTCCCCCTGTGGATTATGGACACTCCCCCTGTGGATTATGGACACTCCCCCTGTGGATTATGGACACTTCCCTTTATGGATTATTCAGCCTGTATCTATCCAAGCTCTGCAGAATTCCACCCGAACTCTACAAAGTTTAAATCTTACACTGCAGTGACTAGAAAAAGTTTCTTGTGAAGTGGAAAAACACTCTAACTGCATCTGAAAATCTGGCAACTGCATCTGGGATCTGTAAGAATATGAATTCACTTTAAGAAGCCAGAAGTGGAAACTGCATAGGACAGAGGCAGGTTAAGGAACTGTTCATATAGTATTACTGCTGTCCAGTGTGGAAGATGAATGTCTGCTATGGAATGCAGACCAATAAAATCTGAACACGATCCTGACATTCAACTACTTGAGTTCCTAGCTGATAAGTGTAGCTTAACCTCTCATTCCTCCTGTTCGTATTTGGTTGTAAGCTATCTATGGCAAAAACAAGGGGCCAAATACTTTCAAGATGAAGTACTTTTCTATTTCAATAATGTGGAAAGGTGAGTGAGAGCTTGCCTGGAGTTTGAAATTTTGCCGACCATTTCATCAAACCCTAAGGCTTGTTCTCTAAAAGGAGAATGTAAGAAACAGGGGGATGTTGTTAGATAAAAAAAATGAAAAAGGACAATGAAAAGAGAGGGAGAAGGAGGAGAGAGATGGGGGAGGGAGGGAGGGGAGAGGGAGGGAGGGAGGGAGGGAGGGAGGGAGGGAGGGAGGGAGGGAGGGAGGGAGGTACAGATGGAAGGACTGACTGGCCACTAATTGAACAGTTTCTTCTTGTTGGTGTAGCAAAATGCTCTAAGATTATAATGATGGTTGTGAATATACTAAAAAGCCATGGAACTTCTGAATTTAGAGCTAGGCTAGTGGCCATCACGACCCAGCAACCCTCCTGTCTGCACACCACATTCCTCTGCACACACCTGCCTTTTCCCATGGATTCTTTGGATTTGAACTCAGGTTTTCCTCTTTGCACAGCAATCGCTATTACCTGCTGAACCATTTCCTCCACTCAAAGGGTTTCACGGTTTTTCCTAAGGTTTAATTTAAACACATCTGTGATAGCCAGCCTGGGTTGGCAACTTCACTGCATTTAGAATTATGCAGGACCCAGGCTGCTAGGCACTCCTGTGAGGGCTATTCTTAATCATATTATGTGAAGGAAGACCCTCCCTAAATCCGGGCACACCTTCCGGTGGCAGCCCACACAAAGGGGCATGAAAGAGGAGAGTTTTGCTTTGTCTGTTTGCCCTCACTCTCACTGGCAAGTCCGCCTCTCTTGTTGCTGCCAATTTCTTCAGGATTCCAAAGTCACTAAAGACTAGCAGCTCTCCAGGAATCCTCCCAGACGCCATTGCCAGAAGAGACATCTAGCCTCATGGACTAAACGACTCAGATTCTCACCCTTCCTGCCCTTGAAACAGCCATTGTTGGGTTTCTTGGATATCCTATAAACCAGTCTAAGAAATCGCATTTTAAAAATCCAATTAGTTCAGTTCCTTAAAGAACCGTGACTAACACAACATTTCTGGTTCTAAAAAGGTAAACTGAGTTACCCTTTCTGTTCAGCAATGGTTACCTTCTCGGGTATAATCATTTTCCATGTCCTGCCAAGTCTTTGAACCTTATCCTAAAATTACAGTTGTTTAAACCAAGCAAAAATGCATATGAAGTGCTGTTTGATTCTTTAATTTGAAAATTGTGCTAACAGTGCAATCCTATGAAAGTGTCAAGTACTGCTGCTGCCACCTTCGTTATAGTAGCTGCAGTCCTCCAGAGCTTACACTTCCTAGAGGTCCTACTGCTTTAGCAGCATAGCTAGAAGAAGAAATGACTGGGATTTAGTATTTTTAAGGAAGTACAAGAAACCTCACAATGGAAATATAATGGCTGACCCTGGGGCACGAGCCTCCTGGAACATTTTGCTACCCTGATAGCACTCATCATAACGGTATTCCTGTGGGTATTAAATGAGTTAGCATGGATTAAGTGATTACAGCAATGTCTGCAATTTCTATGAACATAAATACATTAAACACCCCAATGTGACAAACTGGTCAGTAACATTAGGTAAGTCAACTCAATGCCCTTAAAATAAGTGACCCGGGGACTATAAAAGATGGGAAAACATTGCAGGGTAGAAAATTAGTCTGCTTTACTGGAATTACAAGTATACACTGGCAATCCTAGCACTTGAAATATTGAAACAGGACAATTATGAGTTCAAGACCACATTGATCTATCTATACATTAAGACCCTGTCAGAGAGACAGAGAGAGAACACCAATAGGCCACATGAATATAAGTGCAAAAATCACTAGCAAAATAAAAATATTAGTAGCTGGATCAAACAAAGTATGAAACAAATTACTTATCATAATCAAGTAGGCTATGTCAGGTATGTACAGTTGGTTTACCAATTAAAACAATCAATGCAAACCCTCCTGTAAATAAGCTGAAGAATAAGGCATATGATTCTATCAAGAGAATCAATCGGACTAGAAAGAATACATATGGAGAACTCCCTCAACTTAATAAAGAACAATATAAAACCCACAGCTAAATGATGAAACCTAGTCAGTTTCCCACGTTCACTGGAAAACAGACAAGTATCTCCCCATCTCCCATATAGAACATTTACTTTTCTATAACTGGAGCCTAAAGAAGGTACAGAGAGACAAAAGGAGTCTAAAATTATGGATGGCCTTGTAGGGTGACTTAAGATCTCCAGCTGTTTTCTTTCCTAGCCTGGCAAATAAAATGCTATGTCTGCTGACGAGTTTTCAATGAGGAAAAACAAACTACCCAAATATCCAGCATCCTTCTAAGATGCCTTGCCCTAAAGTGGCAGGTAGGATACCAGATGCAAAAGGGCTTAGCAACCCAAGAGACAGAACTCCCATATCAAAGCCTCAGATGCCCCCTCTTCCCCTCCCTACATACCATTTCCTCTTCCTTTCTCTCTCTGAAATGAAGTCTTCAGGCCAAGCTGGCCTCCAACTTGACCATCACCTTCATCATTGATAGGATAGAGCATTGGGTGAATCTTAAAGTCACAGAGAGTACAGTGAGCTTTCTACTTGATAGTGGGACCACTTACTGTATTCTTACCTCACATTCTGGACAATTGGCCTTCAGCCCTTCTCAGATACCTGTGACCAATTATTTCACTCTACCTTTATGCTGGCTATGGAATGGTTTATTTAAGTATACTTTATTAGGAATCACTGGATGTTCTCTCCCTTTATTGGACAAAAACCTATTGACAAAACTAAGAACCAAAATTAGCTTCGAACTTCCAAACATATCACATATGAATGGCCATAACCATCTGTGCTTGGGACAGTAATTCAGCCTTTACAGGCCTGTCTACTAACTCCCACGTATGGACATACACATGTTAAATAAGGTGATAAGTACCTCAACGATAATCTCGCATGCTTTTCCTAATCACAATATTTTCTCTATCCTGAAGCCCCAGTCTACTTCAATCCTTAATCTGTAAAATCTTTTCCTATGGTCTTTTCAATTCATACAGCCACCCGCCCCCCAAGAAAGATGGACTGTGTTCATCAGACCCAAAATCTGTTACCCTTCATGAGGAAACTCCTCTTACTCGGAAGGCAATGCTGCCAGCAGCCCCCCTTAGAGCTTGTGTAGACCCTCATTCAGCTCGCAGCTCTTCTGAGAGACTTTATGGATGTCCTTTTCCATATTCATATCTGATCCAAGACGAGCAAACACAATCGCTAGGACAATTTGCCCCTATACTCAATGAATCTGAGAAGGTTATCAGAGATTATGGGTTACAAAGAGCCTAATCCATTAGGAAAAGGAGATAGACTTTTTTAACACTGTATGTAAGTACACTATTGTTGTCTTCAGACACACCAGAAGAGGGCATCAGATCTCATTACAGATGGTTGTGAGCCACCGTGTGGTTGCTGGGAATTGAACTCAGGACCTCTGGAAGAGCAGTCGGTGCTCTTAACCTCTGGGCCATCTCTCCAGCCCTAGACCTGTTTTCTAACAGACACTAATTAAAAGATGCCTCCTCCATGACCCTCCCCAATTAATTACTAATTTTAAAAATGTCCTACAGCCAGATCTTATGGGGACATTTTCTCAGTTGAGGTTCCCTCCTCTCAAATGCTCTAGTTTGTGTCAAGTTCACATAAAACTAGGCAAAACAACTGTCTGTAACTTCAGTTCCAGGAGCTCTGACACTCTCTTCCGGCCTCCACAGGTACCAGGTATGTACACGGTGTACATACATACATACAAGCAAACCACTCATACAAATAAAAATAAATATTTTTTAAAGTATGTGAGCATTAAATTACAAGAACATAAAGGTTCCTTCTGAGCCCAAGTTTCTTTGGCTTTAGAGACTGATGCACAAGCAGCTGATAGTCTACTGTATGGAGGCATGGAGGCCTCCATAATTAATGAAAATGGCTTGGATCTAGTAGCAGAAGACATTCCTGATATATTTAAGAGCAGGCATTCAACTTCTATCAGAAAAAGAAAGCCAATTATAAATTATCTTTTATTAATCTCTAACATCCACTCACAAAACAACTGTCGCAGGACTCCCTGACATGTTAATAGTCGCTTTGGCCACTGAGTGCTTTTGTGCTCCATGACTTTAGTTAAATAGCAAATTTCTTCAATGAGATGTTTCCAGACTGTAATATCTCTATGGTTTTAAACTACCTTTGTAATAGTTTATAATAGCTGTGTCTTAGACACAGCAATAATACTTTCCCTTCCATAGTTTACCAAAAATCTCTGTCATCTTTTATTATGGAATATTTGATTTTAAAAATGACAACGGGCACTGATTCCATTCAACTTTTCTAATATCTATTACCGTATCAAATCTAAACTGTCTTTGGAAAAGTTGATCTGGGGACCCAGAGTGGTGATTCAACTGTCGGAGGACATACTGCTTTCAGAAGACCAGAGGTTTCCAGCACACACATGGCAGCTCACGACTGTGTGAAAATAGTTTCCAAGGGATCTGACTCCCTTCTCTGGCTTCCTCAGGCACCAGGCACACATGTGTCACTCTTTTTTTTTTTTAAGTGAGGCCTTGATTTTTTTATTGGTTATTTTTTTATTTACATTTCAAATGTTGTCCCCCTTCCTGGTCTCCCCTCTGCAAACCCTCCATCCCATCCTCCTCCCCTTTGCCTCTAAGAGGGTGCTCCCCCACTCATCCACACACTCCTGCCTCACCGCTCTAACATCCCCTTTACTGGGACATAGAGCATCCACAGGACCAAGGGCCTCCCCTCCCACCTATGCCAGATAAGGCAAATCTCTGCCACATATGTAGCTGGAGCCACGGACCCATCCATGTGTACTCTTTAGCACATGTGTCACTCTCATATACATGGCACGCAGCCAAAGCACTCCTGAACATGAAATAAAAATAAATTAATATTTTTAAAAGAAAGAGTTGAAGATTTACTTGTTTTATTTGGGGGTGTGGGGGTTCTCGATGTGCAGTCCAGGCTGACCTTGAACTCACATTACCCCTTCTATTTCTGCCTCCTAATTGCTGGGATTACAGGCCCTGCATCACCATGCCCAGATAAGAGTTCATTTTGCTGTTTCCATCAAGATGAATTTTAGATTCTCTAACTACATGAAATTCAATTTTTACCTAAATCTGCCTTCATAAGCAGTAAGCTGAAAGAGCGTACCCCTAAACAGGGGACGTGTCTCTCGCTCCAATCGTGGGATGGGGTGCCCCCAGGAATCACGAGTAGCCATTCTTTTTTTTTTTTTTTTGGTTCTTTTTTTCGGAGCTGGGGACCGAACCCAGGGCCTTGCGCTTCCTAGGCAAGCGCTCTACCACTGAGCCAAATCCCCAACCCCAACGAGTAGCCATTCTTGATGTAACAGCAGGAGGTAGCTTTATTAACGAGATCCCGGGTCTTAGTGGGATCCCGGGTCAACACGTATCTCACACAGGAGACAGAGGAATCGGCCCCGAGCCTCTTCAGGCAGGGGTTTATATAGGAGAAGCCAGGGGGTTTTGCGTGGTTATCAGCAAGGGAAATGGGTACAAGGTCTCATCTGCAAGCAGTACATGCGGGCTGGGGTGTTCTCAATATAGGAGAACATCTTATCTTTATCTGTAGAGCAGGGAGTCATCCGTCCGTCCGGATGGCCCCCGACTCAGAGGAGATGGTGGCTGTTAGTTTCTGGAACAATCTCTCTTATCTTTATCTGTAGAGCAGGGAGTCATCTGTCCGGATGGCCCCCGACTCAGAGGAGATGGTGGCTGCCAGTCCCTGGAACAATCCCTCGACCTTGCTTTTAGGCTTGGCCGGGCACATCTCAGGCCAGCTCTGTCCTGCCCCCTTATCTGCTGTTCTTTTGCAGTTTTTATGAAGTTTTTATTTTAACTCTTCAGCTCCAAATGGTCCGGCAAGCCCTATAGTCTCCCTTAGGTAGTCCGGACCTTGTTTATGACTAACTTTTTGAAATTTAACTCTTCAAAGCCCACAACCTAATTTAGTATGGAAACAACCTGTAACCTAAGTTTTATTTTTATAACAGGCAGTTGAGTTTTAGCCAACCACAACAGCTAAGCTTCAGTCAGTCACAGGTTGCAAACTGATCAGACCAGTCCACCTAAAGCCTCCCTCATGTCCTCAAGCAACCAGCTGTTTCTGTAATGTCACTTCTTTGTTTCTTTCTGTAAACATTGTCTGCCCACATTGCTGGGTGGAGCTCTCTGAACCTCTCCTAGTTAAGCAACGCCTGATTATGAATCATTCCTTGCTCAAATAAACTCCCAAATTAAGCTTACCTGAAGTTTCTCATGTAACAAAGGTTAAGTGGTAGAATAAGACCAGTTGAGAGATCAATTGACTTAAAAAGTCAAGAGAGAATCCCTAGGCTTCTGTTTCAGGGCGGGAGAATGGTTTTCTATATGCGGTTCCTTTTTTTAATGTTTTAAAAGATTTATTTATGAATGTGGGTACACTGTCGCTGTCTTCAGACACATCAAAAGAAGGCATCAGAACCCATTACAGTTGGTTGTGAGCCACCATGTGGTTGCTGGGAATTGAACTCAGGACCACTGGAAGAGCAGTCAGTGCTCTCAACCACTGAGCCATCTCCCCAGACCCCTGTATGCAGTTCCTTAAACAGAAATTCGTTAATATTAAAAAGTCACTTCTTCAGTCATATTAGCCCCATTTCAAGAGCTAAAGAATCACTCTGCTAATGGGAACACACAGAAACATTTCCACAATTACCAGAAGTTCTCTGGGTCTATACCATAGTAGGAATTCAGAAGAACTTTCTACTCCAGGCTTCTTGACTACCCAACATTGATTTACCTACCCTCTCTCTAGCCTCCACCTCAGAAATTTGTTGAGTATGATGATTAGTGAGATTATACATCCCATAATGGAGTTCAGCTGTCAGTACTTCTCCATGGGCAAGGATTTTACATTACAGAAAAATATTACAAAGAATAAATCAATGCACCCACTTCACTAACCACTGCCCTCAAATGACCATATTCTCTAATAGAGGAAAACAGTATTTAAACTAAATTATAATGTGCTCTTTCAAAGATAGGACTACTTCCGTGTGCTGAAGGGTCACCCACAAGGCCTTACAAGAGAGTGACATGTGAGCAGAGATTTAAAGGCTGTGTCCACATTTTCCAGATATGGGAATGAAGAAAACATTCCAGGCAGAGAGAAATGATAAAACTTAATTTGGAGAAGCACTAAAGAGTCTAGCATGTTGCAAAAGGGTGGATCAAATGAGCAGGGGCATGTGTGCTACAGTCTGAAGAACACGGCAGCAAGAAGCAAGCTTCTCAGGATGCATGCTGACATGAAGCTATTGCTGTCTTCATTTCTCACCAACAGCTTTCCAGTCAGCATCAGGAATGGCCCCCTGGAGAATTACAGCTGCCAGCTGCTACCTTTTCCCTCGGTTACAAACTCACCCCAAACACCAATATTGTTCTAATTTTATACACCATAATTATATGCAAGGTTTGAGCTGAGAAAGGAGAAAATTGGTGGACCTATTTCTGTACCATCCCCAAAACAAGTAAAAAAAAAAAGAGGCTGCCTAAGTGACTCGGCAGGCAGACTCTTAGACCTAAGCCCGGTGACCTGAGTTTGATTCCCAGAATCCATGTGGTCTAAGAGAGATCCAGCAAGTTCACTTTTGACATACACCACACAACATACACATAAACATAATAAAAATAAAGTAGAAAAAGTAATATTTGATGCAAGTCTCTCACATGC
Source organism: Rattus norvegicus (assembly GCF_021556685.1). Taxonomy (NCBI): domain Eukaryota; kingdom Metazoa; phylum Chordata; class Mammalia; order Rodentia; family Muridae; genus Rattus; species Rattus norvegicus. The sequence continues at coordinate 71,931,277 of NC_141554.1, forward strand.
TATGTGCATATCACTATACTTAGATAATATTTCATACTGTAAAAAAATCTATGAAATAAAGTTATTTCCACTTACTATATTTCTACAGCTGTTCTGCACAGAGAATTAAAATGTAATAAAATTTTAAATATAAAAGGAGTATTTGGTGTAACTCTACCATGTATCTGTCACTCACTACATTTAGATAGGATAGTATTTAATATGCTAAAACAGCTTGATGGAATAAAAATTACTATTTTTTACTTCTAAAACTATTCTGATCAGAGAATTAAAATGACTTCCCAAGGTCTTATGGCAAGAAAGTGACAAACTGACTTTGAATCCTAGAGTGACCCAATTCATCCTACCAGATTTTAATAAGATTTTCTTCAAAAAGTAAAAATGAAAAGAGTCAAGGGACAGGGTATAGTTCACTGTTAGAACATTTACTTAGCATGTGCTAGGCCTTGGTTTGGTCCCCGGCACCAGCAAAATGTAAACAAAATAGCACAAGTACACACACACACACACACACACACACACACACACACACACACACACAGGCTCAATATTTCTTTTCTTTCTACTGAGAGCACATTGCTAGCACGTATCTAAGACATGCGGCTCTGAGAACTTAGCAAGACAATATTTGCAAGGCAAACCACTCTACTGGAAAGACAACCAGGCCCCTGATATCACAAACATCAGGGACATTGATTCAAAATTCCATTATAGTATAGTTTCCTGTACATCTATAAGGAAGTCATTTGCCCACTCTGAGTGCTGGGTGCTCTGAAAGCAAAACAGAAAGCCTGAAACTAGATGATGAAACCACAGTATTTTTACATTTTAACATTTCTAAAATCATGACCCCTCACACTATCATGAACGTCACACTGCATAGCAGACCTTGGCATGTGGTATTTAGTAGTAGTCTATACAACTACGGCATAATGCATTACTGGATACTTAACTCATGGAATGGTCTGTTATAAATGGGGTAGAAAGATTGTTATTTCTTGCTATTGCCCTCAAAAACAGATGCTGTTTACATTAGAGAAAAAATAAATAAATAGCTACTCCAAGACTACAGAGCTAGTAACTAGTTGATGCACAATTCAACATTAGACAATCTAAACTTACAAAGGGGTCAAAGACGCTGGAGAGCTGACTCTGCTTAAGAGCATGGGCTGTACTGCAGGGAACCTGAAGGTCATGTCCTAGTGCCTGTATGGCAGCTCATAACCCTCTATAATTCCAGGTCCAAGGGATCCAACGCCCTCTCTCCGGCTCCTCAAATACCAGGCACACACACACGGTGCACAGACATTCATACAGGCAACATCAATACACACAAATGATAAATATTTTACAGTGTTTAAAAAGACAAATGATCTAAGTGACATGTGATACAAGAAGTAAAAGCAGAAGGAAGGAAGGAAGGAAGGGACCGGCAAGATTAAGTCTGGGGTTAATAGGCGAGGATGGTGGCAGAGGGGCAAGAATACAGCTAACTGACCAGCAGAAAGCACCAGAATGAAATCTGTAACTTTGCATGCTAACTTTTAAACTTACAAAATAAAAACATGGAAATTTCTGGTTTTAAACTGTAGTCAGGGTAACAGTAAGAAAAGGAGAGAGAAGACAGTTCCCACCCCCAACAGAAACATGAAAATAAAGCAGAAACAGTTTTAAAGGGACATGATCATCAGAGCTCTGGGATGTAGGCAAAGGTTCACAATGACCAACCAAAAACTGAAGGCAGAATGTATTTTTTTAAAGGCACCCTCAGTGTAGAAGGGTTTTGTGTCATTTTTACATCTTTGGCCTATGACCCTTGGCTTACTGAAAGTGGCATTTTCATGTTTTTAAAGTTGTTCTTTCTGTATCCTAGCATGCGCACTGGGCTCTAGTTCCACTTTTCAAACCAATTTGAGAGGCTACATGAAGGACTGAAGCCAGGCACTTGTGGCAATTTCACCTAATACTGACCTCAGGCTAGAAAATCTAGTTTTTGAAAACTAAACTAGCAGAGTGTGGTGGCATACCTTAGGATCCCAGTTTATTCATTAGGGATAGCAAACTTAAGCCCTTCTTGGGCAAAAATAGTAAGATATTGTCCCCAAAAATGAAAGAAACAAGGGAGGACTAGAGAGATGACTCAGTGATCAAACACATGCCTAGTCTGCATAAAACCAACCAGAGGTTAAATCGAACAGAGGTAAACAGAGCGTGAGCATAAGGGTTTAGACTAGAGTCATCTGCAAAGACTAGTAACAGTTTGTTGCTGTCGATGATGGCGGGTGGTAGCGGTCATGGTGGTATCATCTTTGTAATCTGCTGCCATTAATGGAAAGAGTATATGTCAAACTGTTACTTAACACCAACTAAGACAGGTGACCACACAGGATGAAGAATAAACTCTTTGCAAATATACTTGGTGAGAAAAATAATCACTACACCAGAGCACTATTTGAACTTTAGTAATCAAAAGAATGAATGGCTAACTCTAAAATGAAAGCAAATATGATTTCCAAAATTATCACACTATATTTATTCAAGTGTTCAGTTTCTAACAACAAAAATTACAAGTTACATTTTCTACCTGGTATTCCCAGTGGCCACACTTGACCTGGACTCAGGTCAATGTCTTGCTCAGGCATCACCAAAGAAGCTTCCTCCTGCAGTAGATGGGAACTAAGACAGAGACCCACAACTGGACAATGTACAGAGTGAGAAACCTTGGAACAGTCCTAATTGGGATGTCTTCTGAAACTCTTCAGGGCTCAAGAACTGTTCAGAAGAGCGAGCAGAAAGACTGTAAGAGCCAGAGGGATGAGAGGACACCAAGGAAACTGTCTTTTCAGACACAAAAGGACAGACACATATAAACTCAGACACTGTGGCCGCATGTACAGGTTCAAGCCAGACAGGGTCACAGTGCTGAGAGGGGACATAGATACCAGCCCCCATCCCTAACCAAAAGATGTCTGCAACTGATACCCACTCTCACAGGGTAGACAAACTGTCCTTAATAACAGGCCCCATGCCCAGCAGTAAATGACCAACACAAACCGGAGTCAAAGATAATTTTGAAGCTTTTTGTTTTATCTCATATTGCTTAGTTGAAGCTATTTTTTTTACCTTACTGATCTTTTTGCTTGTAAATTGTGGTTTCTAAGTCTGTGGTTTTACTGAGTGTATTAGTTGAGGTTCTTTAGAGGAACAGAACTTACTGTTCTTCCATAGAGTCCAAATCACTTCCCAGCACAACTGCCTGTAACTCCAGCTCTAGGGGTTCTCTCTTTACACTTGCACATCACCTACATGTGCAAGCAGACACCGATCATGCATATGCATACATGCATGTATATGAACACCCTTATGTCAGACATAGTTTGCAAAGCAGAAAGACAGAAGTAAATTATTTCCAAGGATTCTTCATTAACAGCCATTTCCCCATCAGAATCCATAGAGTCCAAAAGAGAGTGGAATTACATAAATTGCTAAGACTTAAAAAGTTAAACTCTCCCCCATGTATTCTATCCAGCAGTCATGTGAGTACAACTGTCTAATGCTGACACTCACAGGGTAATGGATTCAGTATTATATGTTCTGGGCCAACATATATATATATATATATATATATATATATATATATATATAGTAAATATATATGTGTTATATATATATATATATATTATATCTATAGTAAGTCTCTGTCAAACAAAAGGAACATAAAGGCCAGGTCTACTGGTATATATCTCTAAGACCAGCATTCAGGAGGAACAAGCATGTGAATCTTCTCTGCCATTTTGAGGCCAGCCTGGTCCACATAGCAATTTCCAGAGCTATACAGTGAGGTACCAGCTCTTGAAACAGGAATAACAGAACACAGAGGATATAATGAGGGGAATAGGAGGAGGGCTTTAACTGGAAAAAAGAGAGGAAGGACAATACAGAGGGAGAGAAAGGGAAGAAGGATAAGAAAACTAAGTACATTTGAAAAGCTAAAGGGAATCTTATTTTATAGTTTATCTAAAATTACATATAATTACACATAAATGAAATTATGCCAAATAGGGTGATAATGTTTTCATTAGAGCCATAGACCTTCTAACAAAAATGTCAGAACCAGGCATGAAAAACATCTTTTCAAGTTTTTAGTCAGAAACTCTCAAATTAATATGAGGTAGTGCCAATGCCCTTCCAGAATTTGAAGGTAGGTCTCTATTATGGAAGACACCATGCTCTTCAGACAAAGGACTCTGAGCAAACAGGATCTGACCTGAAAGCTTCCTCTAGGAGGGCTAGCTTTCATAGTGCCAGAAGGTGCTATGCAAGCTGTCAATAGAGAGAAGCAATTAACAGTCCTACCTAGTAGTAAAGTGTGTGAATCACAATGACCAGTATGGCAAGATAGCCCTAAAGGTGCAATAGTGGCCCTCATATGTTGGCAATTACCCCCAGCTGTCTACTTGACAATAAGGCTCACTCAACAGAGGGAAAAATCCTAACTGGTACTTCAAACCTAGCCAACTTAGCCGTGACTGGTGATGGCATAAATCTTAGAGGAAAGCCTAAACTACTGCCATTTTGCTAAACCAGAAAATACCTAGCTGCATTGTAAATACTAATCCTTATACACAGAGATACCTGTAGCTCTCACCCCTCAAAGAAACTCCTTTTTGTAACAGATAGAGAAAATTATAGAAAGCCACACAACTGGTCAAAATGCAGAGAGCAAGTGACTGTGCGGTGCCCTGAGCCAGCACATCTACACAAAAAGCTCAGGGAACATTATGGACGAGAAGGTAGAAAGATTCTGCAGGCCTGACAACCTAGATGTCAGCAATGAGATTGTGTCCTCTATATAAATCAGGGAGGTTTCACCCAGGAAAATTCAACAATATGACTGTCAAAACAAGACTTGAATGATGACGATATCAAGTTGACATGTAAACATGGGTGGGGGAAATCCCATGCGGCATCAACCATATATATGAACAGATATACTCAATCTATGGCATGGTCAGCCCTAAAGACATACACACTAAATGGGTTCAAAACTTTCATAAGAAGTTAAGACTCCAGAAGATCAAATAACCCTATTAAAAATGGGGAACAGAGCTAAACAAAGGACTCTCAACTAAGGAATATCAAATGGCCAAGAAGCACCTAAAGAAATGCTCAACATCCTTAGTCATCAGAGAAATGCAAATCAAAACAACCCTGAGATGTTCTGACACCAGTCAGAATGGCTAAGATCAAAAATACAGGAGACAACAGATGCTGGCAAGGATGTGGAGGAGGAGGAACAGTCCTCCATTGTTGGTGGGATTGCAAACTGGTACAACCATTCTGGAAATCAGTCTGGAGGATCCTCAGAAAATTGGACATTGAACTGCCTGAGAATCCAGCTATACCTCTCTTGGGCATATACCCAAAAGATGCCTCAACATATAAAAGAGACACGTGCTCCATTATGTTCATCGCAGCCTTATTTATAATAGCCAGAAGCTGGAAAGAACCCAGATGCCCTTCAACAGAGGAATGGATACAGAGAATGTGGTACATCTACACAATGGAATATTACTCAGCTATCAAAAACAATGACTTTATGATATTCATAGGCAAATGATGGAACTAGAAAATATCATCCTGAGTGATATAACAAAGTCACAAAAGAACACACACGGTATGCACTCACTGATAAGTGGGCATGAGCCCAAAAGCTCGGAATACCCAAGACACAATCTATAGACCACATGAAGATCAAGAAGAAGGACGACCAAAGTGTGGATGCTTCAGTCCTTCTTAGAAGGGGGAACAAAATACTCATGAGGGGAAATACAGGGACAAAGAATAGAGCAGAGACTGAAGGAAAGGCCATTCAGAAAATGCCCCACCTGGTGATCCATCTAACATACAGCCACCAAACCCAGACACTATTGCAGATGCCAAGAAGTGCATGCTGACAGGAGCCTGATATGAATGTCTCCTGAGAGGCTCTGCCAGAGCCTGAAAAATACAGATGAGGATGCTTGCAGCCAACCATTGGACTGAGTACAGGGTCCCCAATGAAGGAGTTAAAAGGATGAAAGGAGTTGCAGGGGGTTGCAACCTCATAGGAAAAAACTACATCAACCGACCAGATGTCCCAGAGCTTCCAGGGACAAAACCACCATCACAAGAGTACACATAGAGGGTTGGGGATTTAGCTCAGTGGTAGAGCGCTTGCCTAGGAAGCGCAAGGCCCTGGGTTCGGTCCCCAGCTCCGAAAAAAAGAACCAAAAAAAAAAAAAACTTGTTTTTAAACATGATAATTTGTAAGAGAGATGTTTTGTGAAGACAAAAACAACATAGAACTTTTGGCTGGGGATTTAGCTCAGTGGTAGAGCGCTTACCTAGGAAGCGCAAGGCCCTGGGTTCGATCCCCAGCTCCGAAAAAAAAAAAAAAGAACCAAAAAAAAGAGTACACATAGAGTGACCCATGGCTCCAGCAGCATCTGTAACAGAGGATGGCCTTGTTGGGCATCAATCAGAGGGGAGGCCCTTGGTCCTGTGAAGACTTGATACCCCAGTGTAGGGGAATGCCATGATGGGGAGGCCAGAGGGAGTGGGTGGGTAGGTAGGGGAGCACCCTTACAGAAGGGATGGGGGATGGGATAGTGGGTTTCCAGAGGGGAAACCAGGGAAAGGAAACCATTCAAAATATAAATAAAGAAAATATCTAATAAAAAAAGAAAAAATAAACAGGAAAAAAAAGCTGTATTTGTACATTCCTGTGTGTGTGCGCGCGCGCGTGCATGCATGAATTTGAGGGGAAACATTGGGGCATGGTGTGGGAGAACTTGGAACAGAGGGAGAGGAAAAAATGATGTGAATAGAGTAGGCATAATGTGAAAAAATTTAACTTTAATAAAAAATGAAATTTAGCACAGTAAAAATGTAAGAAGAGAGGAGAAAAAGAGGGGAGGGGAAAAGGAGAAAAGAGAAAGTGCAAAGAGCACTTGCCTAGCATGCATAAAGACGTAAACTTCAACCTCTTTTTATGTAGGCATAATTTTTTTGCAACCTACTTTAATAAGGGTTCAACCTCTCCTCTAGCCCACCATCCAGCCGAGGTAGTGGAGGAGAAAAAGTTATTAGGATATGAGGGAAGCGGACCTGTTCAGCAATAGTTCTTTGGGGGATGAGCTTGATCTTTTTGGGCAGCAGTTCAGTCCTGTAGCAAACACCAAATACGATTCAGCAGCAGCAGAACAGTCCTCTGGGAAGGCAGACACCTGGCATGAACTGGCAGTTACAGTCCAGTCCTTTCAGCAAGCAGACACCAGGCAGCTATACTGTAGTTCAATCCTGAAGAAACCACCAGGCTCACCAACCAGCCTAAGGCTGGGCTGCAGAAGCAGCAAGCTGCCACAGAACATCACAAGTACTTCTTTGGTGAGTTTCTCTCGATGGCAGTGTTTCCACAAGTTGAGCTCAACAACATTATATAAGGCAAATACATGTGTGTCATTAGAGAAGAATAGGGAGATGGAACAAACCTAGAGCTCAGAGTTTGTCTCCACTGTCTGTGGGGTCATATTTATTTATACTCCGTCATCAAGCATCCTTTCACATGTCTACTACTTCCAAACATCCCTTCACCTGTGTCTGCTTCAGGAAAACATTCTTTCACGTATTTGCTTTAGCAAGACAACCTTTCACCTGGGTGCCCCAGCAAAACATCATTTGGCATAACTGACTTTTCAAAGAACTAGAAGTTTCCACTTGACCAAGTATTTTTGAAAAAGGAAAGGCAGAGCATAGTAGTGCACACCTTTAATCCCAACATTCAGGAGGCAGACCCAGGATTTATGTGTCTTTAACATAGATTTGGTATACACAGAGTTTTAGGGAAGACAGGACTATAAAAAGGGTGCAGGGGAAGGAAGGGGAAGAGACAAAAGAAAAACATGGAATGGCCTTTTACATACATATTACAACATGGACAGCTGTAGAAAATATTACTTTAACTTTATTAGCTATCTAGGATTAACAGTCACACAAACAGGTTTATAGATTTGAGGTTACCAGAATCTGCAAGGAAAGGGGATGGGGAATTATTTAATAATTTATAGTTTCCCTTGGGGATAATGAAAACATTTCAGAAACAGTAGTGATGATTTTATAGTCTAGATGCAAATAATGTTGTGAGTGGCATCCTTACACATTGAGAAAATCCCAAATTCACATCATATACATTTAACCCCACAATTTCAGATATACTCAGTCTCTTTACAGTCAGTCCTATCAACCACGATGTACGGCATCACAGCACCGTCAAGCTCTACCTGATAGCTTATATATAGCATGGGTAATAAATAATTCCTGTCCTAATGCTCTCATTCTTGTTCTCAGATCAAATAACGAAAGATGACAGACCTTTCTAATATGCAACATGTTGAAGTCACGTGTCATTATTTTCTTGGACGTTCACATATAAACACCACATTGTTTTATTTCCTCAGTCCTACCCAGTAAAATGCTTTGGTTTTGTTGTGCCTCTTAGCTGAAGGATCTTTTTACTTACAGGAACAGTTTCTGGTAATGTCAGTCCATATGGGTAAAAACATTTCACTTGTTAAACAAAGAGTTTTGCTTAAACAGCTTATGGCTTCCAGTTAACAGCGAGTCCTTACACTGTATTATGAACACGTGGACACAAAAGATTTATTCAGGTAAGCTGGCAAAACACTGGACAAAGAGAAAAGGAAAACAACATTGCGGCTGCCAGTTCTTGCTCTGAGGAAGCAAGAAGAGTTTCCAGGGAGCCTACTTCGCACAAAGTGCCAGAAAGCATGGTGAGGATCAAAACAGTGGCTGTGGCATCCAGCCTTTGAAATGGCTCCCAGACAAGACCTACCACAGACACACTCAGCTTCCGGACAGGGCTCTTCAGCCTTTTCACCCTGCTCAGAAGGAAGTATTAGAAAGCTTCCCAACAGGGGTGTCCTGCACATTGCCAGGCTGCTGTCAGGAAGGCACATACAGCAAAAACACATCTTAGCCTGACTCCCTTAGGAGAACAAAAGGTAGGCGCTTCAAACACTAATCATAGCTATGAAAGGGATTTTGAAGGAAAATTGCCCAGCCAATCACTTTACACACAGTAGCAGTCAATAAAAGGGGGCTTGACACCCAGTTTCTCCTCAGTCACAGTCCTGAACTATGTTGCTTTTATTCCTTTGTTCAATGACATCTGACTTCCTTTTCCATTTTGCTTTGGACAACACATTCTTGCCTTGGATTGACTTCTCTGTGGGCTCAGTTACACTAACTAGAAACTGCTATCTCTTCCTGCTGATAAGTGGACTCCAACTGCCAGGCTCCGACCTCAGCACTGGCCTATATGTCCCAAAGACTTTGGAAGGGGTGAAAAAGGACAACATAGTATATCTTACCAAGCTTTACAAATTACAAAGTCAAACCTCAAACTTTGAACTGTAAAACACAATGACTACTAAGAGCTAAGTGGGGAATTCTCACCCCAACCTAAAGAGGCAGATCCTGCCATCATTTCATTTTGGTGTTTATTGAGACAAGGTTTCCAACTATAGCTCAAACTGGCCTCAAACTCTTGGCCTTCTTTTGACTTAGGATTTTGAGGAGCTGAGACCACAGATATACTGCTCAGTCCGGCTTATCCCCATCACAGAGAGGATAAAAGTGAGGTCAATGAAGGTTTAAGTGACTAAAAAAAATCCTCCCATTTAAATCTCAGTGTTGGCAAATTAGTCAACTCAACATAAATAGCAATTTTAAATGAAAAATCTAAATCTATAAAATTCTAGACGAAAGTTGGCGCTTCCTTGGCATGCATGTGTGAGGTCCTGGAACTGAACATGAGCATAGGAACTTAGAGATAGCATCTGTCGCTGTGACCTACAGCTGGGTGAAGTATCCTTAGACACAGCTTCAGAAACACAATCCAATAATGGGAAGAAAAACAAACTGCGTTCATCAAAGCTGCAAATCTGGAGCAAAAGAGATGGTTCCATTACCCAATTCATTCTACGAAGCCACAATTATGCTTATACCTAAACCACACAAAGACCCAACAAAGAAAGAAAACACTTCAGACCAATTTCCCTTATGAACATCCATGCAAAAATACTCAATAAAATTCTTGCAAACCGAATCCAAGAACACATCAAGATGATCATTCACCATGATCAAGTAAGTAGGCTGCATCCCAGGGACACAGGGATGGTTCACTATACAGAAATCCATCAATGTAATCCACTAAATAAACAAACTCAAAGAAAAAAAACACATGGTCATATCATTAGATGCTGAGAAAGCATTTGACAAAATTCAACACCCCTTCCTGTTAAAAGTCTTGGAAAGATCAGGAATTCAAGGCCCTAACTAAACATAATAAAAGCAACATACAGCAAACCAGTAGCCAACATCAAACTTAAGGGAGAGAACCTTCAAACAATTCTACTAAAATCAGAAAATAGACAAGGCTGCCCATTCTCTCCCTACTTATTCAATATAGTACTCAAAATCCTAGCCAGAGCAATCAGAAATCTAAAGGAGGTCAAAGGGATACAAATTGGAAAGGAAGAAGTCAAAATATCACTATTTGCAGATGATATGATAGTATACTTAAGTGACCCCAAAAGTTCCACCTGAGAACTACTAAGCCTGATAAACAACTTCAACAAAGTGTCTGGGAATAAAATTAACTCAAACAAAGCAGTAGCCTTCCTCTACTCAAAGGATAAACAGGCTGAGAAAGAAATTAGGGAAATGACACCCTTCACAAGAGTCACAAATAACGTAAAATACCTTGGTGTGACTTCAACGAAGCAAGTGAAAGATCTGTATGATAAGAACTTCAAGTCTCTGAAGAAAGAAATCAAAGAAGACCTCAGAAGATGGAAAGATCGCCCATGCTCAAGGATTGGCAGGATTAATATAGTAAAAATGGTCATTTTGCCAAAAGCAATCTACAAATTCAATGCAATCCCATCAAAATTCCAACTCAATTTTTCATACAGTTGGAAAGAGCAATTTGCTAATTCATTTGGAATAACAACAACAACAAAAAAAAAACCCACGAAAGTGAAAACTATTCTCAAAAATAAAAGAACTGCTGGGGGAATCACCATCCCTGAACTCAAGCAGTATTACAGAGCAATAGTCATAAAAACTGTATGGTATTGGTACAGAGACAGGCAGATAGACTAGTGGAATAGAATTGAAGACCCAGAAATGAACCCACATACCTATGTTCACTTGATCTTTGACAAAGGAACTAAAACCATTCAGTGGAATAAAGACAGCATTTTCAACAAATAGTGGTGGTTAAACTGGCAGTCAGCATGTAGAAGAATGCAAATCGATTGATTCTTATCACCTTGTATAATGCTCAAGTCCAAGTGGATCTAGGACCTCCACATAAAAACAGATACAGTGAAACTAACAGAAAAGAAATTGGGGAAGAGCCTCAAACACATAGGTACAGGGGAAATTTTCCTGACCAGAACACCAATGGCTTATGCTCTAAGATCAAGAATGGACAAATGGAACCTCATAAAATTGCAAAGTTTCTGTAAGGCAAAGGACATTGTCATTAGGACAAAATGGCAACCAAAAGATTGGTGAAAGATCTTTACCATTTCTATATCCGATAGAAGACTAATATCCAATATATACAAAGAACTCAAGAAGTTAGACTCCAGAGAATCAAATAACCTTATTAAAAAATGAGGGACAGAGCTGAACAAAGAATTCTCAACTGACGAATGCCAAATGGCTGAGAAGCACCTAAAGAAATGTTCAACATCCTTAGTCATCAGGGAAATGCAAATCAAAACAACCCTGAGATGCTACCTCACACCAGTCAGAATGGCTAAGATCAAAAACACAGGAGACAACAGATGCTGGTGAAGATGTGGAGAAGGAGGAACACTCCTCCATTGTTGGTGGGATTGCAAGCTGGTACAACCATTCTGGAAATCAGTCTGGAGGTTCCTCAGAAAATTGGACATTCCACTACCTGAGGACCCAGCTATACCTCTCCTGGGCATATACCCAAAAGATGCTCCAATATATAACAAGGACACATGCTCCACTATGTTCATAGCAGCCTTATTTATTATAGCCAGAAGATGGAAAGAACCCAGATGTCCCTCAACAGAGGAATGGATACAGAAAATATGGTACATCTACACAATGGAATATTACTCAGCTATCAAAACCAATGACTTTATGAAATTCATAGGCAAATGGTTGGAACTGGAAAATATCATCCTGAGTGAGGTAACCCAGTCATAAAAGAACACACATGGTATGCACTCATTGATAAGTGGACATCAGTCCAAAAGCTTGGAATACCCAAGATACAATCCACAGACTACATGAAGCTCAAGAAGTTGGAAGACCAAAGAATGAATGTTACATTTCTTCTTAGAAGGAAGAACAAAATATTCACAGAAGGAAATTCGGAGATAAAATGTGTAGCAGAGACTGATGGAAAGGCCATCCAGAGACTGCAACACATGGAGATCCATCCCATATACAGTCACCAAACCCAGACACTATTGTGGATATCAAAAAGTACATGCTAACAGGAGCCTGATATAACTGTCTCCTGAGAGGCTCTGCCAGAGACTGAGAATTACAGAGTCAGATGCTCTCAACCAACCATTGGACTGAAAACGGGGTTCCCAATGGAGGAGTTAGAAAAAGGACTGAAGGAGCTGAAGGGATTTGCAACCCCATAGGAAGAACAGCAATATCAACCAACCAGATCCCCCACCCCCACCCCAAGCTCCCAGGGACTAAACCACCAACCAAAGAGTACACATGGAGGGACCCATGGCCAGCACTTATTTAGCAGAGGATGGCCTTCATGGCCAGCACTTATTTAGCAGATGATGGCCTTATCGGGCATCAAAGAGAGGAGAGGCCTTTGGCCCTGTGAAGGCTCAATACAGCAGTGTAGGGGAATGCCAGGGCAGGGAGATGGGACAGAGTGGGTGGATGGGAGGGAGTAGGTGGGTTGGTGGGGAACACTCTCATAGAGGCAGGGAGAGGGGGGGAGGGTTAGGAGGATTCCAGAGGGGAAATCGGGAAAGGTGATAACATTTGAAATGTAAGTAAAGAAAATATCCAATAAGAGGGAGAGAGACAGAGACAGAGACAGAGAGACAGAGACAGAGAGAGGGTTCCAAAGTTAAGAGCATGGCCTGCTCTTACTTTGCACCCAGGTTTGGTTCCTAGCCCAACATGGTGGCTTACAATGGTCTGTAACTCCGTTTCCAAGAGCTCTGACTTCCTTTTCTGACCTCCATGGGCACCATACATGATGTATATACATATATGCAGGCAAAGCACTGATAACAAATAAAGTAAAACAAAAAAATTGCAAGTGTTTTTTCTCTGTGAAATATCCCATTGAAAGAATTTTTTTTTGAAAGATAAGCTGTTATGAAATACTGCCAAGTCATATGTTTGACTCATATGTATTCGGGATACATAAAGCATTCACTAAACTCTAAAGTAATAAAACAACTCAACTATAGAATGGGCAAAATACTTTATCAAATATACAGATAGAAACTACCCCAATGCATCAAACTAAGGCTTAGCTACTACTCCACTCACTAAACACTAACTAGCATGACTGAAATAGCGTACAGTGCCAATGTGCAGAGACACAGAAAAATTTTAACTCTTATGCACCACTAAGAGGAACATATGACTATTACACTTTGGACAAAAGTTTGGTAGTTTCTAGTTAAATTAAACACATGTGTATTAGCTGAGACTCCAGTCGCAAGATGACAGCTGCATTTGTAATTACAAAAAAAGCCAAACCTTTAATTAATCTAAATATCCTTCAACTGGGGTACGGGTAAACAAACGGGCACAAACACTCGAGGGACTATTATTAAGCAATAAAAAGGAATGAACTCTTGACATATTTACATGGGTCATAAGGGAATTATGCTGAGTGGGAAAAATTATCTCAAAAGGTCACATATTGCATGATTGCATTTATAGAACATTTTAGAGAAGCCAAAATTAGAGAGATTGAGAACAGCTGAGCGATTGCCAAGAGCAAAAGTCTGCAAACGTCTGCAAAAAATATTGAATAAAAGCACCAGGATCCAAACATCCAGCGTTGATGGGAGGTGCTGTTTTGTTTTGCTTTTCTAATCTGGAGTAAGCACACTGTGAGTTATTAGGAGCTGTGAAACAAACTCTTAGAAGACATACTAATAGGATGCATGACTAAAATATCAAGCTAAGTCATCAGGAAAATATTTTAAACCAAGACAGAAAAGATTCTTGAAGGCAGTAGACACCCACTTTTATTCTTCCTCTTGGCGGGGAGAGGGAGAGAGCTAAGGGGAAGGAAGAATAAGAAACAGCAATGGGGGAAAGAAAGACAATATATAGCATGCATATGTCTATATGTGTAAGTCAGGAAAAGCATAAGCGGGGGAGGGGAGGAATTCCGAGGGAGGGATGATGGGAGGATGAAGGAAACCATGTGAACAATGCAACAATGTGTGTAAGAAAATGTCAGTGAACCCATTTCTCTTTACCCTAACTAAAAATTAAGGAATATCTACAAGCAAGTTAGAATAGAATGAAGAAATAAAAAAGTAAGAAAGAAAATGAAAAGAAAAAAGAAAAATGTAAGTCTTTCCACAAAGGTAAATTATACATAATATTTTCCCATAGTTTATAGACTCCACAAAGTTCACTTTTATTTTTGGGATAAGCAAGATATTGCAGCATTTGCACCACCCTGGAGGGGGGTAAGCGTCATCTTGCTAACCCTGGGGCTTGTGTTAAAAATGATATTACGTGGGACTAGGGGTGAAGGGAGAGAAAAGCTGATTACCTCTCATTTCAAACCCAGCACACCATGCCTAGGTCTGCTCAAAACACGTGCTGGCACAATCAAAAAGGAATTCAACAGGCAGTGCTGGAAGAGAATCCTCTAAGGGAAACTCAACGTGAAAAACAAGACAAATAACGGAAAAAAAAAAAAACAAGCTGTCCTAAAGAAAGCAAATCCCCAGGGATCCTGAGAAAGAGGGGAGGGGAGGGGAGAGGGAGGGAGGGAAGGAGAGTGAGAGAGAGAGAGAGAGAGAGAGAGAGAGAGAGAGAGAGAGAGAGAGAGAGAGAGAGAGAATGCTCCAACTCGTTCTCTCAAGCTTTTTCTCATCCGTGAGAGAGCTAATCACATTTGCTGATCTCAGGCAGAGGCCCAGTGGCACAAAGTTCCCTGTTTACTCCTTTCCCTCAGCCTTGCAGGGCCTAGGTTCAGAATGATTTCCCTAGGGACAAATCTGCCAGGCACCACCCACACGGACCAACCCTAACTGAGGCAAAATGTCTATGGCAATCTGCAACTATTGGGAAGAGTAACAATGAAAAATTTTAAAAGGAGGTGATTTACTTTACTCCTAGTGAACATTCTCTGGGGCAGTTAGAAAAAAAATGGGTTGTGAAGATTTCATTGCATTTCAGCTTACTGTAACACCACCCTCTACATCAGTGCTTCTCAACCTTCCTAGTGCTGTGACCCGTTAATACAGTTCCTCATGTTGTGGTGACCCCCAACCATAACATTATTCCATTGCTACTTCATAACTGTAATTTTGCTACTATTATGAATCATAATGTAAACATCTGATATTCAGGATATCTGACATGGGATCTCTGTGAAAGGGTCATTTGAAACCCAAAGAGGTTGAGACCCACAGGTTGAGAATGAGATCTTAGCTCCATAAGTAATTTCAAACCTATCACCATCCCTTTTTATATAGTCTTTCTAAATAATGGATTCCTATAGTACCAGTAATCTGGCAATTAAGGCCGAAGATTTACTGTAAGCTAAAGTACTGTATCAGTTGTCTAGTGAGTTAGGCTAAGTTCAGACATTGTTTGAAAACAAAAGTATCAAATAAAATTTAAGGCAGCCTAAAAATTGAACCATTTTCCCCACACTGTCAGTATATGTAGTAAATTTCCTGAATTAATAAAATTAAGAGTATATTATTCAGGTTGTAAGGGTGGAGAATAGGTACAAAGGGACAGGGTGATGAGTGGTATTGGGGTACATGATTTAAAATTCACAAAGAACCAATAAAAAGGTTTTCTTTAACCACATAGTCTATTCAACAGCATAGAGAAGCTTATCTAAAATAGATCATGTGCTGGGATATAAAACAAACTTAACAAATGCAGAAGAACTGAAATAATCCCATGTATCCTATCCTACCACGACTTAATGAAATTTAAAGTCAACAAAAAAGGAAGTATATTATACTTTACTTAAATTCCGCATTCTACCATTTGGCCATTTTTATGCCTAGCCAACTCCTTCCCATTAGTAAAGATCACAGAAATCTTGACTACTGCATTGGACTTCAACATTTCAATGGGCCCCTCAAAATATATTTCAATAACTGGCACTAAAGTTAAACTCAAGCTGTGTAATTCTGAGTGGGCCCCTCTAAGTCTGCAATTTTTATTCTGAAATTTGAGAGGTTCAAACGAGATCAGAATTTCTCAAACTCAATGCATTACTGCTCCTTGCCCATGTGTAGACAACTCCTGGTGCTGATTACAGTGTAGATAAAAACATCTAGGAACACAGGATAAATAGCAATGTTCAGAACAATCACAAGGAGGACATATCTCCCTCTGTCTAATGCCAAGATCATATTACTTTTGCTCTCTCTGGAGAAAAAAACTGAATGAAATCATTAAGATCTCATTAAGCCCTACAAATTTTTATCTTAGGCTAATAAACAAAAGCACCGTTATGCTTTGTCTTATTAAATCTAAACATGAGCGCTAGAGGTGTGGCTCAGTGGTAGAGGATATACAAAGTCCTACATTTAAAAAGAAATAAGCAGCATTAGAGCCAGGCACTGTGGGACATACTTGTAGTCCCAGCACTTAGGAAGTGGAACAGACAGGAGAAATGCATTCAAAAATAGCTCCAACCAAAGGGGAAGACCTTGGCGGAGGGGAAGAAAGAGAGATAATTTGCATTGCAAATGAAGAGAAGATAATAAAGGAAAAAGAAAGGAATTATGTACTTCTTCCCTAAAAATTTCTGATTGAGAAAATCACTTAGCAAGGTATGGTGGCACACCGCTTTCGTCTCAGCATTGCCGAGGCAGAGAGGTGGATCTCTGAGTTCGAGGCCAGCCTGGTCTACAGAGCAAGTTCCAGAACAGCCAAGGATACACAGAGAAACCCTGTCTCAAAAAAAAAAAAAAGAAAGGAAGGGAGGGAGGGAGGGAGGGAGGGAGGGAGGGAGGGAGGGAGGGAAAGAAGCAAGAAAGGAAAGAGAAAATCTCTTCTAGAACTCTGCACATTGCGACTAAGACCTTGATCTTAATCTGCCATGGAACCTTACTACTTAAGAATCTCTCTCTCTCTCTCTCTCTCTCTCTCTCTCTCTCTCTCTCTCTCTCTCTCTCTTCCCCACCCTCCCCACACACACACTCAGAGAGGGAGAATTTTTACAACTGCAACCAGATGTTCCTTAATAACTATTCATTTAAAAATCTGCAAACAGTAAATTCCACTAGACTCTGTTGCTCACATTTGAAATCCAAGGAAAACTGAGTCGGGAAGCATAAGAAAAGGTTGGGAAAGTGTAATACTGTCCCCTCTGCAGATACCAATAAAAGAACATGTGTAGATGTTCATCGGCTTCATCCCAGGAGTCAAGAGGGTGGAGTGGAGAAAGGCTTGCTTATTAAATTCATTTACTATTTTTAATGCCTGCCTGTAATTCTCTGTAAAAATCCCAGGATGAACTCTGTTGTAAGATTAGAAACAATGAGGTCTCTGTTTCTGCTACTTGTCAACCTGAAGGTAAATCAGTTAAAATATAGACCCTACTTCCAAGGAGTTAACTACAAAATGCAGTGTCTATGACAATGTCCAGCATCTGCATCGAGGCTTAAAGGGGATGGCGCTATGGAAAATCGGGTTTAGTGATTTTTCAGGGCACAAATATTGATGACACAATCCAAAACCATTGCTAACCAAAGCCAATGTTAACCCCTTCCTGAAATTGAGAGATTCAGTGAATAAACCAATTCCTTTAAGGATGTGTTTCGAAAGCCAGTCATTTTATGGCCAAAAAGGCAAGCCTCTGTGGCCAGCCCCACCTTGGCAGCAGTCTCCCAGAATATAGCGTGAAGTTCCAGAAATTTAAAAATCCTGAATCTGCACTAGTGATTGTTGCCAGTGGCCTCACTGGGCTGGTATCCAAACTCTATGGTCTATTATTTCAAAAGAAGGCCAAACCCAAAATTGCACAATCCTCCTTATTGTTTATCAGTGTTTTATTTCTAATAATCTTTTGCTACCAGTAAATTCTCATACATGCCGGAGGAACTAATATCCATATTGACTCTGACAAAGCCATTATATTCCCTACCACCCACCTGCTGACTTCTTCCAGCTAAAGTTTCTACAACTGTTACTGACTTTCATGAATCTCCCTAACCCTTGTTTGAATCCACTAGTATGAGGCGGGTAAATATAATCGAGCATACTATATACACATAAGAAAATGTCGCCATCAAGCACATTGCTTTATGTACTTAAGGTATGCTAATAAATAAGTAAAGATATTTCATAAACTCAGTAAGAAAGAAGAGAAAAGCCCTTGGTTCTTTCTAGCACATCAAAGAAACCGACGGTGCTGGAAGTGTGGCACGGCGAGCTTCCCAGATGTGAACAAATTCACGTACCATGGATCTTGAAGAATAAGCAAAGTTTCCTGACTTGGAAAATACATGAAGGGGCTGGGGATATGGCAGAGTGCTTAACTACAGTGAACAACAGCCTAAATTGGATCCTCAGCGCCACATAAACCAGATATAATAGGCCAGGCCTTTACAATCCCAGCACCTGGAGGTGGTAGCAGGAAAATCAAGAGCTTGAGTTCATCCACAGCCACAGAGCAAGTTTGAGGCCAGCCGAGGCTACAGAGTAGGTGCAAACCTGTCCAGGGCTATGTAGTGAAACACTGTCTCAAAGGAGAAAACAAATACTTTGGAATTAGGGATTAGATGGGTAGCTCATTGATAAAATGCTTACCTGCCATCACCAAGGCCCTACACAAAAAATTAATAATGGTAAATTTTAACATTTAATATTCTTACAGACAATGTGGATATGAGATGATGAATCGTCACTGTCAACGCACTAGATTTAGAATTACCTAGGAGACCAATATCTGGATATGTCTGGGAAGGTGTTTCCAGAGAGGTTTAACTGAAGTGTAACTGCCCATCCTGAATGTGGATGATACTATTTTCTGGACTTTATTTAAAAAGAGAAAGTGACATGAACCCCAGCAGTCATCTCTATCCCCTGCCTATGGATGCAATGTGCCCAGCTTCCTGCTGCTCCTAAGGCCACAGCCAAGAACTGCTCTTGCCAATACGCCTTCTCCACCATGATGGATTTTACCCTCAAACAGTGAGCCAAAATAAACTCTTCGTGGGTTGTTTTCTCGAGTGTTCTGTGACGGCAACAAGAAAGCTAACTAATATGAGGGGGTCAAGTGCATTTTCAGTAGAGAGGTAAAGAGACTTCTCCATCAGAATACATCTGCTGTTTGACCAGGTTTACCTTTAGGAAAATGAGCTAAGCAGCAAAGGCCTAAGAACCAGGCACACTGTTATAAAATGTATTCTGTCATAGGCAGGAAGATTGTTAGCCCTGCTGGGGGAACAAAGAAAAACAAAGAGTGCAATGAAGTTCTAAAGGAACAAGAGAGGGGCCACGTGATTTAGAAAGCTGCTACAAATTCATTTGGGAGAACTTTAAAACCCCATAGATTCCTGGCCCCACCCTAGAACTAATGAATCTAAATGTCTCAGGATGGAAGTCATTAATTCACTGTTTTCAAGTGATTTACTCCGAAAACAACACAAGTTCACAGGAACAATTCAAAGGCTGTGTTGAAATAGTCCCTCCCCACTTTGCTGCAGCAACAACTGCCACCACCCATTACCACCTTGCCTCCAGTCTCATTGCTCCAAAGGGGCCATCATTTCCAAATTCTACAGGTAATGAGAATTGTCTAGGAACGCAATAGAGGGAAAGAAGTGAGAAGGTGAGTGGAGAAGAGATGGCTCGGTGGTTACCACTGGCTGTTCTTGCAGAGGACCTGTGTTAGATTCCCACATGGTAGCTCACAACCATCTGAGTCCAATTTTAGAGGATCGGATGCCCTCTTACGACCTCTGAGGGTACAAGACGTGTACCTGGTGCACAGACATAAATGCAGGCAAAACACCTATTCAGATAAAATAATCATTGAAATAAAACACATGGGTGACATAATTTTCAATAGTGAACACTTGGAAGTTTTGGCTCTCAAGGTTAAGAATAACACCAGAACGTCTGCTCCCTTTTGACTATTCCACATATAGTTATAGACAGAGCAATAAAAGAACTTGAAAATCATCTCTGTATATAAGTAATGATGTTTTTATCAAAAAAGACCTCTAAAGATCCTCTACTAGAAAACAGCACAGCTAATAAATTCAGCAAAACTGCAAGACACAAAATCTACATGTAAAAATCAGTTGCAATTCTCTATATCAATGACAAGCAATCTAAAAAGATAAATGTTAGCTAGAGCCACAACCACTTTGGAAATCTTCCCTGTTTTGTTCGAAGCATGATAATTCCCAAACTATAGCAATCTGAGTCCCAGAACTAGAGTAACTTATTTTTTCAGAGCTGAAGTAGCTACTTACAGTTAAGAATGTCCAGGACTCCTGCTGAGGAGTCTGTCAGGTAGGGCCCTATCAGCTACATGGCTGCTCACAACCATATGTAACTCCATTAAGGGGATTTGAATCTGTCTTTCGGGCTTCAGAGGCTCCAGTCAAGCACGAAGCACACAGACATGCAAACATTCATACACATAAAATAAAAAGTAAACTAATCATGACGTAACTTGGTTTTCTTTCCATATCCTTGCCCTTCCAATGCTCCCAGCTATTTCAAAGACAGCCTGATTCCAAACGCACACAATAGACTACTCATCAATCGCATGGCATAGTACTACCCTGCTTTCTCTGACACATGTAAGGGACCTCTCTCTTCCACATGGGCACCATGCTGCTCTCTACCTGTCTGTGGCATTAGGGACTCTTCTAATAAATCTCTTACCCAAGAGAACAATCAGCCTCAGTGTCCACATTGAATTCCAAACCTGAAACATTTTAGTAATAAAGAAAATAATTTCGCTTAATACAGACTTAAAAACAAGCAAATTTAAAATAGGACGTAAAAATTTGTTTAAGAAAAAAAGCACAAAACATTGCTTTGAGTAATTAAGGATATGGTGCACTTTAAAAAACTAAAGATTAGAAATACTGTTGGAGGACAACACCCAGCACAATCCTGATTCAATACAAGCTCTAAGTGCTTTTCTCAGAAATAGGAAAAGTTCTAAACTTCACATGTAATCTCAAAAGACACACTAACTAAACAAAACAACCTTGGAAAAGAAGAACAAAATTGGAGGAATCACACTTCTGGTTTCAAAACTTACTAAAAGGCCATGTTAATCAGAACAATGTGGTGCTGGCATAATGACAGACACATAAACAAATGAAACAAACCATAGAATATGGTTAATTAATTCTCAAAAAATAGCCCAAGATCATTCTATGGGGAAAAGGCAATCTTCCCAAAACATGGTACTGGAAAAACTGGCCATCCGTGTGCCAAGGAATGAAAATGAAGCCTTACCATATGCAAAAATAATAATAACAACTCAGATGGTTCAAAGGTGCTGGCACTACAGCTCATGGGTAGAGCATTTGCCTAGCATGTGTGAAACTCTGCATTTGATCCTCAGCACTGCTGAAAGAAAGATGATCAAAGACATAAGAGCTAAAACTGTAATGGGCTTGGAGGGGAGATGGCGATGGCGGTGGTGTCACACGTGCCCAGCAGATTGTTGTAGTGGAGCTATTTGACTTCGTATGTGACATGACCAGCAGCCAGCATGAAGCAGAATGACTGTGGTGACCTATAAAATACACTGTCTCAGAGTCATGACAATGAAACAAGCAGAGAATACAGTGAAAGATAGGTCCCTGGTAAAAGAATTACCATTTTTGCCTAGAAGGAGAACATGCTGAGGGACCAGACTCTCACCTGAGAGTCACCACTCCCTGCTGGCCCCAGCTGCAGTGGTTCTGGAGAGAATATAAAGGTGGATAGAATAAATTCCTTGGAGTTACTCAGGTTCTTGTAAACAACCTTACACATACTCCTAGGAATAATAAATTCATTGGTACGCCAAGCTGGACTTGGGTGAAATCTTTCTTTGATCTGTTGATGCTCTCTTGGCCTGGAGCGAACAACTACATCTCTATAAATCTTCATGAAAAGCATCAAACAGCACAGGAAAGACTAAAGCAAGGTAAAAACACAGGAAAGTTTGGGGGGAAAGTAGCCACTCACTTAAGAGCCTCGTTGAAGCCCAGCACCAGCTGAGAAGCAAGAATTCCAACAGAAGGAGGTCAGGGAATGAAGGTGAATTAGTCGAGCAATTCTCTAGCATGTAAGAAGCCATGGGTTTGATCATCAGCACTGTAAAACTGGGTAAGCTGATGTCAAGGATCCAGATTTAGTGGAGTGGAGGTCCCTAAAACCTAAGGGAACCCCTTAGGCTGGTGGCGACTGTGCTGGGCTCAATCTTCTACTGCACCACCCCTGATGAAGCATTCTACCACTGACTTACACTCTTACAAACACTCATTATCCCTGCTAATGATAGATTATGTCCAATTATGCTTTCTCCAGTCCAAGTGAGGTCATCAACTCTGATTATTTTCCAAAATGTCTCTCAATGTTTCCACAGTGGCCAAAATTAGTCACTATCATACCATTGCTATAATTTAATACTATAAAAAATCGATTTCAGAGCTATGAGTGAATCTCAGTGACAGAGTTCTTGTCTAGCCTCCACCAGGCCTTGGACTTGGTCCCCGAAAGTACACACATATGTGAACAAATACATTTAATCGAAAGTACGTATAAATTAAATGATAGGGTATCTGAGAACTGCTTCGAATTAATCCAAACCCAAGGGGAAGGCACTAGGTAATAGCTATCAACAAAGCAAGCCAGCCATAAAGTAGCTCATTGTTGGCATTGTATATGGGCACACACAGGTTAATTTTCATCTTCTCTCCAACTTTTAGCATATTCAAAATTTTCAAGTATAACTGCAAAGGCAGCGGGACTTATCGTGGAAAACCACAAAACTGGGGCAACTGTTTTCCTGAAGAAGGCCATGGCGTGAGGAGTAGTGGAGTAGTCCTGGGGGTTGGTCACTGAGCACTTCATCTACAGGTTCATCACACGAACTAAAGGGGGAAAATAGTAGGGAACTACTATTTTTTCAGATAAAAATGTAAGCAGGGTTGGAAAAGCAGCAGGAGACAAGTGGGTAAGAGAAAAAGTGCAGTAATTGCAAAAGACACACTACTGAAGGGAAACCTCACAGATGTGGCCTTCTACTGTGTGAGAGGTCAGGGCAAAAGACAGGAAGGAAGTTGGGAGGGACAGAAGACGGGAAGACAAATGAACAGGCTGTCTTTGAAGTTTCATGTCTGGCTAGCAATACCAGAAACCAAAATAAGGAAGTCAGTGGGATGTGAGGAAAATGCTTAGCTGGGTTTTTACTCAAAGCGAAGCAAAGGAAATGACTAAATGCCAGAGTGAGTGTAATAATTAAAACCCAAGTGTAAACAAATCCTGTCACATATCTTCTGTGGAAAGGCTTTGTGGTCTGTTCTCATTCGACAGCCCAGGAAGACTCACAGGTGGGACTGCGTATCGCACAGCACATGCTAATCAAAGCAACAAACAAGAAATAAGTCTGGCACAATGTTCAGAGGTATGCTGACGCCAAGTTTCAAATGATTCCATTCATTTTCATAATAAAAGGGGTCGAGACAGATTCCACACATGATCAGGAGGACTTTTAAAACTGATAATTGAACACCCATGCTATATACACTTCCTCTGTGATAAAGCAACAAAAGCAGCTAATCATAAATTACAGAATATCCTAGTAAAGAACTACAATTGTACAGGAGCATCAGGAGCAACTTGCCTGCAAAGAAAGGCAGTGTCCCAGAGGACTGAAATTTTCCAAAGCCTCCACAAATGGAAGACAGTGAGGTGAGAAGACAATGGAAAAACTAAAAGCTAAAGACGCAGGGCCAGGTGCCAAGCATGGCTGTGCGCTCTGGAGAAAAGAAACCTAGTTCCAAAGGGTTCATGTCCGCACACTTCAGCAGACGTCTCTATTTTGGAATCTATGCTCTGCAGGTCTGCTTTTGAAAGTCTTCAGACCACAAGCCTCAGAATCCAGATACAGAACCCAAGAAGCGCACAGAATCATCCTTAAAGAAAGAAGAGAGGCACATTGAAAAGTCAAATGAAACACCCTCGAATAGAGCTCCAGATAGACCACCTCACTGATACGGTGCTGCTCATCAAGCCTGCAGGAGGCCCTGAATTCCATCCCCAGTATTGAGAGCAAATAAATTGCCCTGCCATGCATAGTGGCAAGGCAGGAGGCAGAGACAGGAGGATTTCTATAAAATTCAAGATAGTATGGGAGATATATATATATAGAGATAGATAGATAGATAGATAGATAGATAGATAGATAGATAGATAGATACTGCTAATAAAATAAAATCAAGGAGACAAAACTCCCAGTAAGAAACATTCTTAGGGACTGAACCCCCAGTGAACTAGACTGGTGGGGGGAGGGCGGCAATGGGGGGAGGGTCGGGAGGGGAACACCCATAAGGAAGGGGAGGGGGGAGGGGGATGTTTGCCCGGATACCGGGAAAGGGAATAACACTCGAAATGTATATAAGAAATACTCAAGTTAATAAAAATAAATAAATAAATAAATAACTTAATCTCTTTAAAAAAAAAAGAAAAAAGAAACATTCTTAGGGAACTGCAGTGCTTATTAGAGTTGAATGTGAGCCTTTATAAAATTACTACTCTTTCCTCCAGATCAGCAATGTTTTGCACATGTGAGCATGTTTTCTTTTCAAAGGTATTGATGTTGAAATGATAACCCATTTCCAATGTGCAGAAATCCAGGCAGGGTCCAAGAAGCACCTAATTTAGTAACCGAATCAAGAGAAACTATGCCTTTCAACTTAAAACAAATAAATAAACTGAACTCAGTACCCCGAATGTGACCAGGAGCTCCATTAGTTTAGGACCAGCTCGGGCTTACATTAGTAAGACCTTATTGCAGATCTAAATAAATAAATACTTTTTTAATAAAGATGTCTCTGTCACCGATGTACTGCTGTGGACACTCGCAGAACAGTACCAACTGACTGTTTCTTGTATGCCTGGTGTGTGATCCTGAGCTCAGCAAAACAAGTCAAAGGAGCAATGATTAATCCCAACAGAGGCAGCATTCTGAAGTCTAAGGCTCTGGGTACTGATGTAACACACTTGGTGGGCCAGGAAGGTCCTGAGCAAATGGGACAGTACCACCAAGGTTCATGGAAAATGCCTATGTTCCCCAGAACCTCACTTTTCAGTAGTTTCAATGAGCTGAGCATCGCAACACGAGGCAGCACCCAGTTGGCACCATTTTGTGAGTTCCCACAGCAGTTTGTCTAGAGTAAAGAACACTGTCATCATTAAGCTTTTGTACAGATAAAGAAGCCAAATGACTTACTTATCATGTAAGTAACAAATCATCGACTTTAAAAAAAAAAATTGTCCTGAGGTGTCAAAATTGTGCAGCGATTATGGAAAATAGTATCGTGTTTACTTAAAAATTTTAAATACAACTATTAGGTAATCCACTTCAGGTTATATAGGCAATGGAATTTGAACCTAAACTTCAGAGATGTATTTGCATATCAATGTTCATTGTAGCATGAATCCAGTCGCAAACACTAAAAGGTAGAAACAACCCAGATGGCCCACTGATGAACAAGCCAATAAGCAAAAGATATATGCAGCCTTTAAATTGAGTGAGATTTTCACATGCACTAAAACATGAATGAACTTTGATGGCTTTATGCTAAGCAGCATAAGCCAGTAACAAAAGGGCAACTATTGTATTCTACTCAGGTAAAGTAAATTAAAGGGCAAAACCAGTATCAATGGAAAGTAGAAAGAAGCTTTCAAAGGCTTGGGGGAAAGAAGAATTAGCGTTAGGAGGGAAAACATTTCAGTACTGCAAAATGCAAATGGTGTGGGGCCTAAGTAAGTTTACATAACACTGCTGAACTGTACACTTAAAAACAGTCAAGGTACGAAATTTACAGTGGCTTTGCCATCATTAAAAACATATGGGTGGGGCTAGAGAGACAGCTCAGTGGTGATGAGTGTGTGCTGCTCTTGTAGAGGACCTGAGTTAAATTTGAAGCACGTGCACAGAGTGGCTCACAATTCCCTATGACTCCACTTCTAGAGAATGAACTTTTCTGGCCTCCACAAGCATCAGCACTCACACATGCACAAATGCGCATGCACACACATTCACACACACACACACACACACACACACACACACACACACACACAGAATCTTAGTCAGGGTTGCTGTTCCTATAATAAAACACCATGATCAAAAGCAAGTTGGGTGGGGAGGGCAGGGTTTGTTTGGCTTATGCTTCCACTTCACTGTTCATCACTAAAGGAAGTCAGGACAGGAATTAGAGCAGGGCAGGAACCTGGAGGCAGGAGCTGAGGCCGAGGCCATGGAGGGATACTACTTACTGGTTTGCTCATTGTGGCTTGGTAAGCCTGCTTACTTATAGAATCCTGAACCACCCATAATGATCTGAGTCCTCCCCCATCAGTCAGAAATTAGGAAAATTCCCTATAGGCTTGCCTACAGTCTGATCATATGGAGGCATTTTCTCAATTGGGGCTCCTTCTTCTCTGATGACTTTAGCTTGTGTCTAGTTGATATTAAGACTAGCCAGACACACCTACACACACAATTAAAAATAAAATAAAAGGAATTCATGCAGGGAACATTATCATAGAGCAGATACACACTATTTACCCTGAAATGACAAAATGCTACATAAATATAAGAACTTGTTTACCCATCATGTAGCCCATTATCCCATGTGAAATGTTTTTTCTCCTGTGCTGGCCATCAATGTCCCTTGAACTAGTCACCTAATATTTTCCCTTGTATTAATTGATATGGTAAAATGGGGATAAGAGGTGATGATGTCTATATGCTCTAGCTGCTTCCAGAACTGTTCCAAAATACAAGGATAAATGATGGTACCCATATGGAAGACCGGAGAAAACAAAAGCTTTAGAGCAGCGGTTTTCAACCTGTGGGCCGTGACCCCTTTGGGGGTTGCATATCAGATATTTACATTACAATTCATAACAGTTGCAAAATTAGTTATAAAGGAGCAACGAAAATAATTTTATGGTTAGGGGTTGTTTGATATTCATGCCTCTCAAATGGCAGGAAAGGCTTTCCCTGCTGTGGGTCCCCTTTGTAAACTCTGTCTACTTTGTAAACTTTATATACTTTGTAAACGCTGTAGGCGCTCAAGGCAGGAAAGTGGCCAGGTGCCCGCCGAAGGACCTCCAGCAGCCCCACCCCCAGACCTCAGCAGCCCCTCCCCTAGACCTCCCTAACTGTCATAACTGTCACAAATGTCATTTCCAACACCTCAACAGGACCCTCCCCAGATTATGCTAATTTTAGGTGAAAAGTCGGGGAAAAAAGCCATCAATTCCTGAATAGGAAAACCCACCAATCCCTGAACTTTCCACAGAAACCCACCAATCCCTGAACAGGAAAACCTACCAATCCCTGAGCTCCCACAAGCTCAGGACTTGACATTCAGCCAATCTTCACCCTGGAAATCTCCACCCTAGAAAGCTCCACCCCCAAGAACTCCTATATAAGCACTGCATTTTGACCAATTCCCTGCTTCTCTCCGCTCCCTCCTGGGAGCCTTCATTTCCCTGAACTCAGATCTCTTTTATGAGATTTTGCTGGTTGGTGCGACTCACCAGAAGAAGACAAAAAGCAATGAAGAGAAGGGAAGAAGAGAGGAATGGGGCTAAGGCTGCACCACCCCTCCTGAGGAGGCTTCCTCTGAGAACTATGTGGTTCCTGGGCTCCCATGTCTTGGGATGCCTTTCCATTGGGACAAAGTTCCACCTCAGAGCTGTGTAGTTCCTAGGCTTCTGAGCCCAGGACACCTTCCCATCTGAGCAGAAAGGCTAACAGGTCAACACAACATGAACTGTATTAAAGGGATGCAGCGTTAGAATGGTTGAGAACTGCTGCTTTAGAACCAAAAGATCTATTGTAGATTTAAATCCATTGCCTTTTACCTACATCAATATATTGCTCATTGATCCTGTCATAAGCCTCAGTATTTCCATCTATAAATGGGAGCAAAAATACTTTGTCTCACTGTATATATGATGAAACAAAATACAGGAAAGACCTGTAGAATTTATAGATTTCTAAGGCTGGTGATGCGGTTCTCTGGTACAGTGCTTTCCTAGAATGTACTAGGCCCTGGGTTCAATCCCCAGCACCGAAAATAAGATACACATGCATATAGTCATAAAAATGTCTTGCTTGGTGACATAACAGAAAAGGTCAGAAACAGGTATTAATCTCCAAATGACATTACAAATTTGGCAAACAGTACCTTGTCTATGACATCTTACCTGTAAATTACACATAAAATATAAAACTATCTAATGGCAAAACAGTAACAATCCTTTGGAATTATACTAATGAAAAATGCCCTTTTGCTCTGGATTATCAGATAATTTATGTTAATTTCCAGTTTAAATAAATGTTATGCCTTTAAACACTGAAAATGTTAGACTTCAACTGTTCAAGTATTAAGTAGATAACATATTTAAGATTTTTCTGGGGCTGGAGAGATGGCTCAGCAGTTAAGAGCACTGACTGCTCTTCCAGACGTCTTGGGTACAATTCCCAGCAACCACATGGTAGCTCACAACTGTCTATAATGAGATATGGCTCCCTCTTCTGGCATGCAAGTATACACACAGATGGAGCATTCCTACATAAAATATATCTTTAAAAAATGTCCTGCGTGCCTTCTTAGATTGTTGAAGATGATCCAGTCCCATTACTCCATCAAATGTCTCAGGCTATCATATATAAGTGTGCAATGTTCAGGAACACAGTACTCTTGACCCCTACATAAAATGGCTCCAACGTCCCATGCTTTGCGGATCTTAAATCAGCTTTTATCCCCAGAGATGTACAGGTTCCTTTCCTATTTCAGATTATCTCGATTGTCACTTCCTTATCCAAATTTTGTTTTGCTAACAACACACATGTATCGGTCTGCCTTACATTGCTTAGTTGAGCTGCACATGATCTGGGTACTCTCCCTACTAAGTCATAGCCTCATCCTAGATGATCTCCATGAGTGTAATACAGTATCCCCTGAGAACATCTGATTATCTGCAAACCAGGAAAAGAGATATAGACTGATTCTAAACAGTAGAGGTGCAGCAAAATGACAACCATCATTAGGTAGAGTATTATAAAGTTTATAGATGTGACAATAATATCCTGGAATGCTCAGGAAAATGTCCAGAATGTCCTGAGACAACAGAAGGTATTTCAGGAAGACAAAAAAATGTCCAGATGGGGCAGGAGAGGTGGCTCAGGAGTTAAGAGCACTGGCTGCTCTTCCAGAGGACCTGGGTTCAATTCTTGGCACCCACATAACAGCTCACAACCGCTTGTAACTTCAGTCACACCTTGGTCACTGCATCCAGCCACTAGAAAGGGTTGCTGCAGTAATTCTAAGCCAAACAAGTAACAAAGGGAAAGACAAGTGAAACAGTCTTCAGTCACGGTGAAGTTCTTCCTCTCTAGCTTGTTGAGGTCTAATGCATAGAAGATTCTACGTGAATCTCCTCTGGGTGTTTTAAATGACATCTTTAACAACTGGGGCATAGTAAAAGGTTCAAAACGTAGCCAGCTTTCTAGAGACAGTGTCCATCTATTCTTTGAGAGTTCTCTGAACATCGCACTAAGTGTTTACTAGCTCAGTAAAAGAAAAGGCAATTGCAAGATTACCAATATGACACCCTTGGAGGGAATACATACATACATACATACATACATACATACATACATACATTCAAAGACTCCGTGCTAGGGAAGGTTTCATCCTCGCTACACCCACAGCACACACTAACACGAATATGCTCTTTCTTCTAATCTACCCGGCCTGTTTGGAAAACCCACCCTACATCTGTCTATCCTTCTCTGCCCACACCCAGGCACTTTGGTCCAACCTCAGGTCTGCTGCAGTAGGCAAATTTTTTATGTGACTTCTGTCCTTTCTTTGCTACATGCCATTCCTAGTTCACTTTTAAGCCAATCTCACTATTTTAGAGGAAGCAGACCATCAGCTGATAAGGGGGAAGGAAGTCCCTCTTATGAAGTGACAGGAACAAAAGCCTAGAAAAAGGAAGGATGGTGGGTAAGAAGCAAAGCAGAAAACCCTATCCTGTTATCATCATGGCCACTGTCTCTGTGAATCCTTTCAAAAAGTCACTGTTTAGGGGTCTCAGTTCATAGCCTAGAAAAAGATTCACTACTGCATTCAAATCAAATAAAGAATGCTGTGGACCAGGAACTGTGTTAGGAATTTTGTCAACAAGGTTGTCCCCTTCCTCAGTACTAGCACATTACAAATGGTGGGAGGGGGGCGTGCTTCAGGGAAAAGGGCATATCACTATCTTGTGTGAGAATGTGGCTGCTCAGATGTGGTACCCTAGGAAGGCTCTCTCATCAGTTCCTACTTTACTGTACCTCAAGTACCCATAAGGCCCTATGGCAGGATGACATTTACATGCATGTTCCTTTGCTTGTCACTTCCTGAAAGGTACTCTGGAATTTTCAAAGAAAGATGTAAATATAACTCCAGCCAAGTTACCGTTATTACCCATTTAAGTTTATCACATAAATACTACCATAAATATATGGGTAAGTACTTAAATAGTTTAAGAATTTTTAACTCTGAAGATACAGTTTAACACTTGCCTAGCATGTGCACAGCCCTGGATTCAGTCCCCAGCACTGGAGACATGCATGGTGTGGGGGGGTGGATATTTTCAACTACATTAGTTTATCCATATATTCAGTGACCGAAATTGGCACTGAAATCTCCCTATAGTTGAGAAAACTGAGACTTTAAGAAAGTGATAGAGAATAGGAAGGTATTCTAGTGGATAAAGTGCTTACCATGCAAACATGTAAACCCAACTTTGCATGCCCAGTACCCATGTAAAGCCTAGGCATAGTGGCACACGTCTTTGTTCACAGTGCTGGGGGAGGGGGAGAGCAGCTAGCCTACCCAAATATATGAGGCTGCATCCTCGTCCTCAGCCAGGTCCAGGCACACCCGGCATGTATTAGCCTCTGTCTCAAGACAGCAAAACAAGAGTTAACTCCAAGCCAATCTCCAGGGTCAAAGAAAGACATTGTCTCAAAACAAACAAACAAACAACAACAACAACAACAAAACCAAGGTGAGAAACAACTGAGGGAGACTCTTGCCATCCACAAACCTACACACACACACACACACACACACACACACACACACACACACGACAAGCCTAAAGCCCAGGTCTACCAGCCTTCAAAGGAAATCTTAATTTCTGCAAGGCCATGCCATTATGTTAACCTATGCCACTCCTTGCCGATAAGCTTAATTTCCTTAGATAGCAAATAGGCCAAAATTGAAGATTAGAAGGTCAAGTTCAGCCAATCCTATTTCTTCAACTATTTCCATCCTGAATGTCCTATAAATTCGTGAGATTACAAAAGTAGAAGGCTTACATAAAGCCTTGAGGTTAGAGATTCCCAAATAGTTTCTGGTGCTCTCCAAATACAGAAAAAATTCACAAGGCAACAATCTAATCGTGTGTCTTCTCCAACTCTCAAGCAGGAGAAAGGCTTGAGCTCTCTGAACCTCTTCTAAACATCAGTTTTCCATTCTCTCTGGCCTGCTCACAAAGGAGAACCTGTGATTATTCTCTCTAGCTAGACTTTAGAGTCCAGATCACTCCATCTTGGTAAAGTAACCATAAATCACAAGCTGCCACACACTTCAAGTAAAAAAAAATAATCCTCATCAGATCACCCCAAAATAACACCATTAAAATAAAGGACTATATAGAAACTGAAAGGTTATCCACACCATTCCTTTTCTTTAGGCTTCAGTGAAATATTATCTGGCCAGTTGCAAACAGCTTGCCTGGGCAGTGTGCCCTGTGGTGACTTCTGTGGTTCTTGTCCCATCTCCTTCACTGCTTAGTATATTACATCATTGTTGTCTCTAAAGGGAGCTGCTGTTTGGCCCCTTTAAGAAACCAGAAATTCCCAAACTTATCAAAGAGAGAAATGAGCCCCTGTTACCTTACGACAAAGAGAGAACGTAACATTGAAACCTTGCCTAGCTGAGAGCAGAGCTGCAGATGCTTCTTAATTGAACAGTTCATCTCAGAGCTCAGAGTTCCAAAGCAATAATAGATACACACAAAAGCACCTCCATAAATGGTCCCAAAGGCCCAAAGACAGAACATAATAAGAGGCAAGAGGACTGAAAATTTGAGATGAGCCTGAACATTACGGAACCATGTCCAAACTGAAAGGGAGGAGGAAGATGAAGAAGAAAATGATGATGATGAGAAAGAAAGAAAAAGGGAAGGAAAGAAAGAAGGAAGGAAGGAAGCTGAAAGAAGGGAAGAAGGAAGGAAGGAAGGAAGCTGAAGGAAGGGAAGAAGGAAGGAAGGAAGGAAACAAGCAAGCAAGCAGCTTGATACTAGAAAACCATTAAACCATTGTGATTTTGAGTGGGCATTTGGGAAAGCCAAACACCTGAGTTAGAACTGAGAACTGACACTCTGTTATGCCCCACGGTGGGAACTAAGAAAACATTGCTTAGGGGCAACACTTTGCCAGGGCAAGTCACCTCGAAGTGCCATCTGGATAGCAAGCATTCATGCAGGATGAGGAAGTAGGCTATTTCCAGAAGCACTTCCTTGCACACCTCACTACACTAGCCCAGCCAACACCAGACACTGTCAAGGAATGAGACACCCTGCCAGAGCCAACCATGGCAAATCAACATTGCTCTGTTTATTCCAGCCTTCTGAGTGCTACTGTTTCCCCGATTCAATGAACGAATTCTGCCATCTGCCACACCAACCATTGAATATATCAAGTCAAAGGGGTGGGCATTAAAAATTCTGTCCTAAAACAATAGATATTTATAAAAAATGAGTGTTGGGTAAGATTTGGCCACATGTCATATAGTATGCTGACCCCTGCTTTAGTACAAAGCGAGACAAAAGACCTCCAGAAAAGAAAATGACTCTTTACCCCCTCTCCTTTATTTCTAAGACTTTCAACAAAGAGCAAACAAATGCAAAACTACAGAGTTTCCCCCCACCAATTACCCTCAAAGAGAAACTTTACAGAACATCTCAAAGCTAACTACAGTGCCGCATTCAATTTCTCATCAACAAGAAAACCAGAACCTTTACAGGCTCAGTGGGCAGAACAGGGCTACATTTCTCCTTTTTTGCCAAGAAGATGAGAGAATTTTTTTTATTAAACAATTTTTTCTAGTTTTTTTTTATTGTTTAGGGACACAGTCTCACTACATAGCACTGGTTGAACTGGAACTTACTATGTAGCCCAGACTGTCCTCCAACTTGCAGCAATCCTCTGGCCTCTCTGGTGCTAGAACTATAGGCACCAAACCGGGCTTTGGAGTACCAGGATATTAAGAAAATTGCATGCAATGGTTCAAGCATAAAAGAGGAAGTGTCATCATTTGTGAGAAAATTAAAGGAACTGGAGGACAGTATACTGCATGAAATAAGTCATGCACAGAAAGATGAACACAGCAGGTTGTGGTTTATCTGTGAAAGCTAAGAAGTTTACCTCAAACTGAAGGGGGCAGAATACTAAGTTCTAGAGATTGAAAGGGGATGAGGGGAAGGAAAATGGAGGGAAATCAAATGATGGGCATCAAAATATAGACAAGGGTGACTAAAGTTCACAATGTTATTACATGTTATAAAGAACTCCAAGGGGGTTGGGGATTTAGCTCAGCAGTAGAGCACTTGCCTAGCAAGCGCAAGGCCCTGGATTCGGTCCCCACCTCCGAAAAAAAGAAAAAAGAAAAAAGAAAAAAAAGAAAAAAAAAAAAGAACTCCAAGAATCAGTGTCTCCAAATATCAAACACTGTAAGACAATGAAACTTACCAGTATTTGATCAGTGTGTATTGTATCTATGGAATGAGGTATCACACTGAAGCCCATGAATAGTTACTACATGTTAATTAAAAAGAAAAAAATGTTATGTTATTAACTCTTGCTTGGCTCATAAACTCAGATGCACGTCTTGAGTAACCTGAGTGACGCAACTGATCAGAAGTTTCCAGAATAGCCAGAGGCTACTGGAGGTCCACACATTACCAACAAGAGTTAACTCCTTAAACGTCTCACACACACACACACACACACACACACACACACACACACACACACACTTACTTCAAAATTCTCCCTGGAAAGAAGGCCAAGCAAGCAAGTGCTGCCTTGCCCATTGGGCAACTGAATGCTTTAATCAGTCAGATCTTGCTGGACTTGTTAGACCTGACCCAAAAGCAACAATTGCTTCAGTAATGATGCCAGGCATAGGCTAGCTAGCACAAAGCTGCCTATTGCACTGGAAATCCCTATAATGGACCACTGCTACAAAACCATGCCAATTATCCCCCTACTGCCAAGGAAGCAGGAACTGATTAAAGGCACATGGGTAAGAGGGAGCAAAGGAATAGCCCCAAAGCCCTCTATCCTTGCAGCTACTTATGACCTCTTTGAATGGAAGCTGCCTGTCCTGTGATCTAAAAGACTGGCTTGAAATCACTCTTTGAAGTGGAGTAGATAAATTGTTGGTTGGCTAAGAGAGCAAATGAAAAACCAAAGCACAGTAAGGCAAGGCACCTGAAAGGGCTTCCTAGAGTCTTGCAGCAAGGGGGAGCTGACAGCATAAGACCCTGATGGGACTGCTGGAAGTGCAGAAGCCAAGTAAGGAGACGGTATGAGGTATGACGGTATGATGGTATGACAAGTCTGGGCAGGAGAAGCAAAATACTGAGTGTGAAGGAAGGTCAGAGAGACCTGGGAGAATCAAGCAACTGTAATAAGAACTTGTATTATACAAGGCAGAGACAAAGATTTCACAGATTCTAACAAGACATGACAGCTGACTCCTAACACTGGGTGACCTAGCAGGAAAAAAAATTAAAGTCTTCCGAATTCAGATTAGAGTTTACAGCCCAGACTGCTGCCTTGAGTAACTCTGAACAAATGACTAAACTTCAATTTCATCAACAATAAAACGGGGCCTTTTTCGTGGTCTGGGTTACTTTACCTGTGCAACAACATAATGTCCTGCCTGATTAACTCATGGGGTTGTGAGATGGCAGGTGAAACTCCACTAAACTGAAAAATACTATAAAGAAAGTAAGCTTTGTGTGGTGCTGGTGAAAACACGCAGGGCCTCATGCAGGCTAGGCATGTGCTCCAACACCGAGCTACATTCCAACATCATGATGTTCTTATTTTTATTGTTATATGTGGCATCAGTACAGCCACAAGTCCATCTAAAGATATAACTGATTTCAACTAATATATGTTAGCCCCAAACACTTAACAGTTTGTACACTGTGGAAATGAAAAAAAAAAAAAAAAAAAAAACCAACCAACCCAATACTGACTAATGCAGCAATCCTAAAAGCACACTAAAGTTCGTAAAGCATTGGCTTCCCCATCAATGAAGTGCAGGTACTAACACTTCCTTCACAGATTAAGTAAAAGAATACATGTGAAATGAACTTAGTAGGAAGAAGTTTGCTTCCGTAGGTAAGAAGTAGGAAAGGATCTGGGAGGACTTGGGGGCAAAGAAAAGAATGTTAAAATACACTGTATGAAATTCTCAAGGAATAAATAAAACATCACTTAGAGAAAAAGACCTTGAATATTATAAAGTACTTTGCAAATGGTAGTTTACACTCTGATCTACATCAAAACTCACATGCAGGATCACACACACACACACACACACACACACACAGAGAGAGACAGACAGACAGACAGACAGACAGACAAACACACCCCCTTAGCTTGTTACCCAAAACAAACATTGTTATACTTAAAGTCTAACTGGACTACATTAGAATTATTTACTCCTCCTTTACAGATCGAGGGTGGTCAGAGAAGCTCTCTTGATCATCTACTGCACCAGGTTCTGCCATGCAAAAAATCAACAACAAAATTAAAACAAAAACAAACAAACAAAACTACAGCGTTAATCTTATCAGAATTAATAAACCTTCCCCTACTCCATTTCAGAAGATCTGTAAAATGTATGGTTGTATGCAGGCCCACACTGGGGGTGAATTCATGGCTAGAAGCACCGAAGAGACTCTCACAAGGTGAAAATAATTCTGAAAGTAAAAAGCAGCTCAGCAAACAGAGGTTGGTGAGGAACAGACACTTGCGCTGTGGACGGTGGTATACAGAGCATAGCAACGGGACAAATAGTAGGTTCAGTACTGAGTCTGTGCTTAACTGGCTCTAGGATATGTGTTGACCCTCCATTTCTTCACTTGAAATATGCAAGAGTTTAGTGAAATATCACAAAAGCCCTTTGCACTATATGAGTCTATTCTGGCAAGACACTGCCCATTGGTGAAAAACTAGGGAAGGGGGGCATGGGGATGCAGGCCTGTAATAGCAGAAGAATCATGAGTTGGTTACCCAGTAAGACACCGTCAGTAAAGGAGGGGAAGGAAAGGGAAGGGAAGGAAGGGAAAGAAAGGGAAGGGAGGGGAGGGACTCAGGTGCAATGGGCCCCTACATCCCAGCTATTAGGATGCTCCTCGGGTGAAAGGATTACTGGAGATCAGCCTGGACAGCTGAGGTCCTCATTTCGAAAGAATAAAAAGGAAAGAATGAAAGTGGTTAAACACCATCTGTTTTTCAGAAAGGAAAGGCAAACAAAATGCCAAGAAACCCCAGCTTTCTCTCCCCGTCCTTTCTACCAGGGAAACTGCAAGCCCGGCTGAGCTGCCTGTCACTTAGCACACCATTCCCCCTTCTTTCCCATCTAGTACCATTCACAATCATCCCTCCCTCCCGCAGAGCTGGGGAACTCAGGCATGCACTTCTGGAGACAGTCTCACCAGATCACCTGAATAGGAGGCGGCCATACTGGTGTTTCAAGGACAAGAGAAAATCAACATGTCAACTCTGCAGATTCGCCTTACCAACTCTCCTGTTTCTGATTTTTCTGCTCTAAAGAAAATTGTTAAGAGGCAACTGCAAAGCACTTTTTTTTTTTTTGGTTCTTTTTTTCGGAGCTGGGGACAGAACCCAGGGCCTTGCGCTTCCTAGGCAAGCGCTCTACCACTGAGCTAAATCCCCAACCCCTGCAAAGCCCTTCTACAGGACTGTTCATCACTGTCCTCTCCCATTTAACAAATCGGGGATGGGTGAATTCAGCATCAGTCTCCAACTGTCCATTACCACGTGCATAGTACATACATGTCCACTCACACAGAAAGGCATTTCCACAACAACCTGGCTCTGGAAAGAGATTGGGAAGCTGAAGTGTGGCCTTCCTGCTTCTGGGTAGCCCTTAATGAAAACCTTTCCCCAAAGAACTGCCTTTTGTGAAGTTCCTAATATGGTATCGTACTGTTGGCCCTACTGCTGGCCACTTGTGAGAAATTCCACGCTGCCCTAGGACAAAAATAATGTAGGGAGGGGAGAGAAATTTGTCACCCATGAGTAATGCCACACATTTCCCAGTGTATACTACCCGCCACTCAAAAAG
Organism: Rattus norvegicus; assembly: GCF_021556685.1. NCBI lineage: Eukaryota > Metazoa > Chordata > Mammalia > Rodentia > Muridae > Rattus > Rattus norvegicus. Next base: position 71,969,316 of record NC_141554.1, read on the forward strand.
CAGCTGTTTGCATTAAGTCGATAGTTGAGCAGAGAAGCTGGGACTCCCCTAGAACTGCCCAACCAGCTGCTCTAGACTCCTAGGGAAGGGACAAAAAAAGGCATGTAGCATGCCACTAGGATATATTACCATTCTTCTATAACAAGGAAAGAAAACACAGCAGATGCTAATTAGGGTGGAGTGAGACTGCTCAACAGGGTAAACACCTGATCTCAGTCATGATACAGGCAAAGAATAAAGGAGAACTTTCCACTAATACAGTATCACCCTTCCAACTGGTCATTTCAAATAAACACACTCCTGGCCCCAACAAAGGGCACCCAGACAGATTGAGGCAAAGTACCAGCTTCAAAGTCTGCAGAGTGTGCCTGGAATTGGAAACCAGAGAATCCCATGCTAATCCCAAATTGGGCTTCAGTTCCTGGTCACTGATGGAGAATTTTCTCTCTTAACTTCCTTTCCCTGGATATACAGTCAATGCTACAGATGTGAATCTTTCAAATCAAACATTCAAGTCTAATACAAGGGAGCGCTGAAGGCAGGTCTAAGTTCGATATAGAGAACCACTTCTGTTTTTCCAAACACAATGTCAGTGTATATTTTACACACAGCACAAAGATACTACTTATGTACCCTAAAATCCACCCAATGTATAACTAGGTGGGTTTTAGCATACTCACAGAGCTGTACAACCACCATCATACTGTAATTAAGAAACACTCACCACTCCAAACAAGATATTCCTCACCCACTGGCAATCACAATACATTTTAACCCTCCAACCCTGAGTCAATACTAACGTGCTAATACTCTAGTAGATCGGCTTTCTGTATATTTCATATGAAAGGAATCATAAGCAATATGTAGTCTTTCATAAATGGCTTTCCACTGTATACTTATCCACCTCTCAGTTGATGGACATTTAGGTTATCTTCCACGTTTGGTAATTATAGATGATAATTCGTGTGTGTGTGTGTGTGTGTGTGTGTGTGTGTGTGTGTGTGGTGTAGATACAGATAAATAGGTAATAGAATAAAATAGTTCATTTATGGGGCAGTTGCTTAACCATCTTTGAAGAACTGACAAAGACAGCAGCTAAACTTTCCAAGTAGCTAAAACATGCTAGATATCCAACAATACATGAGGGTTGCAAATTCTCCCATAATGTTTTGTCTTGTTATGATAGCCATCCTAGTGAATGAGGTGGGATATCTTATTGTGGATTTTACTTCCATTTCCCCCAAGGAATGATTTTAAGCCAAGCCCAAGGGTGCAAAAGTAACAGAGCAGTAGATTCTTTCCTTCCACTCTGTGGGTTCCAGAGATGCAATGCAGGTCGTCTTGACAACAAGCACCCTTTCCTACTGAGCCATGTCACTACTCTCAACTGCTCATACTGTTTGCCTTTGTTACCATTTGTTTCCATTTTTATTATTTGTCTGTTTGTTTGTTTATGTGTGTGTATGCCTGGGTGCAGAGGAATCTTAAAGGACTCTGTTCTCTCCTTTCCCAACATGGCTCCTGGAGATGGAAATCCAGTAGTTAAGCTTAATGTTAAGTTCCTTCACCTCTTGCCTGCCACGATTTTGTTTGTATTGCCATTGTTACTGTTATTGTTCTTTCGTTTTGTTTTAGATGATAGAATCTCAAATAACCGAGCAGCCTTGAATGAACTACGTGGCTGAGAATGACCCTGAGCTCTTGCCCTCCAGCGTCAACCTCCAGAGTCCAGGTGGGCACCGCCCTGCTTTGCTACTTCCATTGTTTCTAACTGGATTGGTTGTTGTTGCTGTTGTTGTTGTTGTTGTTGCCGCCATACAAATATTTTCCTTTTCCTAGCCCAGTGGTGGTGGCACGCCTTTACTCCCAGCACTTGGGAGGCAGAGGCAGACAGATCTCTGAGTCTGAGGCCAGCCTGATGTACAAAGTGAGTTCCAGGAATGATAGGGCTACACAGAGCAACCTTGTCTTAGAAAACGGAAAAATAAAGAGAAAGGCAGACAGACAGGCAGACACAGACAGGCAGAAAGAAAGAAAGGAGCAGTGTCTTTTTTTAAATAGAAAACAACTTTTCTTTTACAAATCTATTCTGATAATGTTGCCCCCCAACTCCTCCCAGATCCTTCGCCACCACCCCAAATCCACACCCATTCTTTCTATCATTAGAAAACAAAGTCATCTAAAAGGAATAAGAAAATAAAATACAAAAAAAAGAAACCAGAAAAGGACAAAACAAAACAAACTGGGGGGGAGGGGGAGAAGAGCCAAAGAAAAAGCATAAGAAACACAGGCAGATGGTAAGACACACACACACACGCACACATACACACACACACATACACACACATACACACACACACACACACACATACACACACACACATACACACACATACACACACACGCACACATACACACACACACATACACACACATACACACACACACACACACATACACACACACATACACACACATACACACACACACATACACACACACATACACACACATACACACACACACGCACACATACACACACACACATACACACACATACACACACACACACACACACACACACACACACACGGTAAAAACAAAATCAGAATCCATAATATATATAAGCAAAAAATCTGTAAAGTAAAAGAATAAAAAGTAAGAATAAAACAGCACGTACAAAGCACTGTGACACAGTTACCACTGAATCTGTTTTGTGTTGGCCCTGTACTGTGGTCACTGGACCTGTCCTTAGCTATGGTTTGTATGCCCAGTGATACTCCAGCAGAGAAAACCAATTTTTCCTTCCAAACAGTTATTAATTGGAAATAGCTTCTGGTTTAAGGACAGGGGTGTGTGTCTATTTCTCCTCCTGGCACTGGGCTCCTATGTGGCTTAGCTTTGTGCATGCTGGAGTCTCTGAGTTCATACATGCATCAGATCTGTTGTCTAGAGCCATGTTTCCTTCATATCTTCCATCTCAAACTAGTCTTTAATCTAAGACCTTGGAATCTTCCCCTTCAGTAGATCTTTAATCTCTTTCAGTGATGTTTGCAGGGGTGGGAATGGAAATCAAACCCAGAGCCTTGTTCATGATAGGCTAGCCCTCTTACTGATTTACTTTATCCACAGCTCTCAATGATGTTTTGTAATTTTCAGAGTAAAGGGGCTATAATTTTTTTAAAAGATATTTGTAATTAAGCCAGCAAACACAGATACTTATATTATGATTCTTAACAGTAGCACAATGACAGTTATGAAGTAGCAATGAAAATAATGTTATGGTTGGGGGTCAGCACAACATGAGGAACTGTAGTAAATGGTTGCAGCATTAGGAAAGTTGAGAACCCCTGCTGTACAGAGACTCAGCCTATGATAAGATAGATAGTTTTAGCACTTCTCCCATCTGCATCCTTATTTACATTCCCTGCCCCACTGCCCTGTCTAATTAGAATAATGATACAGCATATCATACAGGTTGGAACTCCCAATTATTGCTTTCATGTTTTGGGTCAAGCACTGCCTTGCCCAGACTAACACAGAAGTCTCAGGTAGCTGGGGCGTTAACACCCTGTAAATAGTGCTGTTCTTAGCAAGGCAACTATGCTAGATGCAGCCTTAAGCAGCCCCAGGAATGAACCTTTTCTAGTGGACTGTCTTCAAAGGTAATTAAACATGGCAACGTTCTGGGCATGAGACTTTTTGAGGAGCCAAAATCCCCTTTTACCCTGTAAGATGCTGCAGGGCTACAACTGTCAGTAAGCTTTCGTTTTCAACATTACCAAATCTGAGGAGGAGCAATGGGGGCTGCAACACAGCTGTTAGAGAAATTCGGCAGCTTTTCTTCAACAAACCACCACACACTATTTTTGCCTTCAATAGATTTCTATGGTTCTGATTTTTTTTTTATTTGACCTTGTCTGTGCAAGGAGAGTGTCCTTGCTTTTAGGCAGGGTCTACGGTCCACCCGGGGGCAACTTTCTTTAGATAAGCTGGGATCTTACTATGTAGCCTAGGTTGGCCTCAAACTTAACAGTCCCCAAGTGCTGAGATGACAGGCATACACCCTGATGCCTCATCTCACCCAGATATAGTAGAGAAGAAAGCTTATCCTAGGGAGACCAATGCTTTCCTGTAATAGAACCCACTCCTAAGGAAGAAGAAATTGAAAGAAGTTCTGAAGTAGAGTCCTCTTTTAAAGGACAGACAAATTATCATCACTGCTTGCCTCTAGGGTGAAAAAATGGGGAAGTACAACACAGAAGGAGGAAAAGGAGGGCATGGTGGCACAGGCTATGGCAGCATAGATTTGCAATCTCAACACTTTAGAATCTGAAGCAAGAGAAACAGAAGTTGGAGGCCAAGGACTACAGAGATGTCTCTTTTATTAAAGTGCCAGTCGCATAGGCACTCACATAGAAAGCTAGGTGCGGCAGCATGCATCTGAAGGGTCAGAGACAGAAAGACCCCCTCAAAGTCATCAGCCAGGCAGCCTAGAAAAAAATTGGTGAGCATCAAGTCCAGTGGGAGAGCCTATCTCAAAAACTCAAGGTGGGGGCTAGTGAGACGGCTCAGTGAATGCTCACTAGCGGCCAGGAATGATGATCTGAGTTCTGCCATCAGGCCCCACATGGTGGGAAGAGAAAAACGGACTCCTGAAATTGTCATAGTCACATGGCACTGTGGCCTGCTCACGCTCACACACAGTCACACATACACACCAAATAAATTAAACTGTAATCATTTAAAAGAACAAGGTATATACACACACAAACAAGTGTATAACACATGTGCATGTGCACATACATACACATATACACACATACACACAGAAAAGCAAAAGAAAAAATATTTTAAAAGTTGACCGCCAGCCTGGTCTATATAGTCTGACTTTGTCTCAAAACACCAAAAGGGGAAAAAAAAGAATTAATGATGGCTTGCTCACTGCCAAGGCTGTTACCAAAGTGGTGAAACACAGGTCTGCTTGACGTGGGTACTCTTTCTCTTCATTTCTTCTTCTTGCCAATAGATAATACATTATCATAGTCAACTTCCTTTTCCTTCCACCACAAATCTGAACCTCAAAAGATACAACAGACTATATTTTACCTAGAAGCTCCTCATTGTTCCCCTTTCTCAAAACTCTAACAAAATAGATAGCCAGAAATTTAGTGGGTGCTCCAAGAGACCATAATCTATAGCAGCCTTATTGACCACTATAGCCCTAATCGCTAGGGCATTACTGGTACACAGTAGGTTACTAGTAAGTCTTTGTTGAATCAAATTGAATTGCTTCTACATTGCCCAAAGTCTAGGACTTGATGTAAGCCGTATAAACAAAGCTCTGGCTGTCTAGGGAAAAAAAATCAGCTTGAAGTTTCTGGGGGAGTCCCCTGGAAAACTGTGTATCTTTCCAGATCCTCGTGAGCTTTTAGGAAAATTCTGTGGTGCTGATTAGAGAAACAGATGTCAGATTAAACAAATGGTTTGGGCTATGTTGGAAAATAATTTTCCTTCACCATCCTGAAGCCCAATTGGAAATTTTTCCTTAATAGGCAAATCAAGGTAAAATCTTTAGTACCCTACGGCAGCATATTTCCCCAACCCTGATAACATCATCTCTCAGAAACTGTCCCACTTGCCATCATAGTTCCCACAATACCTCAGTCCAGCTGCTCTGCAATGTAGGCTTCTAAGGAACTCTTCAAAGGCTTCTAAGGAACACAGTAATATAGCTGCGTTGAATCCCACTGAGCACGGCTTCACATCCACTAAAAGCAGTCCCAAATCACACAGCAGTAACCTGACCAATTTACTCTGGGGGTCTAAAACATCTCTGTATGCTCAATGGCACTGAGTATAATGACAGGTGACTTTCTGACTAAGAACATATATTGTATCACCCTCCCCGTGTATCATAACCTCCATAGAGACTCCCTTATCATAGTTATTCTGGGCAGAATTCCCCTCACAAAAAAAAAAAAAATCCAACAAGTTCACAGTCAAACAAGCCAGTGCGATTCAAGTTGTCTCTCCATGAGAGATGCGTTAGTTTTTGTTTTTCAATGACCTACTCTCTTAGGGTCAAGATGAATTTGCTCGATTTTGACAGAATCACTAAATACCTAGCAATAGTAATCAGAAAACAGAATGTTAAACCCACAAGGAACCCTCCTGGTCACTGAGTAGACTCCTTAATTCTATAAATGAGAAAATTCATCTCAAAAGTCAAAGATTTATTTGCTCAAGATCACACAGATAGCTAGTAGCAGGGAAGCAATCCATAGACAGGCACAAAGCTGCTAAATCATAAACTGAAAAGGTACCAGAAGGTGACCTTGGTGTAAACATGTAAAATGTCTGTCTTTAAATGTACATGAAAAAACAAAACAGTTATAATTAACACTCTCTCTCTCTCTCTCTCTCTCTCTCTCTCTCTCTCTCTCTCTCTCTCTCTTTTTTTTTTCCAGAGCTGGGGACCAAACCCAGGCCCAGCAAGCGCTCTACCACTGAGCTAAATCCCCAACCCCCTATAATTAACTCTCAAAACAAAAGAAAAGCATAGACTGTGAGAAAAAAGTTTTCTTTTAAAATATTAAGGCTACAATATCAAAATTATACAAATTATACTACAATCATTCTACCAACTTCATGAACATATTTGGTACAGAATGTAACTGTGCTGGTCAGTGTTCACTGCCAACTTGAAGGAATCTAGAATCCCTGGGAGATGGACTTCTGGCATGCCTGTAGTGAGTTATCTTGATTCCATTAAGTGGTTCAGAAAGATTCATCTCAATTGTAGGCAGAAGCATCCGTGTGTGGGGGATCCAGGACTGTATAGCTGGAGAAAAGGAAATGAACAGCAGCAAGCATTCCTCAGTCTGTTTCTGACTATGAATGCAATGCGACCTGCTACTTCAAGTTCCTGATGCCTTGACTTGCCCACCAGGATGGATTGCACCATAGCTAGAAGGAACTCATTGTCTTTTAGGCTAATTTGGCCAACATATTTTATCACAGCAACATGAAAGGATTAACACAGCATCTTTGAATTTTTTTTTCTTGAGACAGGGTCTCATGCAACCTAGGTGGGCCTCATATTATGCATAGCCAAGGATGACCGTGAACTCTTTATATGCCTGCCTCCACCTCAGGTGTACTGAGATTATATATTTGTACCACCACCCCAGGCTAGATTCATTCATTTATGTATTTTTTCTAAGACAGGGATGCATGGATCACGGGCTGGCCTCAAACTCACCACATACCTGAGGGTGATCTTGAACTCCTGATTCTCCTGCCACCCACTTCTCTGAGTGTTGGGATCACAGGTATAAGCAACCATATCCAGCTATTTTGGATCCTTTAAAACATGACTTCTATTAATCCAAAACAACACATGCATGATGGTTATGTGTGTGTCCTGGCATCTCTTTTATACATATATGTTATTATTCTTAGTTTTGAAACACTAAATTTTGTTTTTGTGTGTGTGTGTGTGTGTGTTTAAATACTGTCGTGTACACTAAAATATTTTGGTGAAAATTGATGTGCATATGAATTCCATAATTAGTCTTCTGAAATTGTTACGCTATAGTACATAATGGAATTTTAGAAGTAAAAGCTACATAGCTATACAGTTATATAGAAGCTCTACTCTTCCGCATTTGTACTGACCACATCATACCCAAGTATCTGGGTGCTTTGACTAGGATCCTTTGCCATTAAACTGTAATCCTCCCAGTGTCTGGTCCTTGAAAACCTTCCTCCCTGAAGATGGCCATGTTCCACTTCCCTAGCATATAAGAGACCAAGACTTTTTGGCTAATTAATCTAGATGATTTTGCTCAGACACTACAATCCATTCAATCCAGCCTACAAAGAGCATTTGATTGTGCTGGAGACATAGCTCAGTGGCAAAGCAATTCTCTAGCATGTGTGAGGCCCTAGGTTCAATTTGTAATGCTGAAAAAAAGAGAAAAAAAGCATTTTTGTAAGTTAAAGACAGTATACATGGGTGTTATAGCACATACCTATCATCCCAAAATTTAGGAGGCTACAGCAAGAAAATAGCTACAACTTCAAAGCCAGCATGGGTTATATAGCAAGATTCTGTCACACGCACACACGCACGCACGCACGCACGCGCACACGTATACAAACAGAAAAATGAACATTCAAAAACAATTAACTAAGGGTATAAATGTGGTCTTTTGAAGGTGGAGAGACTGTTAGATTTCCCCCAGACATAATTTATAGCACAGCAAAAGAAAATTATTTACTAGTAAACGTGAGCTATGTCATTCCAGCCTACCAATAATTCCATTTGCTGCGTTGCCAGTAAAAGTCTACTTAATTGAAATGGTTTCACCAACAGTCTGCAAACTGCAGCTGGTAAAACAAGCCCAGCTTACTATTTTTATATGTCACCCTCCCCCAGAAGCACTAAAAATTGTTTTCATATTTTTAGGGAGGTTCTCTTTTGATATTGTTTTAGGCACAGGATCTGTGGGTTACAGCTCAGGATCCCCTATGATCCACTGTTGTCTCAGGTTGGCTTTGAACTCTCCACTCTCCTGCCTGCATGTACATCCAGAGTGCCAGGTCAGAGGTACATGCCACCACTACCTACCTACCTACATTTGTAATGCCTGAGAACATTCTAAGGAATAAAGTACCATGATGTGTGAAAAAGGTTTGAAAACCACACTTCAATGTTAATGAGGTTTCCCAGAATGCTTGGTTCACTGACTCTTGCTCTACCGTTGCTTCAGCAGAGTAGACTGTGAATGAATGCGTGGCCTTGAAGCCTAAAATATGCATAATACTTTACACCAAAGGTTTATTGATCCTGAACTATATATAAGAAATAGAGATGGGGATGATGGGATGGCGATGCAGGCCTATTATTCCAGCACTCAGGAGGCTGAGGTGGGGGAATTTTGAGCCTGAGCTCTGCCTGAGCTGCACAGATCATCTCTAAAATTGGATGTGATTGCTCATTCCTGTGTACCCAGCACTCAGGAAACCGAAGCAGGAAGATTATCAAGTTTGAAGTCAGCCTGGGCTACTTAGCATGTTCCAGGCAAGCCTGGGCTACAGAATGAAATCCTGTCGAGAGAGAGAGAGAGAGAGAGAGAGAGAGAAGCAAAGCATGTTAAATGTCACGAATACAGTGGAGTCTGGCGACACACCCCTGTAATCATAGCCCTAGAGCCACTAACAAAGAAAGATAATGAAGTCAAGGCCAGTCTGAGATACATAGTAGATTCAAAGTAAACCTGAGTTGAGTTACATACTGAGACCCTGTCTAAAAATAAAAAGTCACAAACACCTGTGTGAGGGTGCTAACTCCTTATTCTTGATAATGTCTCAGTGAATCTTCGAAAAAGACAGCTAAAACTACATCTCACCTAGCAAAAGCTTTCTTTTGGCATAGACTGTTCATCAAGTATAACATCTAAAAAGAATTTTTAATTACGGAATCACCAGTATACAAGAAGAGCTTAGTAAGTCAAATCGCTGTTAATTCTGGCAAGCTCCGACACTATTTCCTCCTTTGATTCCTCTGTCCTCCACCAAGAAATGAGCTCTCTCTCTAAAGTCACATCCAGTCATGACCACCACCCACCTCTAAAGCTGTGAACTTTACTACCTTATGAAGCAGTAATTTCTCCTCTCCACCTCTCCCCTACTAGTCTTGGAACTTCTTAAGGTCAATATCCATCTGTGACTCACTCTGTGTACACAACAGCCATGTGAAGAAAGATCAGAACATAATATATGCACAGGTATTCACTGACTGAACAGCATGTGGTTCATGAGCTATATATAGTCTACATTAAGTGTCTCAGGTTTCTGGGGGCTATAAGCAATGAGCCATATCATTTTCACTGAACAATGCCTAGAGCAAATATGCAGTAACATCAAAAAGACTAAAACTGCCAACATGAAAAAAATAAAAATAAAAAAGGAAGAGACATGAGGATATAGATTAGTAATAGGAAGGCTTGCTCAGCATGCACAAGAAACCTGTATTCTCCACTCAGCACATGTGCATGCACACATTCCAACACACACACGCACGCACACACACACACACACACACACACACACACACAGAGAGAGAGAGAGAGAGAGAGAGAGAGAGAGAGAGAGAGAGAGAAAGAGAGAGAGAGAGATACAGACAGAAAGAGAGCATGCCAGTCAAGGCCCATAGAAAAGCAAGCAGTACTGTTGTAATCTGTCACAGTATGGTGCTTTACTTTCTATTAGCTTATCACTGTCATATGCTCAAAAATTATAAATACATCACTTTGGGGGGGATCAAGCACTCATCAAAAGAGAATGGTTGGCTCTCTTTGGAACATCACTTACCTGTGAGTACTGACTTAAACGAACCTAATTATTTGTTTTAGGTTTGCTTTCTGATGCTAACCAGAACAACTTGAGGAAGAAAGACTATTTCTGCTTACAATTCCCAGGCACAATCCACCACTGAGGGTAGGAACTCCAGACAGAAGCCTGGAGGCAGGAACTGAAGCAAAGGATAAGGAAGGCTGCTTTTATTTTCCTCCACCGGTACCAACTGCCCAGAAGTGTCACTTAGGCTGGGGCCTCCTATATATCAATCAAGAAAATATTGCCACAAACCTGCCTACGGACAATCTTCGGGAGGCAATCCCTCAATTGGTTTTCCCTCTTCCTACACAATTCTTGCTGTGTCCGGTTCACAAAAAAAAAAAAAAAAAAAAGGCACGGTGTTCAAACAGGACCATATTGAATGCACTAACAGACACACATGTTTATTGCTTTAAGCCTTATCCAGAGCTCTGTGCAAAACCACAGTAGGATAAAGTATTAACATCGAGTTTCACCTGGGGTTACAACTTCAAGGAAAATTATAGCTGAGTTTTGCAGCTCAGTGTGCCATGTCTCAGCTTTGGCAGGAACGCTAGCCATGTGATGTGATACCCAAATTAATTGTCAATCATTGTCCTGCCTTTTATTGCCAGGTTCCAGATCCTAAGATGGGTCCATGAGCATGAATACAAATCTCATTGCTGAACTGTGCCCAGATGAGCGACCTTTTCATGCAAGGTAACGAGGAAAAGGCGTGCTTCCAACCACTTCTATTTACGTATTTCCTTTCTGAACCTTACTGAAATTATACATTCATCAGCAGATAGATGTATCAGTAACCAAAAGATATACTGCCATAATGCACTTTTTTTTGGCATTTCCATTAATTCTCTTGAGCCTCACAACTACCCTATGAAGTGAATATAATTGCTACCATTAATAAGGCAATTTTAAACATTCCAATATTGTAGATGGAATATAGGGGCCTTGTACAGATAAACATTTTACTACTGAGCTACAATGCCCAGCCCACCAACAATTTAATATTGTACAAATCTATTATTGTACATTACCATAAAGTTATCTGTGTTTACTAAATTGGGACAGTTTAACATTTCTCTCTCACAGATTTTTTTTTCTTAATTTGTGAATAACATTTCATGGTTGAAATGGTTTGTGCCAGATCTCAAAATGGGAAAGTCATGGCTGCGGTCCAGGTCTTTAAATCCAATCCCAGTGTGATCATCTCTCCTTTCCTTCACTCAGGAGGAGTACACCTGGGTTTTTTCACCCACCCTACCTACCCTGAAAACAAAGTCACTGAGCTGTCACAGTGTGAAGGAGCAGAGGGTGGAGGACAAACATTACCAAGGTAAAATTCGTAGGAAACATTCCATCTCTGCCTCTAGCTACTCAAGTGTTTAGAACCTGTGCAGCTTAAAGAAAAGCAATGAGGCAAGGGTTAGTTGTGCTGCTTTTAATACCTCCCCATCTTATACTGAGCTACACTGACCCTGAAATAAAAAAGAAATCACTACAAATATCAAAGAGTACCCTATCCTAGAAGAGCTTTCAGACCTGCAACCCGTGTGCAAAGATTTGAGCCTCAGAGCTAACTCTTTCTACTCATAGTCTCAACAGAAAACCCACTACTTTACCTTACAGAACCTTTGCTCTTCCAGCATGCTTGTAAGCCATCACTTGGGATGTGAAGGCAGAAAGATCAGCAGTTCAAGGCCACCCCAACCTTCTTCACTTAAAGACCCTGTTTCCAAAAACCAAGACCTGTCTGTGTAGCTAGCATATGCAAAGACCTGAATTAAGTCCCCTTCATTGGGGGTGGGGTGCATTTTGCCTTTCCCAAAAATGTTTAATTGAACTGAATGTTTTCTTACACAACTTAATCACCTGGATATGACTTAGCTGACGATTTTAAGCATACTTTTACCTTGCCATACATGTCACAAAGCCACCTCCTAACTAGCACTTGCATAATGAGCTCTCTTTGCTGGCAAATACTACGAGCAGTTTGCAGTAAGGAGGAATCCACAACCGAAACAGTTGCCCCTTTCCTTTCGCAGAGTCCTTAAGTTTCTATTTCTGTGACACAACCTCCATATTCTCAACCTCTCAGTGAACTCTATTAAGAGGAGACACACCCAAAAGCCTAGCCTACAAGTCGGCAAGGGTCAGCATTTTAAATATTCCATCTAACGTAAGTGTACTCTTGACCAGGTGACAAGACAACCAAACATTAAATGATCCAACTCAACTGAAGAACTTGGAGGAACTTGAGCAGTTTATGGATTCTGACCAAAAGAGGCCAGACACCAGCAAATTACACAACCACAAACTACAACTGTTCCATGGCAAGTACTGGCTTACAGAGGGTCTCAAAGCACCAAAGCTTCTAAGTCTCCCTCCACTCTTGCTCGGCTGTAGCAGCCTGGCACAAGGGACAACACAACCTAGACATAGGATGAAGTGAGGGCGAATCCACTTAAAACAAAGTTCAAAACATAGAGAAGCTCCGTCACAGTGACTTTACCTTTCACAGTTATCTTTCATTTCAGCCAAGGAGAGAAAACTTAATTAATCCTCGCTCTACTTAATCGTTACCCTCCATTCTTTTGGGTATGAATTTTGGCACAGGGGGTTGACTTGCTTATACTCTCGTTGGGGATGTTCACTATTTTTTCTTTTTCTTTGAGCCTCCTGAAAACCAGTAGAAATAAAAACATACACACAGAAGGGAAAACAGTCGAACAAGTGAGGAAGCTCTGACCACAGAAAAGCAAAGCTAGGTAATGTCCTTTCCAGGCAGCAGTCCCACACCCTAGGCCCTGTATTTTATACACAGGGGACCTGGGCCCCTGGGTCCATGAACTAGACACGCCTTTGTTCCACACTGAAGTGGAATTCAGTAGTATGTGAAGCCAATCAATTACCCTTAGAAAATGATTTGGGAATGGTACATTTTTATTGCCCCTTACTTTTCTTCAACAACCAGAGCGTAGGACAAAAATCATTATACTGGAGTTCTTAGCCTTCGTTCCCAACTCTTCAGGGGGTGCTGGGGTTGTTCCTTGGTAAGCACGGAAGTCAGCTTGTGCTGCACAGGGTGTTGTTCATGTCTGACAGGTTGGGCAGACTGTCTGGTTCAATAAGAATCTGCTAAGAACGATTAACTCCACAGCTAGAGGGTCTCGTCTCCGTCCCGGCCACAGATTAAGTCTTACAAGGTCAGGGCCACTAAAGGGAAAGGCCCAGAGTTCTACTTGCCTTCACCACTTTCCATTTCTACATACCCCACTGCAAATGTTCAGAAATCCACCAGACTCAGATCTGGGTTGGGAGTCACTGCAGATCTTCCTCTCCCCCTCCACCCCGCCCCCCATCTCCCCGTGGTATGGAAAGGTTTAAAGGCCAGAACCACCTACTGAGACAAACAGCTCACGGAAGCCTTCCACTTACTTCTCATAGCGCTGATAAGCGCGCTGCCGTCTTTGATCACATCTTTGATGAATTTATTGGTCCTCTCCAGCTCCTGTTCATAACACTTGAGCCTCTCACGGAAATCGGGGCTGTCGAGGTAGCAGTCGCTGAACTCCAGCGGGGGATGCCCCATGATTACAATAGTGGAGGGGCTAGGAATTAGAGACAAAGAGCGAGAGCATCAGTGGCATAATCAGCAGAATAGACCCAGTGGCTTGTGTTCAAGATCCACTTTTAGGCGACTCTTATTCCCACTCTCTTTGGAGGACAGGTACCTGTTCCAATGAAACTCTTGGGAGCGCCCGCTGGTGTGTGGCTGGAGCGCTTAGTCCGGTGGTGGCTGAGGGTGACCAGGAGTGCTTATCAACGCCTTCTGATGCCAGCAGGGTGCAGCCTAGGGAGCAGCACGCCCCCTGGTCATCGTCTCCCCCAAAGCACAGCGCTGTGTCCCGGGCGTCCCAGGGTGGAGGCGGGGAGAGCACGGGCGCGGGGGCCGCCTCTTTGCGCTCCCAAGCCAGCTGAGGCTTCCTTCCTCGGCTCCCCAAGAGAGGCAGATTGTGCCTCCCCTCCCCCTTCTTAAAGCCAATGCCACCGTTTCACACTGGCCGAGCCCTAACTCCGAGACCGAACGAGAGCACGGGCTCCCTTCGGATGTCTTCCTCCGGTCTTCGGGGCTCTTCGCCCACAACTCAGCAACTGCAGAGACCGCCTACTGGTTCCTGGGAGCCATCGTGATGTGGGGTTTGGCACTTAGAGAGTTAAGCCCAGCGGCAAGGAAACGTAGCTTTCCTCCAACAACACGACAGCAGGCAGCGGGAAGAGGAGGGCGACAGCGCTACACACAATAGCTGTGGTAGCCCGGCGCTTCCCTACGGAAACTGGGGAGCAGTCAGCGCCCTAGGACTCCATCTGGAAAGCGTGGCGGCCTGGGATATGTAGTCTTTCCGTTCGCTCGTCCCATGACTCCACCCTGCGGTCTCCCACCACCCCTCCAGGGTGGCTGCTCTCCTAGTCCTACTTCCCTAAACCTGCCTCAGGCACAACAATCCTAGAAGGGCAGGTGTACCGCCCCCGTCCCCCGAGGGTGCGTGCAAAGTTTCCATAAATGTAACAAAACCTAAAAGGCTGGATAATGGAAGGCTGTCTCTCACCAGTACTAGGTTGGACTGTCTTTTTTTTTTTTTTCTTTTCTTTCCTCTTTAAACCTTCCTCTGACCCACCAATTGTTTTCCTCCTTTTCCTGTGTCTCCTAGTACAAGACACTAATTCTCTTGAGGTTTGGTGCCTACTGTAGGATCTCTGCTAGGCCCCTAATGAAGAAACAGAGGCTATAACTAGATTTGACTAGGGCCTCGGAGAATGGTTTCTGTGACCCAAGTCAATGCATAGGCTAATAACTAAAGCATGTGATTTGCAGTCTGTTGATGGAGAACCTAAAAGGAAGTTACTATAAATTGTCTATCTGTTTATCCAAAAGGCATGTTGTCCACTGTCTAATATAGGGGAACCTGGCTTCCTTATAAAGACAGCTCACAAATTAAGAGTGGCTACAGTTAGAAAAGCTGTAAAATAGCCTACACTTGGGCAAAAAAAAATCTGCTTTGATTATGCAGCAGTGTTTACATTAAATTATATCAATAAAAGCCAGAACCAAAAAATGGGAAATACAGTAATAATAGCTAACCTACCTGTATTGATATCTGATTGCTTCTGCAACAGATTAGTACCAACTCGGTGGCTTAAATTGACACAAATATATTATTTTAAGACGCAGGCGTGAGAATTGGAAATGAACACCACAAAGCTAAAATCAAGATGTCAGAATGGCTATGTTCTTCTGAGCTCCAAGTAAAAATTCATTTCCTTGCTTCCTGTAGCTTCTAAAAGCTGCCCTCAAACCTTTTGTCAATCTTTGAAGTCAACCATGGTTTGCCAGGTCCTTTCTCGTGCCACATTAATGTTTCCCTGACTCTCCTGCCTTCCCTTTTCCTTCCTGAACTTTCCAAATTACATTAGATTCATAGGATAAACCAGGATCATCACTTTATTACATGATTTTTAATTTAACCATGTCTACATAGTCCTTGTTGTCATTTAAGACAACATATTCACAAGTTCTAAGGATTTAAATATCCTGAAGGGCCATTTGTTTACCTTACAATAAATTGATGTGTAATCCTATAAACCATCATACAAGTGGCTAGAGGTAATGGTGCAACTCTCTGACCCCAAAATCAAGAGACAGAGGCAGGCTGACCTTTGAGTTTGAGGTCAGACTGCTCTAAATATCAAGTTCCAGTCCAGCCAGGGGATATACAAAATTAAAACAACAATGACAACAAAACACCTCACAAGTTTTCAAAACAGCCTCATGTGGTTGGAATTGTTACACCCAGGTTTGGTTAGAGAAATTAAGCCAAAGAGAAGTTGATCTGCCCCAGGACACATAGCTAATTGACAGTGCTAGAACTGCCTTGCCTGGCTGGTTTTCTAGAAATGATGTTCACAATCACTAATATTTCACAGAATGAGGAGTCCAGGAAGAGATCTTCCTTTGAAAATCAAGGAAAGGTCAAATCGCAGAGTAGATCTGGAAGAGCAACCATCCTAAAGGGTGGTGGGGAGACCACAAGGTGGAATCATGGGATCTACAAAATGAAAGACTACATCTCCTAGGCTGCCACACATTCCAACTGGAGTCCTAGAGCACTGAATGCTCCCCAGTTTGTTTTGCAGTACCCGAGTGAAAGCTAGAATCTTGCTAATGCAAGGCAAGAGTTCTATGAATGGATCTACATCCCCAGCCTTATTACCTACTTTTATTATTTCAAAGTTTAACAAATACTGGGGATGTGAGTTGATTTGTAGATCACACACCTCAAATGACCCAGACTCTGGTTTATTAGGTGTTTGCTGGATTTTTAAAGAGATTGAATATCACTATATAGCCCAGATGGCCTCAAATTCATGATAATTTTTCTGCCTCTGTGTCCTTAGTGCTGCAATTATAGATATGTGCCACCATTCTGAGTCTGATCTCCAATACTGCAAAGCAAAGATAGAAATTGAAAAGGTTATCTTTTCTGAGAAAATACCCAAGGTAGACTTTAAATTTACTGTGAGTGCATTCAAAGCAAAACAAAATACAAATTCTCCCATGATGCTGAAATTTTTTACATTGTTCTACCATTTGATTTTAATTTGACACTGTATATTACATATTCCTCAAAGAATTTTGCCTGCCCATAATATATTTTATACTTAAAAGTCTGCAGTTGATTACCATGTTGAATTTATTCCCAATAAAAATATCGTGAAAAAATAGAAATTAAATTGTTTCCTTGTGATAGCTGTAAGGTTCCTATATGAAGTCTCTTGATTTGAGTTATAATTGCAATAATGCATATAAATTTCTAATATATCATAATCACCACTACTATTACCACCGCTGCCGCCGCCGCCACCGCCACCGCCGCCGCCGCCGCCGCCCGCAGCCACCACCACCACCACCACCACCACCACTACTACTACACAAAATGATGAGACACGTAAATCCTATAAGAAAGATAGGGAAAGTGTAGGCTAAAGGACCTTGAGTTAAACAAGATTCCTTTAAAATGATAAACAAAACAAAACAAAGATCCAGGGTCCATCATTTTTTTTTCTTTTCTTTTTTTCGGAGCTGGGGACCGAACCCAGGGCCTTTCGCTTGCTAGGCAAGCGCTCTACCACTGAGCTAAATCCCCAACCCCAGGGGTCCATCTTTTTTAAACTCAGTATTTGAAATACTAGTTGGTCCATTTAACCCTAAGACTTTTGCACACGAGCAGTTGGTAAGTTTGTAACCCCTCCTTTTGAGGGGTCTAGAAAGGGAGGTAGAAAAGAAAGCAGGAGAGATCTTAGGGAAGTCGCCTCTGAAGGAATTTGAGGGCTTGTAAATCGGTTCCCTTTCAGCTATAGTGATGCCATAGTCCTTGAAGGGGGTGCTTCGCTGTGGAAAGAGTATGTGCAGCTCTCAAAATTCATATTGTTAGGCACTAGGCACGCATTGTCAGGGACAATCACTTCTGTTTGTAAAATTAAAAGCTACTTTTTCTTTAAGGATAAAACAGCCTCTGAAGTTGTTTTCTGTTGCTAATAAAACCCATCAGAGAAACTTGCCCAGAACCAGCCAAAATGGCCAAACCCGCCTGCCCCTTTCCTCTTCTTGCTTGGTTTGATCCGGAAGGCACTGCCTTGGTAATTATCCCCAATGCTCTTGTACTTGTTGCTGTAACAATAAATAAACTATTCTCCACTCTCTTCTTGTTTTACTTATGGACTTTGCACCCACCAAGCCATGAACCCATGATATTCTGTTATAATGTGTTAAAATACTAACCTCCAATTGATGGTATTAAGAAGTAGGGAGTCTGGGATATGGTTAGGTCATAAGACAAGATTCCTTATGAATGGGATGAATAAGTGTCCTTTTCCTTTCCACGACATAAGAACACGGGTGGTGGAGGGTGGAGAAAAATAAAAACAGTAGTCTCTAAACCAGAAAATGGCCTACAGCATACACTATGGCTGCCAATGTCTTAGTACGGGCTTCTTGGCATCCAGAACCAGGCAAAATACATTTATATTGGTTAGGAGGCACTCCATTTATATGATATGTTGTGATAGCCACCCACGTGGACTGATACATATAGGCATACTCAGGATAGAGGCAACAAGCCAATGATTGTATGAGGAACGGGATGCTCCAAAGATCTCAATTGTCCAGTCCCTGACAGGCAGTAGGGCTTAATCTAGCTCCACTAGGTACAAGTGATAGAAATCTGTGGCAACAAAATGAATACCAGTGTGTACACACATGGGAAGAGGATTTGCCATCATTTGACAAAGGATGCAAAATGCATCCCTCCCACCTTTTTCTGTTTTGGAGTGTTTTTATTGTTTGGTTGGTTGGTTGGTTTTGGTTATTTGAAACAGGATCTCACTTTTGGTACCTTCCGGATTCCACTTTCCAAATGCTAAGTTTATAAGTATATGCCACCAGGCACAGCTGTATTTTACTTTGAAATGAATCAAAGATGTTAGAGAAATATATGAAATAAAGGCTTTCAGTGTTTCTATATGGTTGAAATTTTTCATAATTAAACATCAGAGGATAAAAATTAACATTTCTCTCCAGATATGGTGGGATATGTCTATAATCCCAGTATCTGGGAAATAGGAGACTGAGACAGGAGGATGGATACTTTGATATTAGCCAGGGATACATAGAGAGGTTTTTGTGAATTTTTTTTAAATCTTATTCTGATTGTATCTAAGAAACACCCTGCCCATGGTTTTAATAGAAGCTGGTGTGTTTCCTAAATCTATTGCAGCTCCAAGAGTGTGGACAGAACCCAGTTTATAGCAATACAGGCTAAAAATCAAGCGGCACTCCATCCTTATATAGTTTTGACATCTAACCACCTAATTTTGAGCAATTCTTCCTTCAAAAATTTCTAAGAAATGTTATGCACAAAGCCCTCTCAGAAGCGCGCGCGCGCACACACACACACACACTCACACTCACACACACACACACTCACACACACACACAAAGTTCTAATGGCTTAAAGTGACTCATCAATATTAAAAGCACATATTCCCCTTGTAGAAGACCAGACTTTGGTTCACAGTACCCACATAGGACAATTCACAACTGCCTGAAATGCTAATTCTAGGGGGATCTGATGCTTCTGGCCTCCTTGAGTACCTGGACTCACACGCAAATACACACGTGCGCGCGCGTGAGCACACACACACACATTATATATATATATATATATATATATATATATATTCCTTTTTAAGTATTTATTTATTTAATGTATATGAGTATAGTGTAGCTGTCTTCAAACACACCAGAAAAAAAGGCATCCAATTCCATCACAAATGATTGTGAGCCACCATGTGTGGTTGCTGGGAATTGAACTCAGGACCTCTGGAAGAGCAGGCAGTGCTCTTAACCACTGAGCCATCTCTCCAGCCCAATAAATCCTTATTAATTTTAAGGATTAAATTATAATAATGTATGTACACATAGCTAGTACACAAACATTCCTTCTTATGGGTTATATCTAAGTACTCTTCCATGCTTCTTGTTGATAAATAGCATTAAAGGAAGAAAGCCATCAGATCATCAGACCATCAGTCATAATGATAGTCTTAGGAAAACATTCCTAAAGAACACACACACACACACACACACACACACACACACACACACACACACACAGTGACACCTGTTCGTTGTCAGTATAGGACAATAAATGCCCTTCAGTATTCTCCAGAAAAAATGTACATTATGACTCAAATAAAAACTCTAGTCTCAGAGTTATATCACTGGTAGAGGGTTGCCTGGCATGATCAAGGCTACGGGTTCGATTCCCAGCAATCCACTGTTCAATTTCCTTGTTTGTGCTGGTTTAATATGGTCTCTCAACTTCCTGGATGTTCCTAGTCTGTGAAGTCACTATCCCCTCTGGGGTTTAAGAACCAGAACCTTAAACCCTGGAGTCATTCAAAGTAGCAGACCACTCTAATGTGGAGTTCCAGGATGTCAGCAAGGCTTCGTGCCCTTCGACCTGGTTTATCCAGCTGGGTGCTTGATGTTTATCAGTTTGTGTGTCCTTCTGTGTGTCTGTCATTTATGCTGGAATCAGAACCAAACCCTTTGACTTAATGAAGCAGTCATCTGGGTCAGGATCAGTCTCTTGCCATTGCACAATAGTTTGACAACTTGAAAGAAACAGAAACAAGGAAACCAGATGTTGAGCTTGCTATGGTGGCTTGTGAACACAAGCACACGTCTTTTTTGTTGTTGTTATTGTTATTGGTATTGGTATTGTTAAATTTTTATTTTTATTTATTTTCTTTCTTTTTGTATTGAAAACAGATTTTTTTTCTCATATGGTGCATTCTGAACACGGATTCCAGTCCCTCATCTACTCCCACTTCCCCACCCACCCAACTCCATGCCTTCTTTCCCTCTCTTTAGAAAACAAACAGGCAAATAAAGAAAAGAAAAAGAAAAAAAGGCAAGGAAAGAACATAAATGTACAAACACACATATACATACTCAGAGTGGGGGGGAGAACACTTTTGGGATGTAATATATGAGAGAAGAATAAAGTAAAAATAAGAATGCAAAGTCAGAAACCATAATACACAAGCAAAAAGAATAGTAAAGTTAAAAAGAGCCCGACAAAGCATTATGAGATAAACATATCCCAAAATAACACTGAATTCCTTTTTTTGGAGTTGTCTATCTACTACTGGGCATGGGGCTTACCCTTAAGTATGGGTTAAATGAAACTCTGTTGGAGAAAAGTAATCTTTTCTTTGCTAGTGGTTATGAGTTGAAGATAGCTGATGGGTTATGAAGAAGAATGGGGCTTATGTCCTCCTCTCAGGACTGGGATGCCATCTGGAAGGCACACAATAGTGCTAGCCTCTGTGAGTTTATATAGGTGTCGGTCCTGCTGTATCTAGAAGGCCTTGTTTCCTTAATGGCATCCATCCCCACTGGCTCTAACATTCTTCTACCTTCTCTTTGGCAACATTCCCTGAGACCCGAGGGGAGAGGTTTGATGGAGACATCCCATTTAGGATTGAATGTTTGAAGATGTTTTATTCTCTGCACATTGTCCAGGTGTAGGTCTCTGTATCTTTTTTCCCATTTACTGCAGGTAAGTTTTTCTGATGATGGCTGAACAAGACATTGATTATGGGGATAATAGAATGTCATTAGGAGTCAATATATTATGACATTTTTTTCTTATTTCTTTTTTTCGGAGCTGGGGACCGAACCCAGGGCATTGCGCTTGCTAGGCAAGCGCTCTACCACTGAGCTAAATCCCCAACCCCTATTGTGACATTTCTTTATCAGAACAATACTATTTAGTTTTTTGCCTAGGTTCACGTTCTACTTAATCTCAGGTTCCTGACTAGCAGAGCAGTATCCAATCAGATGGTGGTTAGATCCGACAACTTTTGTGCCAATATGGTACCAGCATATCATGTAAGCAGGTAGCCATTGTAGATTGAAGGGTGCTCATGTGTTTACCTTCCTTTTCTGGTAATTTGGTAATTCCATTTAGATTTATTTCATACGTGTATTATTGTCTATATGTTAAATGTATATATTCTTAACATGTATATGTTAAGAACTTTCTATAGTAGTAGGTTTCTATATGACCCCTCAGATGGCTCTTAGTTTGAGCTGTGTACCCCCCCACCCCCGTATTCCCTCTCTTACGTCCCTCTTTCCTCCTTCTCCTCCTCCTCTCCATTTAACCCTCCTGTTTCAGCTTCCTCCCACTCTACCGCCATCTCTCTGTAACTACTCCTGCGTCCTAAGTAAAGCCTCCTCTTTCCTCCTAGTCCTTACTCTACACCTAACCTTTATGGTTATATGCATTGCCTATCAAAGGACAAAAATACTTCTAATCTCTGCACTCACTCCAGATGTTGGAGCAGGAGGATCACAAACTCCAGGCCAGTTGAATCTACCTAGATCATTTCTTTAAAACACAAACAAACAACAAAACCAACACCCCCGCCCAGAAGCTATAAGGCTTTAGGAAAGAAACATTGCTTTTCCTAAGAAAGCCAAACCATGTTAACTTCCTATGTCAGCTTCTCTTTCATTTCTCCATCTGGGACTGTGGTTAGCTTCATTAAAATATTTCTTTAAAATCCTTGTTGATGGTTTCCTGTTCTCTAGATATAAAAAGTTCATTTTTATTTTTAAAAAAATCGTGTGGGACTCTGGAATAAAAGATAATTTTCCAAATTACATTTTTTCTGTTTCAGTAATATTATTAAGTATGGTTTAAAAGAATGTATCCTGGACATATAAAATAATACTTTCCTTTCTCTATACTTCAAGAATCTAAAAGTCTGTGTCCTGGAATATTCAAGCCCTCATTCAGAAGCTAGTAAAGTAGCTAAGAATGCCATCTGGTCTGCATTGAGTTTATATGTAACAAAACTGATGGGAAAACTTAAGTGATGAGGGAAAAAAAGGCTGACAAAGACTGAGGCCTTGTGTCAAGTACTTTAGGAAAGATGATCTAATTTTCTTTGTACAACAATTATATGAAGAAGGTCTTGTCAATTTCATTTTACATACAAGCACCTGAAATTCAGGAATTAAACTAGTCGGCACAGATTACCAGCGAATAACCTAGGCTTGAAGAATCTGAAGCCATTTTTCTTTTTGCCATCGTAATTCAGACTAATGCATAAGCATTTAATCTCCAACCCCTTGTGTTTGGGGGATGGGCACATATGGAACCTCAATACAGGGAAAAAAGTAAGTTTTGCTCACTTGCTAGTAACTATAGCAAATGAATTAAATTTATCCAAGGTTGAGGATTAACAAGGCCGAAGATCTGGATGACAGACTGGTTCCCATGACCACATGTTCAACTGTAGAATTTCCAGACCGAAGAGAGCAGGTCATAAAACACTGGGCCTAACTGCTTGCTGCCTCACAACCACACTGGAGCCTAGCCTTGCCCTTAGTTTCAGCCTGGCCTAAAGCCTTTACTACCATTGGCACCATTCCCAGTCCAGTCCTGGCGCTTGCCTGGTCCCTGCCCTGACTTGAGTTGGCCTAGTTTCTTTCCTTAGCTAAAGCCAAGACTTAAAAACTTTTAGGAGCCTAGATGCAGCAAAAATTCCAAGGAAGGAAATATTCTTTCCAAAAATTGTGCGCATGCAAGTCCCCACTTATTCCCTTATCCACACCCCCTTCAGCGTTTCTTGATGGAAAAGAAAAAGCTTTCTGCCTATAGCTTTAACATGTGCCTATTTTATGAGGAGGCTGAGGCAGGAAGTTCACTTGAGCCCAGGAGTCCAAGATAAGCCTGGGCAGCATAGTAAGTCCCTGCACTTATAAACTCTTGTTAATACAAAGTCACCAAAACTCGGTGGTGGGGGCGATTGGGGTGTGTGTATGTGTGTGTGTGTGTGTGTGTGTGTGTGTGTGTGTGTGTGTGTGTGTGTGTGTATGTTGCTTTATTCTTTGTGGTTTCGGGGACTAACCCCAGTCCTTGCACGTGCCAGGTAAATACCATTACGCACCAATTTTTAAACTTTTTTGATTCCTCATTTTTCAGTACACGCTCACTTCAGCAGAGCCATGCCAAAACTACTTATTGGGGGCTGGAGAGATGGCTCAGCAGTTAAGAGCACTGACTGCTCTTCCAGAGGTCCTGCAACCACATGGTGGCTCACAACCAACTGTAATGTGATTTCATGCCCTTTTCTGGTGTGTCTGAAGACAGCTACAGTGTACTCATTATAAGTAAAATAAATAAATAAATCTTTAAAAAAAATACCTGAACCTATTTATTGGTTTATTTATTTATTTATCTGTGTTCAGTTTCTTTCTCAGCAACAGTTTAAAGGGAGAGGGAGGCTGCATTGGTTCTAAGTTTAATGGGTATAATAAAAGCACAGTTATAATACTTTTGACATTTTTTAAAATTTTCAACCTGAAGAAGGTATCATCACCTACCATTTCAACAAAGCCCAATGCTATGTCAGAACGTCGAGTGAGACGCAGTGGTACACATCCACAATTCCACTAGTAGAAAGGTTGAGACAGGAAGATCGGCATTTTGAACCTGGCTTGCAGGACACAATAAGACTCTTTCAAAAATGAGGAAAAGATGGAGAAGCGGGATATCTGTAGACGGACTACAGACTTTCCCACAGTTCCCCGAGATTCCTGCTGAACTGCACAAGCTACGTTTTAATGTTCCACTTCATTTTATATTTGGCGTTTGCTGGGATGGATGCACACTCTAATGTTGTTTGAGCTACAGGCTTGGCCCTGAGAATAATGACGGCTAATTCAATGGGAGGCTACTGGCGCGTGCCTGGAGCATACAATTCCAGCTATGCCAGAGCAGGAAGCAGGAGGGTCACAAGTTACAGGCCAGTCTGGGCAATTTATGGAAAAGAGAGAGACAGGGAGGGAAAGAAGGGGAAATGGGAAGGGAAGAAAGGGGAAGGGAGAGGAGAGGAGAGGAGAGGAGAGGAGAGGAGAGGAGAGGAGAGGAGAGGAGAGGAGAGGAGAGGAGAGGAGAGGAGAGGAGAGACACCAGTTTGTAGGCAGGGGATAGAGAAACCAGTGTATTGACAGGGAACTTCTGGGGAAAGACTCAGAAAATCTGAATTTTTATTTAATCTATTTTTTCTTGCATTGCCAGGGATGGAAGGAACCCAGAACTTTATGCATGCCAAGCAAGTACTCAAACACTGAGCTACATCCCCAACCCCAAATGATTACTTTTTCACTAAGTCCCACCAGTGATTCTAATAGAAGACTCCACAATACCAGCACCCAAATTCACATATTAAGATAGGCTTTTATCAGCTAACAACTTGTTGAGACATTACAGTCCTCACCCAACAATGGTTTTCATTAGTGACTTGAGTGACAACTTCCATTTCCCATTTTCGCTTGCTTGCTTCCTTCCTTCCTTCCTTCCTCTCTTTCTTTAATATATGTGAATATACTGTAACTATCTTCAGACACACCAGAAGAGGGCATCTGATTCTATTACAGATGGTATGTGGTTGCTGGGAATTGAACTCAGGACCTCTGGAAAAGCAGTCAGTGCTCTTAACCACTGAGCTATCATCTCTCCAGTCCCTAGCTTTCTTATTTTCACACTAGTTTCATCTTTTGTCTGATTTAAGGCTAATAATGGAATGAATTGTAATTTAATAACTAGCATTTACACAATGCTGTATATGAGGCCATTTTCATTCATGTCATAGAATCATTAGAAAGATGACATCAGAAAAATAACTGAACTGTTCTCCGACAGCTTTCTAATTCTAATTCCCTTCCTTTTACAATAATAAGGACAAATGCACAAAATAATATGTCCCTGGCTACAAACTAAAGCACAGTCATACTTATAGTAAAATCCTAAGATATGAAATTTAAAAGCATGGTGGTGCCAGCCCACATCCTAGCCATTCAGAAGGCCAAGGTAGGAGGATCCCAAGTCCAGGAGCAGACTAAGTAGCTTATGGACACCATATCTCAATAGCCCTGAGGGTAGGAATCTGTCTCAGTGGCAGAGAGAGCTTGATCCTCAGAACCAGAATTTTTAAATGAAATAAAAAGTTGGGTATAGGGGTTGGGGATTTAGCTCAGTGGTAGAGCGCTTGCCTAACAAGCGCAAGGCCCTGGGTTCGGTCCCCAGCTCCGAAAAAAAGAAAAAAGAAAAAAAAAGTTGGGTATAATAGCTGCTGAGTGAAATCCTAGCCCATAGAAGGCTAAAGTATGAGGCATTGTGGGATACATATTGAGTTCAAGACAGGCTTAAGCTACTAAGAGAGACCTGGTTTCAAAAGAACCTTCTTAACATACGATTCTGAGGCAGTATTAACAGATCTTTAGAAGTTTTATGCCAGAAATTTTATAAGATAACACTCTAAATAAGTCAGTAGAAACACAGCATACAGGCAGTGAACACACAATACATACACAGTGTAAACATAACACATAGGTGGTGAACATGCACAATGGATAAACCCCACATAGTGCACCCACGACACACAGATAGTCTACATACAATGCCGTGTACTCACTCCAAGTATGAAGTGAAGACACAAAACATAATGAACAACACATAATACACAGGCAGGGGACACACACCGCACAGGGGCTGGACACAGGCAAGATTTTCGAAAGAAGAGACAGGCAAAGGGCCCCACTCAGTGGCAGGGTGGCTGCCAATAGTCATGAGGTCTGGGCGACTTCAAAAGCACAACAAAGCTGGGAAAGGAACACCAAGGTGTCCTTGCAAAGACTCAAAATATGCCTGTCATGCTTTCCCTGTCACATTATGGTACTGACACTAACCACAGGAAGGAAACTAGTTTCACACAGACTTGCTAAGACCGTCAGAGAGCTCGATTAGGCCACCAAATTGGGCTGCTTATTTTTAGATTTCTTTGGGTCAATTTTGAGCAGCAGAGGAGGGTTGCCACAAACTTGAGATTAGCTTGATCTACGTCATGAGCTCCAGGCTGGCCTCTGCTCTATAGAGAGACCCTGTCTCCAAACACATTGAACTTCAAGTTAGTAATGTTAAATACTACATGGAAACCAGATCCCAACGTTAACATTGGCTATGTCAGAGTCATCTGCCTGGTCCCTGAAACCACAAGGATGCACTTATATCATTCTTCTCCACATGAGGAAACTGAAGCTCAGAAAAGTGAAATGGCGTATCTAAAGTGCACTTAGAGTCCACCACGATCACTCCGAGCAAGAGTTATCTTTTTAGACAGGGTCTCACAATGTAGCTGTCTTGGAACTCACTGTATAGACCAGGCTGGCCTTGAACTCACAGAGGTCTTCCTATCTCTACCTCACAAGTGCTATGACTAAAAGCATGAATACCTGACTTTTAAGAAATTCTTGAAAGCTGACGTCCACAGAAAAACTACAGTTTCTCAAAGCCTGTAGAACTATACAATAATGTGACTATCATCGCTTCTCGACCTTTTGGCTAAGATCAAGTGAATAATGTGACTATCTCCATGCCCTGCTGTCTCTCTATTTTATGCCCCCTTTCTCAGCCTTGTACCATAGAACCATCCAGACTGTGTACTGTACTAGGGTACCTGCTTGGTAGTAAATTTGTTCACTTAATTCATTTTTTGGTTGTTTTGGGCTTTTAGAAGACAAGGTCTTGTTACCTAGCCCAGGCTGACCTCAAACTTGGGGCAAAGTTCTTGCCTCAGCCTCCCAAGTCCTGGAATTGCAGGTATGTTCCACTGTGTCCATATGTGCACTGTGTTTGTTTTTGTAAGATGTGAGGGGTGAGGGGTGAGGAGTATACATGTGTGCACATGACTATGGAGGCCAAAGGTCAACCTCAAATGCCATTTCTCAGCCACTATATACTTTTTTTTTGTAAACAGCATCTCTCGACAGCCAGGGGTCATTGGTTAGGCTAGACTGGCACGTCAGCAATCTCTAGTAATTGCCTCTTCTTCCCCTCTCCAGACCTGGGATTACAAGCACACATCACCACTCCTAACATTTCGACATGGGTTCTGGCATTTACAGATTGAACCACCTCTCTAGTCAGTTTTATTTTTTGTTTGGGGAGTATTTGTCTGTTTGCTTGTTTGTTTTGTTGTAATTGTTGTTGTTGCTATGGGGTAATCTCAACTGTGTAGCTCAGACTGGCTATGAACTAACTCATAGCCACCCTCCTGCCTGGTCCTCCTGAGTGCTGGTATCACAAATGTGAAAAATCCCCTCTCCTCTCTCCTTTTCTCCCTCTCTCCCTCTGCCTCTTTTCCCCCCTTTCCCAACCGTGTGTGTGCGTGTGTGTGTGTGTGTGTGTGTGTGTGTGTGTGTGTGTGTGTATAAATAGCCTATAAAAATTCTGCACAACCTGGAGACTAGGGAGACAGCTCAGTGTGTGTGTGTGTGTGTGTGTGTGCACGCGTGTGTGTGTGTGTGTGTGTGTGTGTGTGTGTATAAATAGCCTATAAAAATTCTGCACAACCTGGAGACTAGGGAGACAGCTCAGTGTGTGTGTGTGTGTGTGTGTGTGTGTGTGTGTGTGTATAAATAGCCTATAAAAATTCTGCACAACCTGGAGACTAGGGAGACAGTTCAGTGTGTGTGTGTGTGTGTGTGTGTGTGTGTATACAAAAATAGCCTATAAAAAGTTCTGCACAACATGGAGGCTGGGGAGACAGCTCAGTTGGTGAAGTACTTGTTACATAAAATGGAGAGCCTGAGTTCCAATCCCTAGTGCCCACGTAAAGGTCGAGTATGCTGGCAGGCCCTTGGAATCCCAGCACTGGACTGAGGTAGTGGAAACAGACAGTTCCACTCACTACCCAGCCAGGGGAGCTAGGTTCAGTGAAAGACTTTGTCTCAAAAATGAATACATAAATTAATTAATTAATTAATAAAAGGTGAGGGGGCTAGAGAGATGGTTCAGCTGGTAAGAGCACTGGCTGCTTTTCAAGAGGTCCTGAGTTCAATTCCCAGCAACCATATGGTGACTCTCAACCATCTGTAATGGGATCCAATCCCTATTTTTGGAGTTCCTAAAGACAGAGCACCCATGTACATAAAAGACATAAATAAATACATTCTTAAAATATAAGGCAAGAGAAGCAATTTAATTAGACATTCTGAGGTCAAGCTCAGGCCTCCACACACAATTGCCCACAAGAACACCTACACAGACACATATGTACATACGAAAATCCCACTGAGCCCAAAGATGCAGGGAGAGTTGACTGACCACGAAGTCTATGAAGAAGCACTAGACTATTTAATGAAGAGCCCTGTTTAATATATATTCACAAAATTTAATCCACATAATTAGTCAACTATCACCACAATAAATTTTACAGTAATTTATCACTTAAAAAAACTGACACACACCCCTGTCCCCAGCCATGGGCCAAGAGATACCTTGTTGGCAGTGTCGATTCTTATATCAGTCAGGGGCAGAGCAGATGGCAGTTATACGTTCATCCTAACTTGATGCCTGGTTTGGTGGCCAAAGTTGTTTTATGCCTAGGACACATTAAAAAAAAATCAAATCAAATGAAATCCAATGCAGGCAGCACAGCAAGGGAGGGAGGAAGAAGACAGAGACCTGTGTTCCTCCATGCCACACAGTAGGAGCTGAGAAAGACACCCATAGATGTGGTCTTGGTCCCACAGCACAGGGGGGACCCATCACCCAGGGGCCCAATATTGCGTGACCAGCCTGCAGCAGGAGCCACCACAATGCCACAATGTACAAGTCTGTTGTGGGCAGGCGGTGGAGAAAGGGAAGTGGAGCTGCTTGAGCTGGAGACTGTGGGGTAGAGAGGAGTAGTCTGTTCTAAGTGGCCAGCCCTGCCTCCTGGGTGAAGTCCCAACCTGAGCTGCAACTGAGGGCCATGTCTGAGTCTGTGGCTAGTCAGAGGCTGGGCTTTGTGTGGATGTTTGTGACTCATATTACTACCAGAGAACACGGGGATGCCCCTGGTCTGGGTAGTTGCCAGGGCCCATAGGGATGTCCAGGGACCGTGCAGAACTGGCCCTGCTCCTCACTGGATGCAGTGGCTCAGGAGAGCTGGCCCCACCTCCCCCACCTCTCACCAGCTGCAGGCTGCAGCACTCGAGTGGGCCCTGGGCACTGTGGAGTTGCACCTGGGTAAGGATGGGGACGGGGAGGAGTGAGCCGGCCTGGAGGGCGTGAGCATGTGAGAGGTGATTCAGGCAGTGGAGAGGCCTGCCTATTGGGTCTTGTGCTCTGGAGAACTAGCTCTGTGCTTCACCAGCTGCAGGACTCAAGAGAGCAGGCCCTGCACTTCACCTGGACAACACAGCAGAACTGACCCTGGTGGTGGTGGTACAGTTGAGTGGGCCCAAAGGTGAGAGCACAGGAGAACTGACCTCACCACACATCTGCTATGAAGTGACCCGACTGCAGGGGTGGTGCCCTCCCACCCATTGTCACCTGCTGTGGTAGTGCCCAGAAAACTGGTCCCTAGAGCATGAGATCAGGAGAGATAGCCCTGCATGTGCACTCACTGTAGCACTCAGGAGAGTGGGTCCTGCCCCTCACCTGGGCAACACAGGCAAAAGCCACTGCTGAGCCAGCCCCAAAGGTATGACAGAGAGTATGGGAGCTGGAGAACTGGCCCACTCCCTACAGGCTGCAGCACTTGGGAGAGTGGGTCCTGTGCCTTGACTAGACAGCACAGTGGAACTGTCCTAGAGGTGTGGATGCAGGGGAGCCAGTGGGAGGGCATGAGAGTAGGAGAGCTGACCTTGCCTCCTGCAGATGGTGGCTCTGGGTGGCCCAGTCAAAACAGTGCTGAAGAGCTTGCTCTGGTGGTGTAGATGAAGGTGAGCCAGCATGACAAGCTCAGCTGCCTTCCAGGCCCAGATGCAGGTAACTCTGTATCACCTGTGAACAGTTGGGACATGTGAAAGGGCAATCAGACCCTGCTGATCCAAAACTGCCGGATCCCCATGACACAGGATAACCAAGAGGAGCCCTGGTGAGGATCCAATATTGATGGTGTCACAGAAGCCAGAGATCTCAAACCAGACCAATGACTCTTTGCAATGAGCATTTGCAAGTGAAAATATGTGGACAGAGGGATATACTGTGGGCCACACTGTGACATACATGAAATAATTTTTCTATACTTTGTGTTGTCGTTGGTGTTGTTGTTGTTGGTGGTGGTGGTGGTGGTGTGTATCTTTATTGGGAGGAGAGATTGCAAGAGCAAAGGGTAGATATGAGGGGACAGGGAGAAGAGTGGGACTGGGATACATGATTGAAACCTACAAAGAATCGAGAAGAAGAAGAAGAGGAGGAGGAGGAAGAGGAAGAAGAAGAGGAAGAAGAGGCAGAAGAGTAATAAGAGGCAGAAGAGGAATAAGAGGGAGAAGAGGAAGAAGAGGCAGAAGAGGAAGAAGAGGCAGAAGAGGAAGAGGAGGGAAGACTGAACAAGCCATAGGGAGCAAGCCAGTAAAGAGCACTCCTCCATGCCCTCTGTTTCAGTTGCTGCCTCCAAGTTCCTGCCTTGAGTTTCTTTCCTGAATTTCCTCAGTGATAAATTGTGACATGAGAGTTATAAGATGAGATGCCCTCCCACCCCGGCTCCCCCAAAAACAGGACAAGGTGGCCCACTTCTATATTGTCTGCATTTATAATGAAGAGGAGGGAAGATTAGGAGTTCAATGCCACCCTCAACTACATAGCAAGTTTGAGACCAGATAGGGCTAAATGAGTTCCCGTCAGAAACCAGTTGAAGTAAGACAGAGTCAGAAACATGATAACGTGCATTTTATTTTATATGAGGAAACTAATTTTAAAATTGTGTGTATGCGTGTGTGTGTGTGTGTGTGTGTGTGTGTGTGTGTGTGTGTGTGTGTAGGTTACAGGACTAGAAAGGAGATCATGAGAGGATGAAGAAATGGGAGGTGGGAACTAGAGAGGGGAGTGGACAGCATGAGATAAGGAAACAGGACTAATGGAGAAGAGTGGGGATGCCCTAGAGGGGTGTGGTAAGCACCTGGTGAAGAAGGAATTGGGGTAGACGAGGAAGCATGATGAGACTGCCAGGATAAAATCCATCACTTACTAAAGGAAAAGCAAACAAAAGCACAAGCCAGGCAGGGTGGCATACATCTGTCATCTGAGCACTTGGGAAGCTAAGGCAGAAATATTATGAGTTGAAAGCCAAAGAGGCTTACATAGAACCAGAGCAGCCAGGCCTATATATCAAGACTGTCTCAAAAAAAAAAAAAAACATCTGAAGAGGGGAATTCATGTGGAGGTCAGAGTGCAAGCAGGTGTGAGTGGGCAACAGAAGGAGTCATGGCTGCCAAAGTGTTTGAGTTCATCGGAAAGTTCAGCCAGTTGCAGGGAGCGTGGTGAACTCTGCTTTATATAATGTGGATGCTGGACACAGAGCTGTCATCTTTGACCAATTCTGTGGCCTACAGGACATTGTGGTAGAGGAAGGGACTCATTTTCTCATCCCTTGGGTACAGAAGCCAATTTATCTTTGACAGCCACTCTCGACCACGGAATGTATCTGTTATCACTGGTAGCAAAGACTTGCAGAATGTCAGGATCACACTATGCATTCTCTTCCGGCCAGTGGCCAGCCAGCTTCCTTGTATCTACACCAGCATTGGCCAGGACTACTATGAGTGGGTGCTACCATCTATCACCACAGAAATCCTCAAGTCGGTGGTAGCTCGATTTGATGCTGGAGAGTTGATTACCCAGGGAGCGCTGGTCTCCAGGCAGGTGAGCCATGACCTCATGGAGCCTGCAGCAACATTCAGGCTCATCCTGGATGACGTGTCCCTGACACATCTGACCTTCTGGAAGGAGTTCACAGAGGCGGTGGAAGCCAAACAGGTGGCTCAGCAGGAAGCAGAGAAAGCCAGATTTGTGGTGGAAAAGGCTGAGCAGCAGAAGAAGGTAGCCATCATCTCTGTTGAGGGGAACTCCAAGGTGGCTAAGCTAATCGCCAACTCACTAGCCACCGCCGGTGATGGCCTGATGGAGCTGCGAAAGCTGCAAGCTGCTGAGGACATTGCTTACCAGCTCTCCCGTTCTAGCTCACTCTGTAGACCAGGGGGGCCTCAGACTCACAGAGATCCCCCAGCCTCTGCCTCCTGAGTGCTGGGATTAAAGATTCCCACCACTCACTACCTTCTGGGTACCCTCTCACTGTTGTATTTAATTCTACCTCAGCTGTACTTGGTCTCTGCATGCCCCAGAGTATATAGAGAAGACAGAGGGTTCACTGAAGCAACTCTGTCTGTGTAGCTATGGGAAAGTCATCTATGCGGACGTGAAAGTTTTGGAAATGCATCTGTTTTGGGGTCACGCATGTGTTTGTTCATAACATAAGCCAATAAACTCATTGAATTGGCTAGAGAGTCTTGGGTGGGATAGCTATTTTATATATATATATATATATATATATATATATATATATATATGTATATATATATATATTAACTATCATCAGAGCTTAATCCGATAGATTTTTGTTCACATCTACCAGGAAAAGTTCATATAACACATGCACGGTTAATTTATTAAGATTGTAAAACCATACAATGATAATACAAGGACATGGAAAGTATCGGCTCAATTTACTAATAACTGTGAATACAAAAGGTCCACCAAATTTTTTAAAAATACATTTTTAAAAATATTTTTAAGAAAATTATATAGCCACAAAGCTGGTCTGGCAGTCAATGGTGGAGTGTATTGACATGCCGGTGGCGCCAGGGTAACGTCCAGCATGACCAAACATTGGAGAATATGTGTATGCTCATTGTAGAATGAGCATTTTCAAAAAAGTAGGATAGTTCAGTATCATCAAACCTAAGTATGTAATTTAACACTTTAATAGTATAAACAGGAAAAATTATGTATATTGATAAACTATCTGGCAAACTTCTATGGTAATTAATGATTTCATTTATAACAAACAAGGAGTAATGAAGGCAACCTGGGCTATTAGGGAAACCATCTCAAAAAGAAATCAAAAAATTTAAAGGACTGGGACTATTGTTCAATGGTAGAGTACCTACCTGGTATGCATGAAGTTGTAGATTTAATCCCCAACACTATAGAGAGGGAAGGATAGAAAGAGATTGAGAGGGAGGGTAGGAAGGAGGGAACGACAAAGGGAGAAAACAGTGTGGTGGTGAGACTGATAAGATATAACATTATGGGGAGGGGAGCTGGGGTTTAAACCAAAGCATTGTCCATGTTAAAGCTGTACCCTGACCTACACTGCTCATAGGACTATAGCTATTTAAAAGCAAGGCTAATGTAAAGACTGTATTCCAAAGAAAGAGCAGCACACATCCATAAAGAGATTGGTGGAACAGCAGCAAAGCACCGAGAAACAGAAGCACAATTCCAGTGAAAGAAGTTACCAGTAAAACACACCCCAGCACCACCCAAATCCCTATTCTACCCTCCTTTTCTGAACCATTCTACTCCAGGAATGCAAGCATACATGCGTATGAGAAAATCCTCCAATAACACCACATTGCTAGAATAAAACAAGAAAGTCATGAGATTGTCTAAATAAATACAAGATAACTGGAAAGGATTCAATATCTTCTATTGACCAAAAACCCTTAGTAAACTGAGTGAGGTAGTAACCATCTGTATCCTTCCCCACTATTGAGGCTGAGCTGGGAGGAGCCCTCAAGGCTAGAAATGTAAAACAGACAACAACTAATACATAATTACATTTACTAAATAAAAATAAAATGCAAAGAGATGGAACAAAGTCATTTACAAATAAAAACCATGGATACAGGAACTCAATATTACAATAAACATATTGCTATTAATCAAAAGAAAAAAGTACATTTTTTTTGCTTGTTGTTTGGAGACATCATCTACTCTTTAGCCCAGGCTGACCTCAAACTTAGGGAAATCCTTCTGTGCCAGTGTCCTAAGTGCTGGAGTTGCAAGTTGGTGCCATGAATTCCAGCCATAAAGTGGAATTTTTTAGGAAAAAAACTGAAAAGCATTGGCTCATGTATGAAAAGAAAATTAGAATTAGAGCCAAGCTTGTGTACAAATCTATAACCCCAGCACTCTGGAGGGTAAGGCAGTATTGCAAATTCAAGTCCTTACCGAGCTATATTGTTAGACCCTGCCTCAAAAAGAAAACATATTTTAGGAAGCTAAGACTGTAACTTAGCAAACAGCTCGTCTAGCCAAAACAAGTTCAGAAAGAAAAAGCCCTGGATTCCATCCCCGATGCTGTAGAGTTGCACAAATGTTGAGAAAAATATGGGTATTGTTTGAAACATCATAAAGACTTTATAAGCTAGTGAGAAATCGTCAGGTCCCTGTGTATGGCATGCTCCTCCCAAAGGCAACACTCCCTCCAAATTGAAACAGTTGCCCTTGGAAGGGAGGGGAGGCTCACTGGCCTCAGAAGTAAGCAGGAGGTAAGCATATGGTCACATATCTGCAAAGAATAGATGCTTGGACGATTCTGGAGGGACCCTAGGAACAGGAGAAAGGAAGTCACAGTTGTGGAGGCTCTGACCAGCACAACTGCAGAAAGACCAATCAATGTTCAAATCCAGGGGCTTCAGTTTCCAGGAGTCCTCTCACCTGGGTTAGAGTGGGCTTCAATGCAGCTGCTGCTTCTGGTTAAGCTGCCCCACACCAAGTCTCCTGTTAGTCATCCCAACCAAAACCCCACTGCTTCCACAAATTGGTCACTGAT
The DNA here is from genome assembly GCF_021556685.1 of Rattus norvegicus. Lineage (NCBI taxonomy): Eukaryota > Metazoa > Chordata > Mammalia > Rodentia > Muridae > Rattus > Rattus norvegicus. The sequence goes on from NC_141554.1 coordinate 72,005,022, forward strand.
GAAATCCTTATTTTGGTCTCTTGTGGGCTCCCTTTCTGTAGCAGCACGCGCGCGCACACACACACACACACACACACACAGAGAGAGAGACAGAGAGACAGAGAGACAGAGACAGAGACAGAGAGACAGAGTCAGAGACAGAGACAGAGAGAGAGAGAGACAGAGACAGACAGAGACAGAGAGAAACAGAGAGAGAAGGAGAGGGAGAGGGAGAGGGAAAAGGAGGGAGTGAGTGAGTTGGTCTTCATCAAGAAAAGTCTGTCACACAACACCCAGAGGTCTGATATTTGTAAACTGCCTGCTTTATATACAGAAGGCCTAGGTCTGCTGCCCAACACCAAAATAAAGAAATAAACTTCTAAAAAACTCCAACAGCATTAAATATTAAGATCTGTACTCAGAAATCATTTTTTTAACCACTGAAAAAGAATTTTTTCAAAAGAGAGAGAAAAAAAAGAAATGTTCCCGATCCCTTGGGGTGTATTCTAAAGAACTAGCGCAAAATTGAGCATGGTGACACTTGCCTGTATCCAAGTATTTGAGAGGTGGAGGCAGGAGTTTAAGTGTTACAGCTCTGAGGGGAAAGGTTTCCCCCAATACAAGTGTTGCAGCTCCTGGCATCCTGGTAGTTGGGAGCCAAGAAATACCACAAAGTCACACTGTACAACAAACCTCACACAAGAAGCAGCAAAGAACTGAGCAGGAGTGAGGCTTTATGTAGGGGTTTGGGGGAGGGCAAAGGCTTTCCATTGTGGCCTGGGATTGGTGGAATTTCATGGCCTGATTTTGCCCCCCCCCCCCGCCCCGTAGGGTGGAGCATGGCTGCCCGCATATTAAGGGACTGGAAATTGGTGTAAAAGCAGTAAGAGTAGTCTGTGGCATAGGACCTGGTGGACCTGTGGCATAGAGAGCACTTTAAGGGGTTAAGCCATCCTGAACGGTTAGAGTGATCTTGAGGCAGGGCCAAACCACTCCCAACCCTCAAGGAACCCATGGAGGAAGAGTACCTCCTTCAGCTTAATTTAGAGAGTCTAAAGGTTGACCTTGTGGATAAGTATCAGGTGGCCCTGATGTGGCAAGAATTAGAATTAACTTCTTTTTGTAAAGAGCTTTTTAAAGATTTTTTTGGTAATTTTTGTATGTGTATGTGTTTTGCCTGCATGTTGGTCGTTATACCACATGTATGCAGTTTCTTTGGAAACACATAGAAATTGTCAGCCCCCAGGGAGTTTGAGCTATGGACAGTTGATTGTTTGCTGCCGTGTGGGTACAGGGAATTCAAATTGGGTTCTTTGTAACAACAGCCAATGCTCTTAATTACTGAGCCATCACTCCAGCCCCTGGAATATACATATCTTTTTAATTTATATGGGGTCACTCGTTCTGCCTTGACTAATTTTCTTGGACCACTTTCTAACTTACCCTTGATCTGTCTCCCTAGAAATGAAAGGCAACCTTAGCAAGGTGCTTCACACTACTTCTGGGATGCTCCCTAGAACAACACATCTTTACATATCCACTCCTAGAATTAATGATTCTAGCCCACTCACAGGGAGTAGCATGTTGTCAAAACTCAGCTCTACCATTAATGACAAAACTGCAGGCTCAATACTCCACAGGCACTTGCTCGCCCTCCATACTCAGGCGCATCTGAACACAGATCCATCTATTGTTCAGTAAGCCCCCCCCCCCCAGGCATGGAGTATGTCACTTCCTGGATCATCACACTCCAGCCCCTCCACAAGAATTTTTTTACTCTCAAAGACCACCCCAGTTCCTTTCCTGGGCACTTATATTCCCTGAAGTCTGAATCCCAGAACTGATGATAACCTCTCATTCATAAGTTTGTGATCCATGGACTACTGATCCCATTGTCCACATTAATAGCCAGGAACCTAGTGCCATTTACCAACTGGTACCATGCCTATAGCCAATGAGGATCGCCTTGTTGTACAAAACCCCTATCATCTGAGGACAAATTACAAGACAGTCCTAGACCTAAAGGATACTTTGATCCACGCTTTGTAACTCTCAGTTCCTTTGCCTTTGAGTGCTGAGACCCTGACTTACAGTTTGGTCAACAATTAATTTGGATTCTCCTGCCCCAGGCGTTCCAAAGAAGCCCCCATCTGTTTGGCCAGGTCTTGTATAATGACCTTTCACCTTTACAGTTACTTGCCAGTACTGTCTTCTTCAATATGTAGATAACTTATCTGCCGCCCAGACAATGAAACTTCCATACAGAATGGTTTCTTGTGGTGCCATAGAGGTACAAATATATTCTGTAAAGTACTAATCCTTAAGACACGTGCTAACTCTAGGCACCCAACACACACACACACACACACACACACACACACACACACACACACACACACACACTAATTCTAGACTGCTGGGCCCAAGCTCCTCTCCATACCTTCAGCACTCCTGCCTAGAAATCTTAGGTCTAGACTGTAATGACAGGTTGGACTGTCTGAACACCACTTTCTGGGTTCCTGGGGCCACGTGGTTCAGTGGTGGCAGTAGTTATATCCTGGACCTAGGTTTTCAGATATTCAATTATCATCTTTATATAAGTCATTAAATCTGACCCCATGCCCAGGCAGCACCATGTAAGCACAAAAATGAAACAAATAAACAAAACTGAACTTATCCCCTTCACTTATACCATTCAGTTAGGGACAAATAAGAGACTCAATAGCTATACCAACGCAGCCTATGTCTTCCATGTGGTTCATGCCAATGCTCACATTTAAGAAAAAATGGTGTACTGTACTAATTAATATAGGATCTCAATGAGAGAGAAAAATAGGCATTGAGCATATGGGAACTTTTAGTACAATCTACCAAAATTTTCTATAAACCTAACATTGTTATAAAATATATGTATATTTCAAAAATATATCTGCAATCTGATCAAAATCATCCATCACAGAAGAAATAGGGAAAATAAATTTAGTGGCCATGAATGTAAATTAATTGTGGATCAGTGGACCATGAGAGGTAGTGTGGTCCTCAGCTGAGATAAAGGCTTTGAAGCCAGAGATCCTCAAGGGATGGTAAAAGCTTTGCCTGCTCCCAGGCACCAGGCCCCTGCCACTTAGCCCCTCCCCCATAGATTTGTGGCCATCAGTCACATAAGGGCAACACCCCAAAGCCCTTCCACATGTAAATGAGGCATCCTTAACATCTCAGACCAAGACAATAGGAAAAGAGATGTGACCTGTGGTCACTTAGGCTCAAGACAGAGATCTCCATGCTAATGAGGTACCTAGAGGTCTGGAGTGCTTAGCCAATAAGCTTCCTTTCCCAGACATTCCTCCCTACAAAAAGTATTTAATCTCAGGCCTATCCTGAGAAGTGGGGTATGGTTTTATGCTTCCACTTTCTGCCATGACAATCAATTATTTGGAACCATGGACTGGCTCTTTTCATTGGGATCCACCATTGGGAGCCATAGGAAAGCCTTTGCCTACAGAGCGGCTGCCTCAACTCCTCTCTGTACTCCCAGCCACAACCACCACCAAGCCTGGTGCCACCTGCCAAGTCAAGGATCCTCCCCGTGGGACTAGCTAGAGCTCCCCTATTCCTCCTCGCCCCAGGCTAGATCCAGCTCACGGGCCCAAATTCTGTTCTAAGCTCTTCCCCAACTCCCGGCAGCTCCTGGATGTCCAAGAGTCTGAGAACTCTATGGCCCCAGCCTTGTGGCATGCTCAGGGTCCCACACACTTCCCCACGCCTCAGACTATGTTTCCCCACCCCCAAGAGTGTAAACTCCCCACATCCCACCTTCCTAAGTGGCCATGCCCAGTAGTGGAGCAGACTTGGGATGCATGACAGACCCTACAATTAATAAAGCTTGTGGTAGATGTAAGAAAGCTCATTCGGCTGGGGTATGGTGGTGCACACCTTTAATATCAGCACTCAGGAGGCAAAGGCAGGCAGTTCGAGGCCAGCTTGGTCTACAGAGTGAGTTCCAGGACAGCCAGGGCTACACAGGGAACAAAACAAAAAGCTTATTCTCTCTTTTCTTTCCTTGTATACACTAGACATTTTCCATGATGAACACTAAAAACAAGACATGCCAAATTTGAAAGACAGGTCCAAATAGAACAAAAAGTACTAACTTAAATTAGCACCGCAAGGATTTCTGCCCTACTACTTCATTTAAGTCTCCCATTTATTTCCCTACTCCACCCACCACATTCCATTTTCTACATTTCCTTCCAGAGTAATTTGATCCAAAGGCATTAAGATTGGCAAAGAATGGTAGGTTTCAGGGTGACCCAAGGCAGGGTTTCTGACCCCCATCTGGGTGACGGTGACTAGGTTGTGGACTGTCACATAGTGTCAACTGTGTTCAGTGCAAAAGCATGAGGCTCAGGGTTTGAGTCCCAGATCTCAGAACTGTGTAAATTATCTAGCTCTGTGCACTGGGATGACTGAGAGGACTGATACCTCTTTTCAGCTTCCAAATAGCATAAAAAGATGCAGGAATCCAAGGTAAATAGGGGATCCTGCAGCTGATACAGGGAAGATAGAACTACAGAATGTGTCTTATTCCAGGAAGCAAAAATTAATCAAATAATGAAGGAACCCGGTTAAAAGGTCCCAGTGGGCTGGGAGTATAGCTAAGTGGGTATCACTTGCTCAGACTCCATGAGACCCAGGTTTTGAACCCTAGTGTCATGAACTAATAAAAATAGGAGAGGACCCAGGCCACCACTAGCCGAGTCTAGCAGAATCTAATTATTAAAAAAAAAGATAAAGAATAGAACCCCATTGGGTGAAACTGGAAAGTATAATATCAAATTTATATTCATGAACTGAAATTCTCTGAGGAAACTGCATCTAAGTTAAACATTATAATTGTGGATAGATAGGAGGTTTTAGGTCAAAATATGTTAAACTCTAACTTTATTTTTTTTAAAGAGAAGATGTGCTACGCAGTTCAAACTGTCCTACAACTCATGACCTTTCTGCCTCATCCTCCTTAGTACTGGGATTGCAATTCCTGCACCTCCACGCCCAGCCTTCAGACATTTTTAACCGTCACAGCCTATCAACATTGGAATGTGGCCTCAGGTCCATTTTTAGACAAAGTTCCTGCAGATGTATCACTTAGCTTGAAGCATCTCTAGTCAGTGCTAAACTTAGAATCAAGGATGTGATAAGGACAACTTCCACATATCATAAATTCCCCAAGCTGCTTAGCCCAGTTCCTGCCGTGACTCTACCTAAGAATTTGGTAAGCACATTGCTATGTCGATTTCTTTTCTGTGCACATTGAAGTTTACATAACATTTTTCAATAAGTGTAAGGTGGCGTCCACTGTAGCACCATTTTTCCCCTGGGCCATGGCTACACAGTTGGAGCCCAGAATGTGCTGGTTTCTTATCTCCTTTAAGCAAAAGTTTTTGTGGTCCAGATTATTATTGTACATGGTCATACTGCAAAAGTAAACTGAACTTTAATAAGTGATGTGATATTTATACAATATGTCCTAACAAAAACCCATCCCTTACAAAAGACGATGAAGAATTTACAATGGAAAACCCTGCCAGACTCTGATAGGGTTTCTTGTTGAGAACTTAATCCCAAGTAGATCAGAAAAAGCTTTGAACTACACACTTTTTTTTTCAAGACTGGGTCCCACTATGTAGCTTTGACTGGTCAGAAACTTGCTATGTAGAGCAGGCCTGGTAAGAATACAAGGAGATCCACCCACCTCTGCCTCAAAAGTCCTGGACTAAAGGCTTGTGCAAACACCTGGCTGCATTGAACTTTTTTTTTTATTTTTTTAAATTAACTTGAGTATTTCTTATTTACATTTCGAATGTTATTCCCTTTCCCGGTTTCCCGGCAAACATCCCCCTAATCCCTCCCCCTACCCTTCTTTATGGGTGTTCCCCTCCCCATCCTCCCCCCATTACTGCCCTCCCCCCAACAATCACGTTCACTGGAGGTTCAGTCTTAGCAGGACCAAGGGCTTCCCCTTCCACTGGTGATCTTACTAGAATACTCATTGCTACCTATGAGGTCAGAGTCCAGGGTCAGTCCATGTATAGTCTTTAGGTAGCGGCTTAGTCCCTGGAAGCTCTGGTTGCTTGGCATTGTTGTTCATAAGGGGTCTAGAGCCCCTTCAAGCTCTTCCAGTTCTTTCTCTGATTCCTTCAACGGGGGTCCTATTCTCAGTTCAGTGGTTTGCTGCTGGCATTCGCCTCTGTATTTGCTGTATTCTGGCTGTGTCTCTCGGGAGAGATCTACATCCGGCTCCTGTCGGTCTGCACTTCTTTGCTTCATCCATCTTGTCTAATTGGGTGAATGTATATGTATGGGCCACATGTGGGGCAGGCTCTGAATGGGTGTTCCTTCTGTGTCTGTTTTAATCTTTGCCTCCCTATTCCCTCCCAAGGGTATTCTTGTTCCCCTTTTAAAGAAGGAGTGAAGCATTCACATTTTGATCATCCGTCTTGAGTTTCATGTGTTCTAGGCATCTAGGGTAATTCAAGCCTTTGGGCTAATAGCCACTTATCAATGAGTGCATACCATGTGTGTTTTTCTGTGATTGGGTTACCTCACTCAGGATGATATTTTCCAGTTCCAACCATTTGTCTATGAATTTCATAAAGTCATTGTTTTTGATAGCTGAGTAATATTCCATTGTGTAGATGTACCACATTTTCTGTATCCATTCCTCTGTTGAAGGGCATCTGGGTTCTTTCCAGCTTCTGGCTATTATAAATAAGGCTGCGATGAACATAGTGGAGCACGTGTCTCTTTTATATGTTGGGGCATCTTGTGGGTATATGCCCAAGAGAGGTATAGCTGGATCCTCAGGTAGTTCAATGTTCAATTTTCTGAGGAACCTCCACACTGATTTCCAGAATGGTTTTACCAGTCTGCAATCCCACCAACAATGGAGGAGTGTTCCTCTTTCTCCACATCCTTGCCAGCATTTGTTGTCACCTGAGCTTTTGATCTTAGCCATTCTCACTGGTGTAAGGTGAAATCTCAGGGTTGTTTTGATTTGCATTTCCCTTATGACTAAAGATGTTGAACATTTCTTTAGGTGTTTCTCAGCCATTCGGCATTCCTCAGCTGTGAATTCTTTGTTTAGTTCTGAACCCCATTTTTAATGGGTTATTTGTCTCCCTGCGGTCTAACTTCTTGAGTTCTTTGTATATTTTGGATATAAGGCCTCTATCTGTTGTAGGATTGGTAAAGATCTTTTCCCAATCTGTTGGTTGCCATTATGTCCTAAACACAGTGTCCTTTGCCTTACAGAAGCTTTGCAGTTTTATGAGATCCCATTTGTCGATTCTTGATCTTAGAGCATAAGCCATTGGTGTTTTGTTCAGGAAAGTTTTTCCAGTGCCCATGTGTTCCAGATGCTTCCCTAGTTTTTCTTCTATTAGTTTGAGTGTGTCTGGTTTGATGTGGAGGTCCTTGATCCACTTGGACTTAAGCTTTGTACAGGGTGATAAGCATGGATCGATCTGCATTCTTCTACATGTTGACCTCCAGTTGAACCATCACCATTTGCTGAAAATGCTATCTTTTTTTCCATTGGATGGTTTTGGCTCCTTTGTCAAAAATCAAGTGCCCATAGGTGTGTGGGTTCATTTCTGGGTCTTCAATTCTGTTCCATTGGTCTATCTGTCTGTCTCTGTACCAATACCATGCAGTTTTTATCACTATTGCTCTGTAATACTGCTTGAGTTCAGGGATAGTGATTCCCCCTGAAGTCCTTTTATTGTTGAGAATAGTTTTAGCTATCCTGGGTTTTTTGTTATTCCAAATGAATTTGCAAATTGTTCTGTCTAACTCTTTGAAGAATTGGATTGGTATTTTGATGGGGATTGCATTGAATCTGTAGATCGCTTTTGGTAGAATGGCCATTTTTACTATATTAATCCTGCCAATCCATGAGCATGGGAGATCTTTCCATCTTCTGAGGTCTTCTTCAATTTCTTTCTTCAGTGTCTTGAAGTTCTTATTGTACAGATCTTTTACTTGCTTGGTTAAAGTCACACCGAGGTACTTTATATTGTTTGGGTCTATTATGAAAGGTGTCGTTTCCCTAATTTCTTTCTCGGCTTGTTTCTCTTTTGTGTAGAGGAAGGCTACTGATTTATTTGAGTTAATTTTATACCGAGCCACGTTGCTGAAGTTGTTTATCAGCTTTAGTAGTTCTCTGGTGGAACTTTTGGGATCACTTATATATACTATCATATCATCTGCAAACAGTGATATTTTGACTTCTTCCTTTCCCATCTGTATCCCCTTGATCTCCTTTTGTTGTCTGATTGCTCTGGTTCCTGCGCTTGCCTCTTGCCATCAGATTATCTCTAGTGTTACTTTGTTCTGCTATTTCTGACAGTGGCTAGACTGTCCTATAAGCCTGTGTGTCAGGAGTGCTGTAGACCTGTTTTCCTGTTTTCTTTCAACCAGTTATGGGGACAGAGTGTTCTGCTTTCGGGCGTGTAGTTTTTCCTCTCTACAGGTCTTCAGCTGTTCCTGTGGGCCTGTGTGTTGAGTTCACCAGGCAGGTCACTTGCAGCAGAAAAGTTGGTCTTACCTGTGGTCCCGAGGCTCAAGTTTGCTCGTGGGGTGCTGCCTACGAGCTCTCCTCGGGGGCAGCAACCAGGAAGATCTGGGCCGCCCTTTCCAGGAGCTTCCGTGCACCAGGGTTCCAGATGGCGTTTGGTGTTTTCCTCTGGCGTCCGAGATGTGTGTGCAGAGTGCAGTCTCTTCTGGTTTCCCAGGCGTGTCTGCCTCTCTGAAGGTTTAGCTCTCCCTCCCACGGGATTTGGGTGCCTGCATTGAACTTTTAATGTTTATATAGTCTTGAGACTATTTTGAACTAAAAAAATAAAGAGGATAAAGAAAATAACTTGCCAGATTCACACACATCTGTCATCTCAGCACTAAGGAGGCTGAGTCAGGAGGAATGCCAAGAAGTTGAGGCCAGCCTGAACTATAGAGTGGGTATCAGGCATGTCAGTGCTATATAACAAGAGTGAGTATCAAAATTCCAAAAAAAAATGGGGGCGGGGGCGGTGCTTACAAGATAACTGTATCCCTAAAGTAGAGAAATATCAAAGAAAGAAGGTAAGACATGCTGTAGAAGAAAAAGAGACTCTCCCCATACTGCTTAAAGGTTCAGTCTTGGGGGAAATGCAGACAATAGATAAATCAACAGGAGAGCAACATACAAATGTAATAGATACGCACATGCACACAAGTCTCCCAAAACAGGAAGCTTCAAAAGAATCCAAATGTTTGAGGCTTAAAGAGCATTCTGAGCTACAAAATGAAAGAGTGGCAGGAAATTTGAGGTGGGTAGATGACAGAGACAAGCTCTGAGAAGGCAAGGGAGAGCAGACACCCAGGAAGCAAAAGGTAATTTGCTCTCCAGTAAGTCCTCATAGTAAGTGGCTGCTTGTGGTCTTTTATTATGTTTTCCTGTGAGTTTGTCTTTCCTGTTCTGTATGTGAGCAGGCTGGTCATAACAATTGTATTTCTTCCTTTTCTTTTAATTCTTTGTTTATGTTAGTCCACAACGAAGTGAATTGCACTGCGCCTTCCTTTTCTCCTCCCCCTCTTTAAATATTTAAGCTTTTGTTCATGTTTATTGCATTTGAGCTCTCCTTCATATATTCCCTTTTCTCACTTCCTTTCCATGAGTCCCCTCCGTTTTCACAGTTTTATTTCCATTTTCCTGACACATACATATATACATGTATACACATATATACATATATACACATACACATGTATACATGACTATGTTAGACTATGTTATCTGTGTGATACTTGTGTTTCTGAGAACAGCTTAATGTACTTATTATGATTATTTCAAGTTGGATCTATTTACTATAAATAAGTCATTTCTCTTTAATGGCTGCAAAAAAAATCCTATGTCCATATTTTTCTAATCCATCCCTCTACTGGTAGTTACTTTGATTGGTTCCATAGCTATTGTGAACAGTGCAGCAGTAAACATTGATGCTCAGGCTTTGGGAAATAAATATTCAGGGATGGCTTTTCTGGATCAAATGAAATATCTCCCTTTAACTTTTTTTTCCTTTTTTTTCCCTTTAACTTTTAAAGAAACCATCATGTTTCTTTGAGCTGAACTACTAGAAGGTTCTGCTGGGTCCACTAACCTTTCTGAGTTCTGACTCCGAAAGGCATAACTTTTTTTTTTTTTCGTTTCTTATGTCTTTTACTTTCGGCCGGAGCTTACATATGGTTTGTAACTCCCTAAGATGTTGGGCTTCCTCTGGGTCCTGCTAAGACTGAACCCCCAGTGAACTAGACTATGTGGGGAGGGTGGCAATGGGGGGAGGTTTGGGAGGGGAACACCCACAAGGAAGGGGAGGGGGGAGGGTGATGTCTGTCCGGAAACCGGGAAAGGGAATAACACTTGAAATGTATATAAGAAATACTCAAGATAATAATAAAAAAAAAAAAAAAGATATTGGGCTTCCTTATGAGTGACTGACTTAAGAGTGCATGATCTCCTTACGCCTCCTTCTGGCCGCTGTGAGACTTGCAGCTTGCGGGAGCCTCCTTTTGAAAGGGTGAGCTTACAAAAGAAACCCTCACATGGACTTCTGTAGTGGCTGAACTCGGTCACTTTCTTGCTAGTAGTATATAAGGGTTCCGTCTGCATTTTCACCAGCACTTCTTCCTAAGTGTTTTCTTAATAATTGACTGCAGTAAAACAGAACTGAAATTTTACTGCAAACTTCAGTAAACTTCGACAATGTTCTAAGGTAGTTCTTGGGTAGTAAGGTTCTTGAGGTCCCTCAGGACTGAAGAGCAAGTCCAGATATAGACAATGGCGCTCAGGGGACTGTGGGCAACTTACCTCTGCAGGCCGTGTCCCAGACATACCAACTGGGATGGCGTGCAGATCCGACTGGGATAGCATTAGTGGAGTAGGGTTCCAAGCTGGTTAGTTTTGGGGCCCACAAAGGTTTCCACAGGGAAGCAGTACACTCTTGTGGTCCCACAAGGACTGAGGAGTGAGTTCAGAGCTTGACCATGGGGCTCCGGGAAACATGCACAACTCATCCCTGCAGGCTGTGTCTCGGGTGGGTCTGGCTGGGAGTAAATGACTTTGGTTTTTACTAGCGTTACTGTCATCTTTCCTTTCACGGAAGAGGAAACAGCATCTGACCCTTGGAGGAGACAGCTAGCTGCCTATGGAACCAAGACTTTGGCTTCTCATAACCTTCTGCCTCAAGCCAGGGCTGCAAATCACCTTTTTCATTGAAGGTTTTTCATACAATAGATTTCGATCATGATTTCTCCTTCCCCATCCTCCTTACCTGCCTCCCCTGCAACTTAATTCTCTTTCTCCTCTTTCTCCCACTCTCCCTCTTGAAAAAAGACAAAAACAAAAAAGAACAATAAATACACACATGCAAGCACACAAAAATGGAAGACAAAGTATACACAGGACCAATAAAACAAACAAACAAAAATGCCCAAACAAAGCAATATGAAACCATAAAAATCTACAAAAATACCGTTTATTTTGTGCTGGCCTGGACATAGCTCCTCTCTCAAGGTGTGGTGAACATATCCAGAGAGACTCCATGTTTCCTTTGCCAGCTGGCATCAGTTGCAGACAATTTCTTTGTTAGGGGTAGGAGCACATGTCCACTTCCCCACTTTGGTGCTAGGATGCCCTCTGGCTTGACCCTTTGGAGGCTTTCTGTGTGTTGTCAATTTCTGAGGTCCTGTGTGCATTAGCCCTGTGTTGTCTGGAAGACACTGTTTCCTAGGTGCAATCCACCACCCCTGCCTCTTACAATCTTCTCACTTCTTCTTCTTCATCATTTCTTATTCCCTGAAGGGAAGGGATTGACAAAGACCTCCCATTTGCTACTGAGTGCCTTGGAATAAATCATTGGGAGCAGTAATTTTTATCACATTTTAGAGTATTTTCATAATACTTTGAAGATGACATCTAAGTCTAAATAAAAAACATTTGTTTCTCATAGCTTGAAGGTAATTTTCCATAACGTTTTAGCATGCCTGTGTTTTGACTGCAGCCCATCACAAGATCTGATGCGGATGCTCGAACACAGGTGTCAGACGTGTAGCACTTTCGGATCTGGAGCTTAAGGTTAGGTATTCTCCACCTGTAGCATAAGTGCCAACTTACAATAGCTGTCAGTAGATGTCAACAGACTTCTATGTTGAAGTGAGACATGCTTTAATTTACTAAATAACTTTATCACCCAATCGAGTGGAGCCTTGCGGAGCCCTTCCAAAGCCGCAGAAGTTTCCAGATGATTTATGTCTACTCGTACAGCCCGTTTTACTCCTTTGATCATTTTTTTTAATCATTTAGCTTTTGCAATGTTTTCTTGAAGTTTTTGTTTCTTCTTTCACTCCTTCTCTCTGGCGTCAATCATCCTGGCTACCTTTCAGGATAGAGCAGCACTAGCTAGGAACGGTAGAGTGAGAGACAAAATATCTGAAGTAAGGATGCCATAGGGTCCTTTGCTTCCCTCTCTACAACATACTCAGCCCAAGCTCTATGTCAAGCATCTTATACTGTAGTAATGACTTTTCATTTCTCTCCAGGGATCATCAGTGAGCCAATCACAATTCAGATGACCTTTGGTTGTCTTTAATTCTACCACACACTTTTTTTTTTTTGGTTCTTTTTTTTTTTTTTTCGGAGCTGGGGACCGAACCCAGGGCCTTGCGCTTCCTAGGTAAGCGCTCTACCACTGAGCTAAATCCTCAGCCCCTCTACCACACACTTTGAAGAGGCTTAAATTCTCCAGTGCAGAAGCAGAAAAGCTATATGTATATTTCCTTTAAAAAAATCTCTATTGTAATACACGTCCACTGTAAATACCTTTTGTGAGGCAGAGTAGGTATCTTGCCAAGGGGAGCATTTAACGCTCAATTACTTAGTTTTTTGAGTATTGTGATTACAGAAATGAATCGTTGTGTTCAACTGTTATTATGAATATTAAACATTAAAATGTAATTCATTTAGATATCACAGAACTCTGCAAGTTAGGTATTATTGTTATGCCCATTTACACAAATGATAAAACCAAGACATTTGTAAGTACAGTGACTTGGTGAAAATTGCATAATTTACTAATGATTTGAGTTTTTTTAATCCAGATGGTCTGATTGGAGAACTTTATGCCTAATCACTTCTTTAGGCTGTTTCTCTTTTTGTTAATGTAAATATAAACATTAAAGTGGTGCTAGAAATATATCTCAGTCAAAAAGTGTATGCCCACCATGAATAAGGCCTTGGGTTTGATCCTCACAGCACACAAAAATAACAGTTCTTGGGCTGGAGAGATGGCTCAGTGGTTAAGAGCACTGACTGCTCTTCCAGAGGTCCTGAGTTCAATTCCCAGCAACCACATGGTGGCTCACAACTATCTTTAATTCCACTTCTGAGAATGTGACTCCCTTTCCTGCCCTCTATGGGCACTGCATGCATGTGGATCCAGACATATATGCAGGCAAAGCATTCATATACTTAGAACATGATGGTTTTAAAACCCAAAATTTTAAAAAGGGAAAGATGATAAGACAAAGGCAATGAATCTGAATGTCTGTACAACAGTGACACGAGTTCACAACCTTTTATATCCTTTATGGAGATTTATACTGGTCAGTCTTCCATACTGCAACAAAATACTTAAGGCAATCAACTTAATAGGAAGGAATGTTTACCTGACGAATTGGCTTTGGTGGTGTTGAAGCTAGAATCCAGGGCCTTGTATAGACTGATCAAGTAACCTACCAATGAGTTACATCCCAGGCCCTTCTTTTCTAACTTTTTAATGTTTTCTTTTTCAAGACAGGGTCTCACTATGTTGCCCTGGCTAGCCTAGAATTCTCTGTGTAGACAAGACTGGCTTGAACTCAGAGAGATCCACCTGCTTCTGCCTTCTGAGTGCTGGCATCATATGTGCCACCACCACACCTGGTCCTTTTATTTTATTATCATTTTTTATTTTTATTTTGAGGCATGTTCTAAGTTGCTCAGGCAGGTTTTGCACTAGCATCATTCTGCTTCAGCCTTTGTAGCAAGTGCGATTACAGGTTGTTGCATTGTTTGGGGGCCTGCAGCGAAGCAGTATGTCACAGTGGAGGTACATGGCTGAGGAAAGTACTCACCTCATGGCAGCAGAAAATGAAAGATGAGTTACAGTTCAGATGGAAAGGTATCCTGGCAATCAGGAGCCAAGGAATACCACAGAATCACACAGTGTGCGCGCGCACACACACACACACACACACACACACACACACACACACACAATCCTCATGCAAGAGATTTATTGGGAGGAAAAATCCCAAGAGGATGGCTGCCGGGGTGGTGGACAGGGGAAGCAGCAGAAAACTTGGCAGAACACCAGGTTTTATATAGGAGTTTGTTGTGGGTGGAGCTTTCCAGGGTGGTCTGGGATTGAAGTAATTCTGTGGCCTAATCTTGGGGCAAGTGTAGGAACTGGTGGTTATTTTTCCTGTAGAGTAGGGCCTGGCCACTCCCCCCACCTCGGTCAGGGAAATGCCATTACAGCTATTGAGAAAGGCCATTGGAGCCATTAGGGAAATCTGGGGGCAGGGCCTGGCCATGTGTGTGCTGAGAAGGTTTACAGGGTTTATAAAGTATACGAGTTTACAAAGGGAGTATGTGCCCACAGCAGGAAAGGCTGCTGCTGACCTGAATAGTCAACAAGAGAGAAACAAAGGGGTAGGCCCCAAGCCTCACTTCAAATCATATCTCCAATGACATTGCTTTTTAAAAATTTATTCTTAGACAATTTCATGTATATATAGTGTATTTTGATCAAATTCATCCCCATTTCCTCCTCTTTTCCTCCCTTACACCCTCTCTGGTACTCTTATTTGGTTTGTATGTGCATGGCTGTAGGGCTATGGATTGCATTGTGGTCAACTTACCAGTAAAGAAAAATATACTACTACTACTACTACTCCAACAGCCATTAACTGATTGAAGAGAAATGATTCCTCCAACATCCATTAACTGAAGAAAAATTGAAAAATTACCCAAAAAAAAACCACTCCCCTCCCCCAATAGCCATTAACTGCCACTTCATCTAGAGCTGGTACCTCAAGAGCTCCTCAAAAATGGATGGAATGTTGAAGGATCCAATTTTGTTCCGGTCTTGCGTAGATAACCACAGGTGTGGTGAGTTTATGAGTGCAATGGCCATGCCCTGCCCAGAAGATAATGTTCTCACTCTATCTCCAATCTTGGCCCTCACACTTTTCCCACACCTCTTTCAAATGTTCCCTGAGCCTTGGAGGGCTGATATGTGTGCCACACTTAGGACCAAGTATTCAGCAGTCACTTATTCTCAACATTTCAATCAGTTATGAGTTTCTGTATTAACAATGGCCCACTACCAGAAGAAATTTCTCTGGCCCAAGTTGAGAGTAGTAGTAATCTACAGGTATAAATGTAAAGTACTCAGATGATGGTGTGACAACATATAACCAACTATCAAGATAAAATAGTACGCTCTACCCCTAAAGCCTATGTCTTTGCCAGTCATGGCCTTTTGACAAGATTAGGAGGAACAGACATGAATTCTGTCCTGTGAAGCAGGTCTCAAATCTAATCTGAAAGTGGCTAATTATCTGCAGAATATCCAGGCCACTATTTCACGGGTGAACAGACACATCTTGACTGACAGTTGGTATTGCAACATTCGGGGTCCACCACTGGATAAGAGCATTGATATCTTTTGTCTCCTGGCAGCCTGCAGGGTGTCTTCCAGCAATGTTAAACCTAGCCAGTAGTGAGGACGTTTTCTGCTTACTTCCAGTTTGAGTTCTCTTTGTTATACAACCAAAGTATATAGTGTCTTCAGCAATACGGTCTTGTCATCTAGCTGTGGTGGGCAACCGAGAGCACTGGCAAGAACTTGTACTGATTTGAGGATCTCTGGGACCCTTATGACTAACAACTTATATAGAAATATCCCAGGAGAAAATTTCCTGAACAAAACACCAATCACTTATGCTCTAAGATCAAGAATCGACAAATGGGATCTCATAAAACTGCAAATCTTCTGTAAGACAAAGGACACTGTTGTTAGGACAAAACAGTAACCAATGGATTGGGAAAAGATCTTTACCAATCCTACAACTGATAGAAGGCTTATATACAAAATATACAAAGAACTCAAAAAGTTAGACCGCAGGGAGACAAATAACCCTATTAAAAAATGGGGTTCACCCCAGTGAACTAGATTGGTGGGGGGAGGGCTGCAAGGGGGGGAGGATGGGGAGGGGAACACCCATAAAGAAGGGGAGGGGGAGGGGGATGTTTGCCCGGAAACCGGGAAAGGGAATAACACTCGAAATGTATATAAGAAATACTCAAGTTAATAAAAAAAATGGGGTACAGAGCTAAACAAAGAATTCACAGCTGAGGAATGTCGAATGGCTAAGAAGCACCTAAAGAAATGTCCAACACCTTTAGTCCATAAGGGAAATGCAAATAAAAACAACCCTGAGATTTCACCTCACACCAGTGAGAATGGCTAAGATCAAAAACTCAGGTGACAGCAAATGCTGGCAAGGATGTGGAGAAAGAGGAACACTCCTCCATTGTTGGAGGGATTGCAGACTGGTAAAACCATTCTGGAAGTCATTCTGGAGGTTCCTCAGAAAATTGGACATTGAACTGCCTGAGGACCCAGCTATACCTCTCTTGGGCATATACCCACAAGATGCCCCAACATATAACAAAGACACATGCTCCACTATGTTCATAGCAGCCTTATTTATAATAGCCAGAAGCTGGAAAGAACCCAGATGCCCTTCAACAGAGGAATGGATACAGAAAATGTGGTACGTCTACACAATGGAATACTACTCAGCTATCAAAAACAATGACTTTATGAAATTCATAGGCAAATGGAGGGAAATGGAAAATATCATCCTGAGTGAGGTAACCCAATCACAGAAAAACACACATGGTATGCACTCATTCATAAGTGGCTATTAGCCCAAATGCTTGAATTACCCTAGATGCACAGAACACATGAAACTCAAGACGGATGATCAAAATGTGAATGCTTCACTCCTTCTTTAAAAGGGGAACAAGAATACCCTTGGCAGGGAGTAGGGAGGCAAAGATTAAAACAGAGGCAGAAGGAACACCCACCCATTCAGAGCCTGACCCATATGTGGCCCATACATATACAGCCACCCAATTAGACAAGATGGATGAAGCAAAGAAGTGCAGGCCGACAGGAACCAGATGTAGATCTCTCCTGAGAGACACAGCCAGAATACAGCAAATACATAGGCGAATGCCAGCAGCAAACCACTGAACTGAGAATAGGACCCCCATTGAAGGAATCAGAGTAAGAACTGGAAGAGCTCGAAGGGGCTCGAGACCCCTTATGAACAACAATGTCAAGCAACCAGAGCTTCCAGGAACTAAGCCACTACCTAAAGACTATACATGGACTGACCCTGGACTCTGACCTCATAGGTAGCAATGAATATCCTAGTAAGAGCACCAGTGGAAGGGGAAGCCCTGGGTCCTGCTAAGACTGAACCCCCAGTGAACGTGATTGTTGGGGGGAGGGCGGCAATGGGGGAGGGTGGGGAGGGGAACACCCATAAAGAAGGGGAGGGGGAGGGGCTCGGGGGATATTGGCCTGGAAACCGGGAAGGGGAATAACAATCGAAATGTAAATAAGAAATACCCAAGTTAATAAAGATGAAAAAAATAAAGTTAAATATTCTTAAAAATAAAAAAAAGAAATGACCCATACTTGTTCCTGGGCTGATGATGATGATGATGACGACGACGACGACGACGACGACGACGACGACGATGATGATTATCATCAGTGGCTTTCTGGAAGCACCCTTATCTACCCAAGCAGGATAACTCCATTTAGGCTGCTTTTAAAATTAAGTTTACAGATTAATGGATTTTCATAAGACTTTTCATACATTATGTTGGCTTTTTTCCAACCTCTACACACCCACCGTCACAAATAACAATAAAGAAAACATGACAGTTTTTGGTTTGTTTGTTTTTTGAATCGGGGTTTCTTGGTGTGGCCCTGGCTGTCCTGGAACTCACTCTGTAGACCAGGCCTCAAATTCACAAAGGTTCTCCTGCCTCTGTCTCCGGAGTGCTGGGAATAAAGGCGTGCACCATAATTGCCAGGCTCCACATGCCAGTTCATGTTATGTTCTTGCATGTCTTTTCCATCCTTTTACCTTTGGATGGTGTCTTAGTCAGGGTTTCTATTCCTGCACAAACATCATGACCAAGAAGCAGTTGGGGAGGAACGGGTTTATTCAGTTTACACTGTCCACATTGCTGTTCATCACCAAAGGAAGTCAGGACTGGAACTCAAGCAGGTCAGGAAGCAGGAGCTGCTGCAGAGGCCATGGAGAGATGTTACTGGCTTGCTTCCCCTGGTTTGTTCAGCTTGCTGTCTTATAGAACCCAGAACTACCAGCCCAGGGACGGCACCACCCACAATGGGCTGGGCCCTCTCCCCTTGATCACTAATTGAGAAAATGCCTTACAGCTGGGTCTCATGCAGGCATTTCCTCAAGGGAAGCTCCTTTCTCTGTGATAACTCCAGCTTGTGTCAAGTTGACACACAAAACCAGCCAGTGCAGATGGACTTCGAAGTTTATGTGGAATGCCAATGTGAAATGAAGCACTTACCTTCACCTCCTATGTGTATCGAGCCCTGCTGGTTGAACAGAGGACAGTGTGTGTAGTCTGAAAGAATACCAAGGTAACTGAAATCCGGACTGCATCTGCAAGGGCTTTATCACTGGACCTCCTCCTAGCCCAAAGCCAAGGCAATCTTGAGTCAGAAATTGTTAGGAAGTCCAGGGATGGCATGGATCATGGAGGGGTTAGGAAGACAACTGACTGTGGAGATTGGTATGGAAATAAGAGTTATAAAGCCGGTGGGAGGGAGAGCTAAACCTTCAGAGAGGCAGACACGCCTGGGAAAGCAGAAGAGACTACACTCTGCCCACATCTCTGACTCCAGAGGAAAACACCAAACGCCATCTGGAACCCTGGTGCACGGAAGCTCCCAGAAAGTGCGGCACAGATCTTCCTGCTTGCTACCCCCGCAGAGAGCTCGTAGGCAGCACCCCACGAGCAAACTTGAGCCTTGGGACCACAGGTAAGACAAACCTTCCAGCTCCAAGCGACCTGCCTGGTGAGCTCAAGACACAGGCCCACAAGAACAGCTGAACACCTATAGATAGGAAAAACTACACGCCCGAAAGCAGAACACTCTGTTCCCATAACTGGCTGAAAGAAAACAGGAAAACAGGTCTACAGCACCCCTGACACACAGGCTTATAGGACAGTGTAGCCACTATCAGAAATAAAAGAACAAAGTAACACTAGAGATAATCTGATGGCGAGAGGCAAACGCAGGAATCCAAGCAACAGAAACTAAGACTACATGGCATCATCGGAGCCCAATCCTCCCACCAAAGCAAACACGGAATATCTAAACACACCAGAAAAGCAAGATCAGTTTCAAAATCATATTTGATCATGATGCTGGAGGACTTCAAGAAAGACATGAAGAACTCCCTTAGAGAAACACAGGAAAACATAAATAAACAAGTAGAAGCCTACAGAGAGGAATCACAAAAATCCCTGAAAGAATTCCAGGAAAACATAAATAAACACGTAGAAGCCCATAGAGAGGAGTCACAAAAATCCCTGAAAGAATTCCAGGAAAACACAATCAAACAATTGAAGGAATTAAAAATGGAAATAGAAGCAATCAAGAAAGAACACATGGAAACAACCCTGGATATAGAAAACCAAAAGAAGAGACAAGGAGCTGTAGATACGAGCTACACCAACAGAATACAAGAGATGGAAGAGAGAATCTCAGGAGCAGAAGATTCCATAGAAATCATCGACTCAACTGTCAAAGATAATGTAAAGCAGAAAAAGCTACTGGTCCAAAACATACAGGAAATCCAGGACTGAATGAGAAGATCAAACCTAAGGATAATAGGTATAGAAGAGAGTGAAGACTCCCAGCTCAAAGGACCAGTAAATATCTTCAACAAAATCATAGAAGAAAACTTCCCTAACCTAAAGAAAGAGATACCCATAAGCATACAAGAAGCCTACAGAACTCCAAATAGATTGGACCAGAAAAGAAACTCCTCCCATCACATAATAGTCAAAACACCAAACGCACAAAATAAAGAAAGAATATTAAAAGCAGTAAGGGAAAAAGGTTGAAAGACCCCCTCCCAGAAAGGGAATTGTACAAGCCCAAGGCCCTCAACTATAGAAGTAAAAAGTAAGTTTTTAGATACACAGACTCAGAACTAAAATAAGCCTGGAAAAGTTCAGATGTGTCCAAGCTTTGTGGGACAAGCTGACCCATCATTTAGACGAAACAGACCATAAAAGAAAACAAAATACAGAAACCAGACTAAATTATGGACATTGCTCCATGGGCCACCTGGCAGGAAAAAGAAACAGTCTCTGACTCCCCAGAAGCCCTGACCACCATGTACTTTTTGCTATCTCACTGTTATGATTATAGCCAAAATAGGTAACATACACGTATGCCTCATTTACTCCACGAATCACATCCCTGTAACCATGCATCTGCTTCTGTAAGCCTGCTTCTGCTCCCCAATGCCCTATAAAAACCCGTCCCTGGTTCTGCTAGGCGCGCCAGTCTTCCAAATTGACTGGGACGCCCACAGGTACCTGTGTATCCTGATCAATAAAAATCCTCTTGCAGATTGCAGCCTGTGGACTCGGACTGGTCATTGGGCTCGAGGATCTCCCTCCTGAGGGAAGATTCTCTCTGAGAGTCTTACATTATGGGGGCTCGTCCGGGATCGGAGATCCTCTGCCTAGAGACCGCTGACCACCCACCGGGAGGTAAGCTGGCCAGTGTTTGTCTTGTCTTGTCTTATCTTGCTTTGTGACTTGTTCTGTAAATGCTTAGTTACTTGGCTTGGGTCTAGACCGTTTGTATTTGGGCGGGCCAGAGAAGGAGCTGAGGAGCTCGGACTTCTCCCCCAAAGCCCTGGAAGACGTTCCAAGTGTGTTTGGAGTCCAGTTTTTCGGGGCTCAGCCTGTATCGGAAGGATACGTGGTTTTGGGTTGGAGGAGAGAGGAGAGAGCTGGATCCACTGAAGGATCCGGACCCTCGTCGCCTCTGTCTGAATTTTTGGTTTCAGTTTGACACCGAAGCCGCGCAGTGTGTCTGTCTGTCTGACTGTTGGAATTGTTTGTCTTCTTTGTGTCTTAATTTTCTTTGAACATCTGTGGAAATTGGTTATAGGATTCTTTGTCTTGGTCTTATTTGTCTGGGTTGTTTTCTGTGGTATTGTCCAATGTCTTTTTGACTTTTGTTTCGTTTTTGGACTTTGGATAGACGACTGTGTTTAAAATCTTGGACTGACGACTGTGTTTAAAATCATGAAACTGTTTGCTTTGTTTGTCAAGGAGTTTTACTTGGTCCTCTTGGTGCTTAACTTGGAAATAATTTGCTTGAGAAAAATTGTTTTCTGCCAGGGAGTTTTATCTTTCTCTCTTGAGCCTCCTCCCCAAGGAGAGATGCCCCTCCCTTTGCTCCCCTTGTCCAGTCTAGCTGCTATTAACAGTTGTGTATGAAGGACTCCAGGTTAGCGAGTGACCCTGTCTGAAGCAAGCATTAACAAGAGCCTGAAAGCTTTACCTTAGATCCTGAAGAAAAATTCTCCCTGTTGCTTAAACATTCACAGCTTCTAAGGAAGGGACAGCACAGAGTAGAGAAATGTAGGGGCTGAGGGTGGTGAGCATACAGGCCTGCTAGCAAGCTGCAGGCTGTGCGTGGGCAGTGGCGCAGCTCTGGCCAAGTCAGCGTAAGAGGAGTTTCAAGGTGATGAGGCCGGCTGGGGTTGACGCTTTGACAACAAAAAGATAGCGTAGAGTTAGTGGTTGTTTTATGAGACTTTTGGCCCTGAAAAAAAAAATAATTCCAGTTGCTGCTTTCAGTGGCCAGACGTTCAACACTTGCTCACAGAAGGAGAGCGTTCATTAAGAGAAGTTCTTTAAGGGAGCCTGCCTTATCTGCTGGCCCTATTCCAAGAGAGGAGTTGGTCTCCAACATTAAGTAACCTTCCCTGTTAGTCATCATTGACATGGAGAGTGCCTTTGATCCTATCCCCACAGCAGCCAGTTCCTGCCCCTGTGGTCAAAATGCCCCAGGTTGGGGGACAGAGAAGCCCCTGAGATAGTTTCGGAGGGAATCTGCAACAAACTGTTAAGAACTTTGTTTTGCCAGTCAAAATTTAGAATTCAGGCTTTGGCTGTGGCCAAGGTCAGGATTAATGTTTTCTTTTCCATGGGCCTTTAGCCCACTGAGACAGTTTGGTAAAGGGCTGCTACTGAGGTCCTGAAAGTCCCAGGTGAACTGGCTACAATTCTTTTGTCAGCCACTTGGCATCTAGCACCCATGTCCTAACCATCTCTCCATCCTTTTGTTATTAGTTCTTAAGTCCAGAGAGATAGTCGGTAACAGATCAGCTCCCTCTCTGCTTGCCGTTCTGTTTCACAGACACAAAGCTTGTGCTTATTTTTACAATGGCCTTTTTGTCCCAAAAAGTCCTCCTGGTTTAGCTGTGTGACTAAATGCTATTTGTCCTCTTCAGTGGACCTCTATTCTCTAGATTCTCTTGTTTTCCCACCATCCCATCTGAGATGCTTGTTAGTAACTGTTACAGGTCTTCTTCACCACTGAGGAAAGACGGAATCCTACTAGAGGCCAGAAAGAATGTTCCAGACATGGATGGAAGACCCTCACTCCTGACTGTTGACTTGAATACCCCTGAAGGTAGGGAGTGCTCAGGGTCTGCCACCAGGCTCCAAGGGTGGGTCTCCGAGGGGCTGGAAAATGCCCCACCAATCTGGCTAAGATAAGGAAAAGATATAGAGAAAGTTACAGAAATTTAAAGGGTTAAGCTAAGTTGCTGAGAGTTAGTGTAAGTTGCAGAGAAAGTAAAGTTGAAGTGTAGTTACATAAGTGGACAGCATCTAATAGCTGTAGAGGAAGATGCAGAAGATATGAGAGCGACTGAGGAAGAGAAAGAGGAAAGAAGTTAGCAGGAAGCTAAGAAAGAAAAGAGACAAAAAGTAGTTGGAGAGTTAAAGAGGGATAGAAGACAGGAGAGGAATATATACTGGCCACAGTAGTTAGGGAACCTAGGAAGACAGTACCTGGCAACAGAAGAGAATTCCTAGCTAAAGATCAGTGTGCCTATCGCAAGGAAAAAGGACACTGGGTGAGGGACTGCCCCAGGAAGAACAAGAGGGGCCTCTCCAGCAGCCTGGAAGGCAAGCCTTTTGGTCCTAGAGTACTGGCTATGCGCTAAGATAGAAGGGAAGCCCGCCCAGTTGTTTTGTGAATACGGGGGCCCAACACTCTGTGCTCCTACGCCCAAATGGGCTAGTGTCCAGCAAAAGACCTTGAGTACAGGGGACTACCGGCAACAAATGATACTCATGGACTACCCGAAGAACGGTGGACCTTGGTGTGGGCCGGGTATCCCACTTGTTCCTTGTGATTCCAGACTGCCCCTACGAGTCTAAACCCTGCAACCCTGCTCCCGGACCCTGACCTAGACACCCCCCTTCATGACTGTCAGCAGGAGCTCACTAAAGCACAGGAGTGGCATAAAGATCTGACTGACCAGCCACCAAAGGGGGTAGATGCCATCTGGCTCATAGATGGGAGCAGCTTCTTAGAGAAGGAAAAAAGATGGACTGGGGCAGCAGTGGTTGATGGAAACAGAGTCATATGGGTTCAGGCCCTACCAGAAGGCACCACTACTCAGAGAGTAGAGCTTGCTCCCCTCACCAAAGCCCTTGAGCTGAGAAGGAGACTTAACATCTATGTAGACAGCACGTATGCCTTTGCTACAGCCCATCAGCAGAGGGGCCTGCTGACATCTGAGGGCAAGAAAAAAAAAGAAGGGCCCTCCATGACCCAGCCAGGCCGAGGAAGAGACTCTGGTACACCTCAACGAGAAAGAAGATCCTGCTACAATTTTTACAGACAGAGGCCATGGTAAAACAAATGCATCAATAGACTCACTTAGGGGTAAGCAAACTCATCCAGACATTTTCAAAAACTAAATATTATGTCACAGGTCTCAAGTATCTCGTGGAACAGATAGTGCACTGATATATACCATGCCAAAAGGTAACTGTTTTCAGGAAAGTTGACTGTGGTAGGAGGCTCTGTGGGGAACGGCCTGGATACTACTGAGAAGTGGACGGGAGATAAAACCAGGAAAATATGGTTATAAATGTCTCCTAGTGTTTATAGATATCTTTTCAGGAATAGATAGAAGCTTTCCCCACCAAGCAAGAGACGGCCTCAAGAAGATACTGGAAGAAATCTTCTCCCTGTTTGGAGTGCCCAAGGTAATTGGGTCAGACAACAGCCCTACTTTCGTTGCCAAGGTAAGCCAGGGTGTGGCCAGGTATTTAGAGGTTGATTGAAAATTACGTTGTATTTACAGACCTCAAAGTTCAGGACAGGTAGAGTAAATAAATAAAATTTTAAAAGAGACCCTGACCAAATTGACCATGGAGACTGGCACAGACTGGGTGACACTCCTTCCCTCTTGCTCTCTTCAGAGCAAGAAATATCCCTTCCAGATTCAGCCTTATCCCCTTTGAGATCTTATATGGGGCCTCAGCTCCCCTGACTGTATTAGATGATGTTACTGAACCAACATGTCATAGTAATAATGATTTGTATGCCAGGCTAAAAGACCTACAGGTGATACAGAAAGAAATCTGCTCGAGGGCCCAGGAGCGGCAGGACCCCTGCCACAGACACCGCCGGACCCTGAAGGAAACAGACCGGATAAACAGTTCTCTGCACCCAAATCCCGTGGGAGGGAGAGCTAAACCTTCAGAGAGGCAGACAGGCCTGGGAAACCAGAAGAGACTGCTCCCTGCACACACATCTCGGACGCCAGAGGAAAAAGCCAAAGACCATCTGGAACCCTGGTGCACTGAAGCTCCCGGAAGGGGCGGCACAGGTCTTCCTGGTTGCTGCCGCTGCAGAGAGCCCCTGGACAGCACCCCAGAGCAAACCTGAGCCTCGGGACCACAGGTAAGACCAAATTTTCTGCTGCAAGAAAGCTGCCTGGTGAACTCAAGACACAGGCCCACAGGAACAGCTGAAGACCTGTAGAGAGGAAAAACTACACGCCCGAAAGCAGAACACTCTGTCCCCATAACTGACTGAAAGAGAGGAAAACAGGTCTACAGCACTCCTGACACACAGGCTTATAGGACAGTCTAGCCACTGTCAGAAATAGCAGAACAAAGTAACACTAGAGATAATCTGATGGCGAGAGGCAAGCGCAGGAACCCAAGCAACAGAAACCAAGACTACATGCCATCATCGGAGCCCAATTCTCCCACCAAAACAAACATGGAATATCCAAACACACCAGAAAAGCAAGATCTAGTTTCAAAATCATATTTGATCATGATGCTGGAGGACTTCAGGAAAGACCTGAACACACTTAGGGAAGCACAGGAAAACATTAATAAACAAGTAAAAGCCTACAGAGAGGAATCGCAAAAATCCCTGAAAGAATTCCAGGAAAACACAATCAAACAGTTGAAGGAATTAAAAATGGAAATAGAAGCAATCAAGAAAGAACACATGGAAACAACCCTGGATATAGAAAACCAAAAGAAGAGACAAGGAGCTGTAGATACAAGCTTCACCAACAGAATACAAGAGATGGAAGAGAGAATCTCAGGAGCAGAAGATTCCATAGAAATCATTGACTCAACTGTCAAAGATAATGTAAAGCGGAAAAAGCTACTGGTCCAAAACATACAGGAAATACAGGACTCAATGAGAAGATCAAACCTAAGGATAATAGGTATAGAAGAGAGTGAAGACTCCCAGCTCAAAGGACCAGTAAATATCTTCAACAAAATCATAGAAGAAAACTTCCCTAACCTAAAAAAAGAGATACCCATAGACATACAGGAAGCCTACAGAACTCCAAATAGATTGGACCAGAAAAGAAACACCTCCCGTCACATAATTGTCAAAACACCAAACGCACAAAATAAAGAAAGAATATTAAAAGCAGTAAGGGAAAAAGGTCAAGTAACATATAAAGGGAGACCTATCAGAATCACACCAGACTTCTCGCCAGAAACTATGAAGGCCAGAAGATCCTGGACTGATGTTATACAGACCCTAAGAGAACACAAATGCCAGCCCAGATTACTGTATCCAGCAAAACTCTCAATTAACATTGATGGAGAAACCAAGATATTCCATGACAAAACCAAATTTACACAATATCTTTCTACAAATCCAGCACTACAAAGGATAATAAATGGTAAAGCCCAACATAAGGAGGCAAGCTATACCCTAGAAGAAGCAAGAAACTAATCGTCTTGGCAACAAAACAAAGAGAATGAAAGCACACAAACATAACCTCACATCAAATATGAATATAACGGGAAGCAATAATCACTATTCCTTAATATCTCTCAATATCAATGGCCTCAACTCCCCAATAAAAAGACATAGATTAACAAACTGGATACGCAACGAGGACCCTGCATTCTGCTGCCTACAGGAAACACACCTCAGAGACAAAGACAGACACTACCTCAGAGTGAAAGGCTGGAAAACAACTTTCCAAGCAAATGGTCAGAAGAAGCAAGCTGGAGTAGCCATTCTAATATCAAATAAAATCAATTTCCAACTAAAAGTCATCAAAAAAGATAAGGAAGGACACTTCATATTCATCAAAGGAAAAATCAACCAAGATGAACTCTCAATCCTAAATATCTATGCCCCAAATACAAGGGCACCTACATATGTAAAAGAAACCTTACTAAAGCTCAAAACACACATTGCACCTCACACAATAATAGTGGGAGATTTCAACACCCCACTCTCATCAATGGACAGATCATGGAAACAGAAATTAAACAGTGATGTAGACAGACTAAGAGAAGTCATGAGCCAAATGGACTTAACGGATATTTATAGAACATTCTATCCTAAAGCAAAAGGATATACCTTCTTCTCAGCTCCTCATGGTACTTTCTCCAAAATTGACCATATAATTGGTCAAAAAACGGGCCTCAACAGGTACAGAAAGATAGAAATAATCCCATGCGTGCTATCGGACCACCACGGCCTAAAACTGGTCTTCAATAACAATAAGGGAAGAATGCCCACATATACGTGGAAATTGAACAATGCTCTACTCAATGATAACCTGGTCAAGGAAGAAATAAAGAAAGAAATTAAAAACTTTTTAGAATTTAATGAAAATGAAGATACAACATACTCAAACTTATGCGACACAATGAAAGCTGTGCTAAGAGGAAAACTCATAGCGCTGAGTGCCTGCAGAAAGAAACAGGAAAGAGCATATGTCAGCAGCTTGACAGCACACCTAAAAGCTCTAGAACAAAAAGAAGCAAATACACCCAGGAGGAGTAGAAGGCAGGAAATAATCAAACTCAGAGCTGAAATCAACCAAGTAGAAACAAAAAGGACCATAGAAAGAATCAACAGAACCAAAAGTTGGTTCTTTGAGAAAATCAACAAGATAGATAAACCCTTAGCCAGACTAACGAGAGGACACAGAGAGTGCGTCCAAATTAACAAAATCAGAAATGAAAAGGGAGACATAACTACAGATTCGGAGGAAATTCAAAAAATCATCAGATCTTACTATAAAAACCTATATTCAACAAAATTTGAAAATCTTCAGGAAATGGACAATTTCCTAGACAGATACCAGGTATCGAAGTTAAATCAGGAACAGATAAACCAGTTAAACAACCCCATAACTCCTAAGGAAATAGAAGCAGTCATTAAAGGTCTCCCAACCAAAAAGAGCCCAGGTCCAGACGGGTTTAGTGCAGAATTCTATCAGACCTTCATAGAAGACCTCATACCAATATTATCCAAACTATTCCACAAAATTGAAACAGATGGAGCCCTACCGAATTCCTTCTATGAAGCCACAATTACTCTTATACCTAAACCACACAAAGACACAACAAAGAAAGAGAACTTCAGACCAATTTCCCTTATGAATATCGATGCAAAAATACTCAATAAAATTCTGGCAAACCGAATTCAAGAGCACATCAAAACAATCATCCACCATGATCAAGTAGGCTTCATCCCAGGCATGCAGGGATGGTTTAATATACGGAAAACCATCAACGTGATCCATTATATAAACAAACTGAAAGAACAGAACCACATGATCATTTCATTAGATGCTGAGAAAGCATTTGACAAAATTCAACACCCCTTCATGATAAAAGTCCTGGAAAGAATAGGAATTCAAGGCCCATACCTAAACATAGTAAAAGCCATATACAGCAAACCAGTTGCTAACATTAAACTAAATGGAGAGAAACTTGAAGCAATCCCACTAAAATCAGGGACTAGACAAGGCTGCCCACTCTCTCCCTACTTATTCAATATAGTTCTTGAAGTTCTAGCCAGAGCAATCAGACAACAAAAGGAGATCAAAGGGATACAGATCGGAAAAGAAGAGGTCAAAATATCACTATTTGCAGATGACATGATAGTATATTTAAGTGATCCCAAAAGTTCCACCAGAGAACTACTAAAGCTGATAAACAACTTCAGCAAAGTGGCTGGGTATAAAATTAACTCAAATAAATCAATTGCCTTCCTCTATACAAAAGAGAAACAAGCTGAGAAAGAAATTAGGGAAACGACACCCTTCATAATAGACCCAAATAATATAAAGTACCTCGGTGTGACTTTAACCAAGCAAGTAAAAGATCTGTACAATAAGAACTTCAAGACACTGAGGAAAGAAATTGAAGAAGACCTCAGAAGATGGAAAGATCTCCCATGCTCATGGATTGGCAGGATTAATATAGTAAAAATGGCCATTTTACCAAAAGCAATCTACAGATTCAATGCAATCCCCATCAAAATACCAATCCAATTCTTCAAAGAGTTAGACAGAACAATTTGCAAATTCATCTGGAATAACAAAAACCCAGGATAGCTAAAGCTATCCTCAACAATAAAAGGACTTCAGGGGGAATCACTATCCCTGAACTCAAGCAGTATTACAGAGCAATAGTGATAAAAACTGCATGGTATTGGTACAGAGACAGACAGATAGACCAATGGAATAGAATTGAAGACCCAGAAATGAACCCACACACCTATGGTCACTTGATTTTTGACAAAGGAGCCAAAACCATCCAATGGAAAAAAGATAGCATTTTCAGCAAATGGTGCTGGTTCAACTGGAGGGCAACATGTAGAAGAATGCAGATCGATCCATCCTTATCACCCTGTACAAAGCTTAAGTCCAAGTGGATCAAGGACCTCCACATCAAACCAGACACACTCAAACTAATAGAAGAAAAACTAGGGAAGCATCTGGAACACATGGGCACTGGAAAAAATTTCCTGAACAAAACACCAATGGCTTATGCTCTAAGATCAAGAATCGACAAATGGGATCTCATAAAACTGCAAAGCTTCTGTAAGGCAAAGGACACTGTGGTTAGGACAAAACGGCAACCAACAGATTGGGAAAAGATCTTTACCAATCCTACAACAGATAGAGGCCTTATTTCCAAAATATACAAAGAACTCAAGAAGTTAGACCGCAGGGAAACAAATAACCCTATTAAAAAATGGGGTTCAGAGCTAAACAAAGAATTCACAGCTGAGGAATGCCGAATGGCTGAGAAACACCTAAAGAAATGTTCAACATCTTTAGTCATAAGGGAAATGCAAATCAAAACAACCCTGAGATTTCACCTCACACCAGTGCGATTGGCTAAGATCAAAAACTCAGGTGACAGCAGATGCTGGCGAGGATGTGGAGAAAGAGGAACACTCCTCCATTGTTGGTGGGATTGCAGACTGGTAAAACCATTCTGGAAATCAGTCTGGAGGTTCCTCAGAAAATTGGACATTGAACTGCCTGAGGATCCAGCTATACCTCTCTTGGGCATATACCCAAAAGATGCCTCAACATATAAAAGAGACACGTGCTCCACTATGTTCATCGCAGCCTTATTTATAATAGCCAGAAACTGGAAAGAACCCAGATGCCCTTCAACAGAGGAATGGATACAGAAAATGTGGTACATCTACACAATGGAATATTACTCAGCTATCAAAAACAACGAGTTTATGAAATTCGTAGGCAAATGGTTGGAACTGGAAAATATCATCCTGAGTGAGCTAACCCACTCACAGAAAGACATACATGGTATGCACTCATTGATAAGTGGCTATTAGCCCAAATGCTTGAATTACCCTAGATCCCTAGAACAAACGAAACTCAAGATGGATGATCAAAATGTGAATGCTTCACTCCTTCTTTAAATGAGGAAAAAGAATACCCTTGGCAGGGAAGGGAGAGGCAAAGATTAAAACAGAGACTGAAGGAACACCCATTCAGAGCCTGCCCCACATGTGGCCCATACATATACAGCCACCCAATTAGACAAGATGGATGAAGCAAAGAAGTGCAGACCGACAGGAGCCGGATGTAGATCGCTCCTGAGAGACACAGCCAGAATACAGCAAATATAGAGGCGAATGCCAGCAGCAAACCACTGAACTGAGAATAGGTCCCCTATTGAAGGAATCAGAGAAAGAACTGGAAGAGCTTGAAGGTGCTCGAGACCCCAAAAGTACAACAATGCCAAGCAACCAGAGCTTCCAGGGACTAAGCCACTACCTAAAGACTATACATGGACTGACCCTGGACTCTGACCCCATAGGTAGCAATGAATATCCTAGTAAGAGCACCAGTGGAAGGGGAAGCCCTGGGTCCTGCTAAGACTGAACCCACAGTGAACTAGTCTATGGGGGGAGGGCGGCAATGGGGGGAGGGTTGGGAGGGGAACACCCATAAGGAAGGGGAGGGGGGAGGGGGATGTTTGCCCGGAAACCGGGAAAGGGAATAACACTCGAAATGTATATAAGAAATACTCAAGTTAATAAAAAAAAAAAAAAAAAAAAAAAAAAAAAAAAAAAGAATCCACGCTGTACCTTTACAGGTTGTTATGAATGTTCTTAAGGAATGGATGTGTACTGGGCTTTGTATGTTTAGGTGGGCAATTATATCTTACCAATTGGATCAAAAAAAAAAAAAAGAAATCTGCTCACAGATGACAGCAGCCTATACCCCAGAGACCCCTGAGACATTTGATCAGTTCCAGGTCGGAGACTACAGCTACATACAATGACACGGAGCCTAGACACTCGAGCCTCGATGGAAAGGACTGTACCTGGTGCTGCTGACCACCCTGACAGCCGTCAATTCTCAGCCCTCACCAGCCACATACTAGCTGTTGGGGCTGGGAGCTGGGACCTAGAGGGACACTCAGCATGTTTGCCCTGGGTTCCATCAAGATAGGTGTAGAAATAGGCTTGATTTCTATTACAAATGATGTAACATTACATATGTTAGTACTCCTAACACTTCTTGGGACTGTGCCTCAGGGATCACAACCTATATAAGTTTAGAAGTTCTAAAAGATCTTGGTGTATAGGTTCAGATAGTGTCCAGATTAGAATCCTGATGCTAAAGACTTAATAAGACACAAAAGAGAGTTAAAAATTATTTAAGGCTATCTAGGTGCTACAAGGGCAGCACAAGGACATCTGCTGTTGCCCTACAATGCAAGGCTTATAGAGAATTAGGAACTGCCATTGACTCAGATATAAAAAGAGTAAAAAAGACTTTTTAGCTGACCTCCAAGAATACCTAACCTCCCTCTCAGAGGTAGTCCTTCAAAATAGGAAAAGATTAGACCTGATATTGCTTAAAGAAAGAGTCTGTGTGCTACACTAAAAGAAAAATGTTGTTTCTATACAGATCAGACAGGAATAGTAAGAGATACAGACTTTCAGTCATTCAAACTTTTGTGCTGAGACAACAGTATCAGATGGTGAAACAAACAAAAAAAAAAAAACAAGAAACAAAAAAACAGAGGTACCTTAACCAAGTTGAGTGGAAGATTCCACTCAAGGACAAAAAGAAAATGGGGGAATGAAAGACCCCCTCCAAGAAAGGGAATTGTACAAGCCCAAGGCCCTCAACTATAGAAGTAAAAAGTAAGTTTTTAGATACACAGACTCAGAACTAAAATAAGCCTGGGAAAGTTCAGATGTGTTCAAGCTTTGTGGGACAAGCTGACCCATCATTTAGACGAAACAGACCATAAAAGAAAACAAAATACAGAAACCAGACTAAATTATGGACATTGCTCCATGGGCCACCTGGCAGGAAAAAGAAACAGTCTCTGACTCCCCAGAAGCCCTGACCACCATGTACTTTTTGCTAACTCACTGTTATGATTATAGCCAAAATAGGTAACATACACGTATGCCTCATTTACTCCACGAATCACATCCCTGTAACCATGCATCTGCTTCTGTAAGCCTGCTTCTGCTCCCCAATGCCCTATAAAAACCCGTCCCTGGTTCTGCTAGGCGCGCCAGTCTTCCAAATTGACTGGGACGCCCACAGG
This sequence comes from Rattus norvegicus, assembly GCF_021556685.1. Classification (NCBI taxonomy): domain Eukaryota; kingdom Metazoa; phylum Chordata; class Mammalia; order Rodentia; family Muridae; genus Rattus; species Rattus norvegicus. Next base: position 72,037,660 of record NC_141554.1, read on the forward strand.
TACCTGTGTATCCTGATCAATAAAAATCCTCTTGCAGATTGCAGCCTGTGGACTCAGACTGGTCATTGGGCTCGAGGATCTCCCTCCTGAGGGAAGATTCTCTCTGAGAATCTTACAAGGTCAAGTAACATATAAAGGCAGACATATCAGAATCACACCAGACTTTTCGCCAGAGACTGTGAAAGCCAGAAGATCCTGGACAGATGTCATGCAGACCCTAAGAGAACACAAATGCCTCCCTGGTTACTGTATCCTGCAAAACTCTCAATTAACACAGATGGAGAAACCAAGATATTCCATGACAAAACCAAATTTACACAATATCTTTCTACAAATCCGGCACTACAAAGGATAATAAACGGCAAAGCCCAACATAAGGAGGCAAGCTACACTCTAGAAAAAGCAAGAAACTAATTGTCTTGGCAACAATACAAAGAGAAGAAAAGCACACAAACATAACCTCACATCCAAATATGAATAGAACAGGAAGCAATAGTCACTATTCCTTAATATCTCTCAACATCAATGGCCTCAACTCCCCAATAAAAAGACATAGATTAACAAACTGGATACGAAACGAGGACCCTGCATTCTGCTGCCTACAGGAAACACACCTCAGAGACAAAGACACACAGTACCTCAGATTGAAAGGCTGGAAAACAACTTTCCAAGCAAATGGTCGGAAGAAGCAAGCTGGAGCAGCCATTCTAATATCAAATAAAATCAATTTTCAACTAAAAGTCATCAAAAAAGATAAGGAGGGGGTTGGGGATTTGGCTCAGTGGCAGAGCGCTTGCCTAGGAAGCACAAGGCCCTGGGTTCGGTCCCCAGCTCCGAAAAAAAAAAAAGATAAGGACACTTCATATTCATCAAAGGAAAAATCCACCAAGATGAACTCTCAATCCTAAATATCCATGCCCCAAATACAGCCACCTACATATGTAAAAGAAACCTTACTAAAGCTCAAAACACACATTGCACCTCACACAATAATAGTAGGAGATTTCAACACCCCACTCTCATCAATGGACAGATATGGAAGCAGAAATTAAACAGAGACGTAGACAGACTAAGAGAAGTCATGAGCCAAATGGACTTAACAGATATTTATAGAACATTCTATCCTAAAGCAAAAGGATATACCTTCTTCTCAGCTCCTCATGGTACTTTCTCCAAAATTGACCATATAATTGGTCAAAAAACGGGCCTCAACAGGTGCAGAAAGATAGAAATAATCCCATGCGTGCTATCAGACCACCACGGCCTAAAGCTGGTCTTCAATAACAATAAGGGAAGAATGCCCACATATACGTGGAAATTGAACAATGCTCTACTCAATGATAACCTGGTCAAGGAAGAAATAGAGAAAGAAATTAAAGACTTTTTAGAATTTAATGAAAATGAAGGTACAACATACCCAAACTTATGCGACACAATGAAAGCTGTGCTAAGAGGAAAACTCATAGCTCTGAGTGCCTGCAGAAAGAAACAGGAGAGAGCATATGTCACCAGCTTGACAGCACACCTAAAAGCTCTAGAACAAAAAGAAGCAAATACACCCAGGAGGAGTAGAAGGCAGGAAATAATCAATCTCAGACCTGAAATCAACCAAGTAGAAACAAAAAGGACCATAGAAAGAATCAACAGAACCAAAAGTTGGTTCTTTTAGAAAATCAACAAGATAGATAAACCCTTAGCCAGACTAACGAGAGGACACAGAGAGTGTGTCCAAATAAACAAAATCAGAAATGAAAAGGGAGACATAACTACAGATTCAGAGGAAATTCAAAAAATCATCAGATCTTACTACAAAAGCCTATATTCAACAAAACTAGAAAATCTGCAGGAAATGGACAATTTCCTAGACAGATACCAGGTACCGAAGTTAAATCAGGAACAGATAAACCAGTTAAACAACCCCATAACTCCTAAAGAAATAGAAGCAGTCATTAAAGGTCTCCCAACCAAAAAGAACCCAGGTCCAGACGGGTTTAGTGCAGAATTCTATCAGACCTTCATAGAAGACCTCATACCAATATTATCCAAACTATTCCACAAAATTGAAACAGATGGATCACTACCGAATTCCTTCTACGAAGCCACAATTACTCTTATACCTAAACCACACAAAGACCCAACAAAGAAAGAGAACTTCAGACCAATTTACCTTATGAATATCGACGCAAAAATACTCAATAAAATTCTGGCAAACCGAATCCAAGAGCACATCAAAACAATCATCCACCATGATCAAGTAGGCTTCATCCCAGGCATGCAGGGATGGTTTAATATACGGAAAACCATCAACGTGATCCATTATATAAACAAACTGAAAGAACAAAACCACATGATCATTTCATTAGATGCTGAGAAAGCATTTGACAAAATTCAACACCCCTTCATGATAAAAGTCCTGGAAAGAATAGGAATTCAAGGCCCATACCTAAACATAGTAAAAACCATATAGAGCATTCCAGTTGCTAACATTAAACTAAATGGAGAGAAACTTGAAGCAATCCCACTAAAATCAGGGACTAGACAAGGCTGCCCACTCTCTCCCTACTTATTCAATATAGTTCTTGAAGTTCTAGCCAGAGCAATCAGACAACAAAAGTAGGTCAAGGGGATACAGATCGGAAAAGAAGAAGTCAAAATATCACTATTTGCAGATGATATGATAGTATATTTAAGTGATCCCAAAAGTTCCACCAGAGAACTACTAAAGCTGATAAACAACTTCAGCAAAGTGGCTGGGTATAAAATTAACTCAAATAAATCAGTAGCCTTCCTCTACACAAAAGAGAAACAAGCCAAGAAAGAAATTAGTGAAACGACACCTTTCATAATAGACCCAAACAATATAAAGTACCTCGGTGTGACTTTAACCAAGCAAGTAAAAGATCTGTACAATAAGAACTTCAAGACTCTGAAGAAAGAAATTGAAGAAGACCTCAGAAAATGGAAAGATCTCCCATGCTCATGGATTGGCAGGATTAATATAGTAAAAATGGCCATTTTACCAAAAGCGATCTACAGATTCAATGCAATCCCCATCAAAATACCAATCCAATTCTTCAAAGAGTTAGACAGAACAATTTGCAAATTCATCTGGAATAACAAAAAACCCAGGATAGCTAAAACTATCCTCAACAATAAAAGGACTTCAAGGGGGAATCACTATCCCTGAACTCAAGCAGTATTACAGAGCAATAGTGATAAAAACTGCATGGTATTGGTACAGAGACAGACAGAGACACCAATGGAACAGAATTGAAGACCCAGAAATGAACCCACACACCTATGGGCACTTGATTTTTGACAAAGGAGCCAAAACCATCCAATGGAAAAAAGATAGCATTTTCAGCAAATGGTGATGGTTCAACTGGAGGTCAACATGTAGAAGAATGCAGATCGATCCATGCTTATCACCCTGTACAAAGCTTAAGTCCAAGTGGATCAAGGACCTCCACATCAAACCAGATACACTCAACCTAATAGAAGAAAAACTAGGGCAGCATCTGGAACACCTGGGCACTGGAAAAACTTTCCTGAACAAAACACCAATGGCTTATGCTCCAAGATCAAGAATCGACAAATGGGATCTCATAAAACTGCAAAGCTTCTGTAAGGCAAAGGACACTGTGGTTAGGACAAAACGGCAACCAACAGATTGGGAAAAGATCTTTACCAGTCCTACAATAGAGGCCTTATATCCAAAATATACAAAGAACTCAAGAAGTTAGACCGCAGGGAGACAAATAACCCTATTAAAAGATGGGGTTCAGCCCCAGTGAACTAGACTGTTGGGGGGAGGGCGGCAATGGGGGGAGGGTGGGGAGGGGAATACCCATAAGGAAGGGGAGGGGGAGGGGGATGTTTGCCCGGAAACAGGGAAAGGGAATAACACTCGAAATGTATATAAGAAATACTCAAGTTAATAATAATAATAATAATAATAATAATAGAAACACACGGCAGAAAAAAAACAAAAAAACAAAAAAAAACAACAAAAAAAAATAAGTGAGCAGATCTGAGGTCATTGTTCAATGATAGAATACCTGCCAAGCATGAATGGGGCTCTGTACTTGAACTTCTGTACTGCAAAGCAAACACAAAAACAAAGAATAGAAAACACTAATAATCTTTAAAAAAAATGGGGTTCAGAGCTAAACAAAGAATTCACAGCTGAGGAATGCCGAATGGCTGAGAAACACCTAAAGAAATGTTCAACATCTTTAGTCATAAGGGAAATGCAAATCAAAACAACACTGAGATTTCACCTCACAGCAGTGAGAATGGCTAAGATCAAAAACTCAGGGGACAGCAAATGCTGGCGAGGATGCGGAGAAAGAGGAACACTCCTCCATTGTTGGTGGGATTACAGACTGGTACAACCATTCTGGAAATCACTCTGGAGGTTCCTCAGAAAATTGGACATTGAACTACCTGAGGATCCAGCTATACCTCTCTTGGGCATATACCCAAAAGATGCCCCAACATATAAAAAAGACACATGCTCCACTATGTTCATAGCAGCCTTATTTATAATAGCCAGAAGCTGGAAAGAACCCAGACGCCCTTCAACAGAGGAATGGATACAGAGAATGTGGTACATCTACACAATGGAATACTACTCAGCTATCAAAAACAATGCCTTTATGAAATTCATAGGCAAATGGTTGGAACTGGAAAATATTATCCTGAGTGAGGTAACCCAATCACAGAAAAACACAAATGGTATGCACTCATTGATAAGTGGCTATTAGCCCAAATGCTTGAATTACCCTAGATGCCTAGAACAAATGAAACTCAAGAAGGATGACCAACATGTGAATGCTTCACTCCTTCTTTAAAAGGGGAACAAAATACCTTTGGCAGGGAATAGATAGGCAAAGATTAAAACAGACACAGAAGGAACACCCATTCAGAGCCTGCCCCACATGTGGCCCATACATATACAGCCACCCAATTAGACAAGATGGATGAAGCAAAGAAGTGCAGACCGACAGGAGCCGGATGTAGATCTCTCCTGAGAGACACAGCCAGAATACAGCAAATACAGAGGAGAATGCCAGCAGCAAACCACTGAACTGAGAATAGAACCCCCGTTGAAGGAATCAGAGAAAGAACTGGAAGAGCTCGAAGGGGCTCGAGACCCCTTATGAACAACAATGCCAAGCAACCAGAGCTTCCAGGGACTAAGCCACTACCTAAAGACTATACATGGACTGACCCTGGACTCTGACCTCATAGGTAGCAATGAATATCCTAGTAAGAGCACCAGTGGAAGGGGAAGCCCTGGGTCCTGCTAAGACTGAACCCCTAGTGAACTAGATTGTTGGGGGGAGGGCAGCAATGGGGGGAGAATGGGGAGGGGAACACCCATAAAGTAGGGGAGGGGGAGGGGTTAGGGGGATTTTTGCCCAGAAACCGGGAAAGGGAATAACACTCGAAATGTAAATAAGAAATACTCAAGTTAATAAAAAAAATAAAAAAATTAAAAAAGAAGCAAATAAAAAAAAGAGTTATAAAGCCTCAAAGAAGTGGGTTCAGATCTGGCTGAACCACAGCATGAATGAAGGGGAAAGAAATGGAGGCAAATAGACAGGTTATGTAGGAGAGAAGAAAAGAAAACTTCTCTGACTAAAGCTGAAACAGCACTTGTTTGTAGACATAAGCATAGGTGTATAGAAGAAGGAGGGTTTTTTTGGGCACAATAAATTTATTTACCAAAATAATGGTTGGAAGTACTCAAAGGTTCCAGACATTGAGAAAGATTACTGGGAAGGAAAGACTTTATTGGAATAGTTACCAACCCAATGAAAGACAGGCAAGACCATGGTAAGGGGCTCTGAGGAGAGAGAATTCTGGTTCCAGCACCAGAGACAACATGGCAAGGCCTCTGAAGAGAGGAATGAGAGCTGGCATGGCAGATGTGGGATACCCTTTTTACCTTTTTTGAGGATGGGGTCAGTTTCAGGCCTGCACTTCAGCTGCCCGATTCCCAAGCAGAGGTAGGGAACAGGGTGGAAGCAGGATGTGTGGACACCAGCTTCTTTCCTGTAAACTCCCTTTCCCTGGAGACAAATCCTGATCCTAGTCTGCTAGGGAGCTCACAATACCTTAGTTGCCTGTCCATATCTGTGAGGAGGAAACAGCTGCTGAGGATATTAGGGTCTGAACAGTGGCTGCATATTAATGTTATGTTCTTATAGTCCAGCCTTTTTTCTAAGTTTTTTAAAAGTAAAGCAATGATTTTATAGGTTAAGGAAGAAACCCAATGGACAGTGGGTATCAGCTGGGTTTAGCTTCTAAGCTAGTCAGGGATGAAAGTGGGGATGGGGCTGCCTGATCTATGGCTGGGTTTTAAAATTACATCTTTTCAAGATCCCCTCCAAGGCCTATGCCCTACCTGTTGGGCATGTTTCTGGGGTTTAAGATACCAGGCAAGACTTCTCTCCTGCAGGGCAGGCCTCAAATCCAATCAGCAAGCAATCAGTTATCCTCCTAACAGTCATTAGTGGGCCCATCCTGCCTGGCAGCTCCATAGTGCATATTCTTTATTAAAATGCATGTATTATTTCTAGTCTGGAAAATGCTTTGATGTCTGTGCCTTTGGTCCTTAACTTCCAGCTTGACAATACGTTGTGATAACAGGCATTTCCTACTTGTTTGGGGCTTTCCTGTGGAAGCCAGGTATACCGTGATGTTGGTTTTCCTTTGGAGACAGATCCTTTGTTATGTTCAATTCCTGTTCCTGGTGTATCAATGGACTTGTTCCCAGGAAAAAGAGTGCCAAAGATGCAACTAGGTGGTACATCACTTGCCTAGAATTCATAAAGCCCTGGATTTAATCCCCAGCATAAGAAAAAAAAAACCCTAGCATTTTTGAGCATCAAGGTAATGAGTTTTTTTCCTTTGACCTACTAAAGGATCATGTATTACTACTGCATTTCCTACTTCTGAGCTCTTTTTATATTTATGAGAAAAAACTTCTATCTGGACCTGGGGAGAAGTTCCTGTTGCACAAGCACAGGGACTTTAGTGTGGATCCCCCAGCACTATGCAAAAGCAAGCTTCAATGTCCAAATCTATAATCCCATGGTTGGGCCAGGGACAGGTGGATCCCTGGAACTCATTCCCCAGTCAAGTGAGCTCAGGGTCTGATAAGATACCCTTTCTCGACTATACATGGACTGACCCTGGGCTCCAACCTCATAGGTAGCAATGAATAGCCTAGTAAGAGCACCAGTGGAAGGGGAAGCCCTTGGTCCTGACAAGACTGAACCCCCAGTGAACGTGATTGTTGGGGAGAGGGCAGTAATGGGGGAGGATGGGGAGGGGGAACCGGGAAGGGGAATAACAATCGAAATGTAAATAAGAAATACTCAAGTTAATAAAGAAAAAAAGATACCCTTTCTCAAAGAAAGGTGGAGAGAGCTTGAGGAAAACACCTACATTGACTTCTTGCCTCAATACACACACACACACACACACACACACACACACACACACACACACACACACACAAACTCTAAACAGGGCATTAATTTATTTTTTGGCAGTTTCCAAAAACAAAATCTCATATGCATGTATCATAAAGAATTTCAGACTGGCTAAATGCTATGTTCCATCCCTGTGGTTCTAGCATTCAGAAGGCTAAAGTTTGAGGTCAGTCTGATCCTGTTTGAAGAAAGGAAGAGGAGGAAGAGGGAAAGAAAGAAGAGAAAGAAAGGAGGAAGAGAAAGAAAGGAGGAAAAAAGAGAGAAAGAGAAAGAAAAAAAGAAGGAAATAAAGAACCAAACTCCATTCAAGATCACATAATAAATAGTCAGTCCTACAGGCCTACACTCAACTAGTCCTCCACTTACTCTCCCTAGAGGCAGTTACGGTTTCTGTCTATTCATGAATATTGAAGTATATGGATATATAAATATAATATAAATATCTACAGCATGTACTTTCTCACCCACATGGTATTATACAATACAAGCTATGTATCTTGCCTTTTATATTTTTTTGTTCTAATAAAATTTCCCATTATCTTTCTGAATCAATTTTACTGCCCCTCCCCCACCAGACTATCTCATTATGTTGCCCAGACTGGCCTCCTGTCTTCGTGTCTCAAGTGTTAGGCTTTCAGAAATGTACATACTAATCCATAACTTTGATCTCTTTGTTCACAACCTTTCTTTTGTCAGCTCAAAGCATCACACCAGCCAGTACCACTTGGTTAACTGAGAACAGGGAGCACTGAGAGTCTGAAATACTTCTTAGGCATCCTGAAAACGTCTTGGCTTGTTTTACTGCCTTTCCTGCTCTTAACTCAGCATCAATGACATTTTGAAAGAGTGGTAAAGAAGCTAAGAGTTGAGGTTAGAGATGAAAACTGGGTTGCAGTAGTGAGGGGGGATAACTAATGTTGGAGGCTGGCAGGGAATTAGAAGGAGTTGTCAATGGAAGTAGGAAGAAATTTGAGTGATTGGTTAAGTGTGGGAGATAGGGTAGAGAGATAGCGGGAGGAAGGATTAAGATGCAGGGCCAAGGCTGTCTTGGAAGCAGTTGTATAAGACATTTTGCTGTTGTTATGATTGGTTTGTAAGACAAGTCACTGTGTACCCCAGGATGATCCTGATCTTCCTGCCACTCACCCTTAGTGATGTGACTCCTAGCTGCCTTGAGTTGCCATGCCTTGCATACCGTAGTCTCTTGTAATTCAAACGAGTTTGTATCAACTAGTCTAAAAGATTTAAGACAAGGTCTTGTCAAGTAGCCGTGACTAGCCTGAAGTTTTCTATGTAGACTAGACTGGCTTCAAAGTAACAACAGCCTTCCTGCGTTTGGGATTACAAGGAAGCACCACCGCCCTGGCAAAGCCTAAGTTCGGTTATCACTTCCACAAGTATTTGTTTTAAGTACTGAAAATGTACTTGGTTTGAAGGAGAATTATTGTACTAATATTTTTTTCTTTTTTTATTAATTAATTTATTTATTTATTACGTATACAGCATTCCACATGCATGTATACCTGCAGGCCAGAAGAGGGCATCAGATCCCATTACAGATGGTTGTGAGCCACCATGTGGTTGCTGGGAATTGAACTCAGGACTTTTGGAAGAGCAGACAGTGCTCTTAACCACTGAGCCATTTCTCCAGCCCCTGTACTAATATTTAAATAAAACAAATAACAGCCATCCCCGAAGCTTATACTTGGAAGTCTGGCTTTTCATATTCTACCTATCTCCTCCATCTGTTACTCGGGTTCCTTTCTGAATATTCAAATATATAAAGCAGTGAATTTTACTCATTTTCTACCTCTCTTAGTTAAAATACCTAACTTTTTTACAGGCTCAGAAGGCAACCGCCGCATAGGGGAAACGGTGATGGCGTGGACAATGGCCCTTTTGTTTGACCTCACTTAAGCCTGGGCCAAGAGGTGAGCCAGAGCAACCAGGAGTCAGAAACATCTAGGATTTGTCAGGATGAGGTAGGGGTGAAAGTTGGTCCTGGAAAGGGCGGGTATTTTTGGTTTTAAACGTTTTTTTAGGTTACAGTAGCTAACCCCTACCCATTCCCCACCCACTACCCACTCCAGAAGCCGCTACCTATCAAGGACATTTTGAGTACTTGCCCCCATGTAGCTTAGCAACTTCAAAGTTTAGTGGTGTTGGGAAGTTAGTCTAGTGAAGCTCTCCCACTTCAGGAGATGAAGGGGAGAATGATATTGCAGGGAGACAATACAAAGGTTTAAGGACTTAAAGAGATGGAAAGTGGCTAAGAAGCTCAGGAGAACTGGTAAGGAAAGTAGAGTGAGTAGCGGAACTTGAAGTCGAAGGCCTTTTTCTTTTTCCCTAGAAGAGAGCCCTGCTGAGGACGTGGGAAATGTCACTTCAGAGCCACATCCAGTGAACTCGCCCTGGTAAGCGCTGCTAGTCTCAGCTGCTTTCAGCTGGTCCTAGGTGGGTGCGTCTGGGTTCAGTTGTGTCCCTCTAGAATCCACTGGGTGCCGCCCTGCTCCGCAGCGGCGCTGGTGGTAGGATAGCCCACTTTCAGCGGGGTGCTGCTAGGTTCGGTTGGGATCGACTGGGCGCCACTGGACTCAGCAGCGCTCGGCTGAACGCTAATGCGTTTGACTTCGTTCATCTAGGCTCGGTTAGGTCCGGCTGTGCTGCCAAGGCTGCATTCAGCTAGGTTCTTTGGTATGCTGCTGGGCTCGGCTACGTTCGGCTACTTTCGGCTGTGAACCGACAATGTTCGGCGGTGCGCTGCTGGGCTCAGCTGCATCGTCTGTGTTCGGCTAGGTTCGGCTGTGCACTTCTGGGCTCTGCTACATTTGGCTGGGAGCCTCTGGGCTCGATTGTGTTTGGCTGTGCACTATTGAGTTCCGTTAATGTTTGGCTGTGCGTCGCTGGGCTTGGCTAAACGCTACCGGGCCACACTAAGTTTGGCTGGAGCCTCTGGGCTCGATTGGGCTCGGCTGCATTCGGCTAGGTTCGGCTATGCGCAGACTAGGTTCAGCTGTGGATCTCTGGGCTCAGCTACATTTGGCTGAGAGCCTCTGGGCTCGATTGTGTTTGGCTGTGCACCGCTAGGTTCGGCTGTGCTTCGCCGAGCTTGGCTGAATGCCACTAGCCTCGGCTAAGTTCGGCTGGAGTCTCTGGGCTCGATTGGGTTCGGCTGTGTGCCGCGGGGCTCGGCTAGTTTGGCTGGCGCCGGAGGCTCCGCTGAGCGTTTCGGGGAGTCTAGCCTACGCTCTTAGTGGGCGTGAAAGGCGGAGCGCCACCTAACGATACCGGGCTCCCAAAAGAGAGCAGAGAGGAGCTCGGTGTCAAGCTCAAAGGCTACCGGACCACCGGAACCGGCTGAGCGCTGCAGCATCCAGCCTCAGGCGCCTGTGGTGACGCGGTCTCCACGCGACAGCGCGCTGACCAGCCTTGGTCTCCACGTCTCAGGTTTCGCAAAGACGCATGGGAGGGGAACAGACGGAGGTTTACCAAGATGGCGGAAGCGGAGGACTCTCCTGGAGAGCAGGAGGCAACGTCATCTAAGCCCCTGGTGAGTTAGAGCATTGTGACAGAAGAGGCTGAGGGTGAGGCAGAGCTCCCGGCAAGGAAGTCCGGAACGCGTCGAGGTCAGAGAGCTGGAGCTTCTTGCTCCTGCAGCCCCTTGCTTTTACAACCAGTTAACGCTACACCTGTTCTTTTAGTTATCTGCCTTTCCCTTCAGTTCGCTGTCCTGTGTCTTTTTGTGAATCTCTGCTGCCGCTCTAGCATTGTGTTAAATGCTGAGCTTGGAGTGGTTTCTGAAGTATCTGACATCACTGTCAACACTTGTCCACAGTCATTGTGAAGTACTTAACAGAAGTAATGAAACTGCTTCCCACCGTTGTCATTTATTGGTTGTAACCTTAATCTTTACTTGTTCAGTGACTCTTCTAGGCTAATTATTATTTCCAGGTGCTTGCTATATCCCCTTCATCACACACACACACACACACACACACATACACACACATACACACATACACACATACACACATACACACACACACATACACACATACACACATACACACATACACACACACATACACACACACATACACACACACATACACACACATACACAAATACACACACACACACACACACACATATATATGTGTGTGTGTGTGTGTGTGTGTGTGTTACTAAGAGCCACCGCAATACTGCTTAAGATCACAGGCTTTACAGTTAAACTTATGTGAGCTAGAGTCCATTCACACTGACTCTTCTGTGAGTTTGAGCACTTCATTTCAATGAAGGGTGTTTTTGTCTCTCAAACTGAAATGAAGATACTTGCCTTTAAGAGTTTTAAGAAAGATAAAATGGCATAACTTATGTGAAGTGCCTAATACAGTCCTGAGTGGAGGAGTATAAGGAAGCCATTGTTGTGCTCTGAAGTTCTTCCTCCCAAACACTATTTGCTTATACAGTGTTTGCTCAATAAATGATTCCGTTTCTTTTGTTTTAAATTGGCAGCATAACAGAAGAGAACTGAACTGAGAGGCAAGGGAACCTGATTCAAGTCCCACCTCTGCTGCTTACTGGCTCTATTTGTTCATCTCTTCGGCAAAAATATTTACTGAGCGTCTAGAATGTTCGAAGCAATCTTTTAGTCACCAGGAACGAAACTGTAAAGGGGTGTATTGAGTCTGGGAATGTAGCTCAGTGGTAAAGTGATTGCTTTGCATATGTAAGACCCTTTAGGTCCAATCCCCAGTACTGAAGGGAGAAGGTAATTTGGGTCATCTTATGGATCAGTTGTGACCCTGAGTAAAATCTCTCGAAATGCAAGTTTAGTCTTTTGGAAAATGATGAAGCCCATCACAGAATAGTGAAAAGTACATAAACTAATGCAAACATTATGCCTACTGTGACATAGTTGCAGGCAACGAGCTATAGAAGAAATATATTAAAAATCAAAGAGCCAAACAAAAATATTTATTTTCTCTTGCCTCCAGACTGTTCCCCCTTCTGTGACGTGTATGATGTGTATAAGTATGTATGCATATTTATATGCATGTATATATGTATATGTATGTATGTATGTGTTAACAAGGCTGGCCTGGAACTCAGGCTGGAAAGAAACTAAATATTTGAAGGCAGGTGTTTAGCATTTCCTGTCAGTATTTTTTTTTTCATTCCACCCCCTTTAATTGAAAGGAGTGTTTGAGAATTAGCTGTATTGCCTAATGTCTGTTGAGCTAACATTTACTTTTAGCTACTATGCAAAACCCTAAATATCCAGGCTCAACTCTAGAAAATGGTGATGATTCTGAGACATTTTGCAGCTACAAGCTTAATTTTCTTTCCCCCATCTTTTCTCAGTTTGCAGGGTTATCTGATGTGTCAATTTCACAGGACATTCCCATAGAAGGAGAGATTACCATCCCCTCAGGAACTCGTGCTCAAGAATGTGACAGCTCCACACTAAATGAATCCATTCGTCGGACCATCGTAAGTTAGACTAGTTGAGAGACCATTTCGGTGTTATGGGAGTAAATAGGCACTAATACTGTGAAATATCTTTGTTTGGGTCTTTGATTTTTAATATATTCTACTGCAGTTTTCAAAATTCACTACGAGTTGTTAGTCTTCTTTGCAAACAGAGGGGACTTCCTGGTACGTTTGATTATCACAGTACATGGGTTATTTTTGTCTTTCAGATGCGAGATCTAAAAGCTGTGGGAAGGAAGTTTATGCACGTTTTATATCCAAGGAAAAGTAATACCCTGTTAAGAGATTGTGAGTATATGAGGTCTCTGAAGATTTGTTTGAAACCATTGATACTTTGCCATTTCAGCTTTCCAAAGCAAAGGCAAAAGTAATAAAGCCGATGCTGTTTTACAGGAACAAACAGTTTGATAAATGAATATTTTGGCAGAAATTTAGAACAGAATTTCAGAAGTTGAAAGACCTGGCTCATTATATTAAGTTCACCAATAAATATGAACACAGTTGAATTTGGTGATGGGATTTGGCTACAGTTAGGAATTGGAGGCCCTGAGGTCACAGGCAGAATATCTTACTTGAATATTATATCCATGTGGGGAACAGATTGTCCATAGCTCTTAATATGTTGGAATGGGGCTTAGGAAATTAAGTCAGGGAGGGAAACAGAAGGTTTGGAAGGCTTAGGTAAAGCTTACTGCTGGTATTCTGAGTGGAAGGTAAGTAATTAGGATAAAGCTAGAAAATATGGCATATTGGTTTCTTAGCATCCTGTCTTTCCTTTCATTGTAGGGGACTTGTGGGGCCCGTTGATTCTTTGTGTGTCACTTGCATTGTAAGTATGCTTCCTTCCTCATTTGAGCTACCTTTTTTAATGGAGTTCCAGAATTAAGTAAAAAATTGACTAGGCCTTTAGGACCTCTTTTATTTTTTTATTGAGAAAAGATAAGAGCTGTACTATATACTATCCTGGAACTTTCTGTGTAGCTCAGGCTGGCCTCAAACTTGTGCTTCTCCTGCTCTGACTCCTGAGTTCTAGTGTTTCAAGTATGCACCACTACACCATAACTTTTAAAATTTAAATTTATCATATGCTTATTTAGATCATAATGTAGTATTTAGTAATCATTTCAAGGAAACTGGTTCTGTGCTTTGAAATGATAGGTGTTAAGAGCTCTTGAAAAAATATATGTTGATAAGTTTTAAAAGATTAACCTTAGAGCTTATGTAGTTTGACTACACTTATTTGCAGAGGCAACTGTAGGCCTAAAATGAACTCAGGCGACATGTCTAGTGATAGACAAGCATCAGTGTTGGGTCCCCTGCCTCCCAGATTGGTTAATATTCTTTCTACCCGACCATACTCAAGTGATAGGGATTCCAGACAACAGAGAATGCCAGCACGCTCTTTGCACCTGACACTTAGGATTTGGAGTAGAATATACACAGCCATAGAACATAAACTCCTCATGTACTAGCAGGCAGCATAACCAGATAAGACAATATATAACTTCTTTATCCTATGTAATATGAGGTTATGGACTTTTACGAAGACTATTCCCACTATTGAGCATATGCTCAAACCTTAATGCAAGAATTACAATTTATAGCTGAACATGATGCCTATAATCCTGACACTCAAGAAGCTGAGGCAAGAAAATGACAGTTTGGAAGCCTAACCTAGGCCACACAACTAGAGCATGTTTAGAAAACAAGCAAGCAAACAGACCATCATTCAGATTTGTGAGCAGCTAGAAAAGTAACCTAAGCCTGCAGGGTACTGATCTGATAACTGGAAAGCCCTTACTGCCCTGCCAGCTACACCTGATGCTATTGTTGGAATGGAGGGCAGGTGTGAAAAAAATCTCACTTTTCACATAAATGCAGGTCCCTTTTTGTTTTGCTTGGGAATGTAACCTAGGGCCTCATACATGCTACATAGACACATTACCACTGAGCTAATCCTCACCAGATAAGTACATTCTTTTCTCTTAGCTCAAGAATTTTCTGACTCCATCTTCCCAGTGTTGGGATTATGATACACACCACCAAAACCATCTTCAGAAATGCATAGTCTTAGGTGAAACACTCCAACCTAAAAAGACTGTCAAAGTTAAAGCTATTTTACCTGTTTTATGAACAACAACAAAATTAATGCTTGTGAGCTATGTTTGGCCCTTAAGTTCAATAACTTATGGTTGGACAAAGCAGCTTTTAGTAAGCCAGTTAAACATTCTAGAAAGGTCAAAGTACAGCACTCCTTATAGTCCTCAGGCATTTGGATTTTTAAATAAGGAAACATTGCCAGATTCTGTTAGTGTTTTCCTTATACAAAGTATATATTACAGTACAGATGAAGTATTGATGTTCAAATGAGATAGACTACAGCAATCTGGTGAAAATGCATGCCTTTGTCGCTTTGTATAAAAAATTATGTAATTTTCATGCTGTTTTCTTAGGATGCTACAGAAAAGTTCTGTAGAAGGGAAGAGGGATGGCGGAAGCCCAGAGTTTGCAGAAGTGTTCGTTATCATCTGGTTTGGAGCAGTTACCATCACACTAAATTCCAAACTTCTTGGTGGAAACATGTGGGTATCCTGTGAACTGTTTTCCTGTTTACTAGGTAGCACATGGTAGATTTTAGAAAGACAGTACTGTTTCGCTTTTTTTTTTTTTTTAAGAAAAATTGACTTAAGAACCAAATAAAAAGTTCTCTTAAAACCCAATTGAAATAAGTTTTGAAGTTCACTGATAAACTTCAAATTTTCTCTTTAAATTTTGAACTTGTAGGCAAAATTATTCTAAGAAGAGACATACTTTTGGGGGTGGGGTGGGGAACCAATGGTACAACACATTCTCAAATTGATCTCTTAACTAGAATAGATTTAGAGGGTCAATGGGATACCTCTAGGAATTAGAGTAGATTATTTGATATTAGAAAATTGACTCTTAAGGGGCCTAAGATGGGAACAGGAAGAGTATAGAGAAAGTGAAAGTATATGATACAGGAGACTAGGGTAAAGGTATAGATAGGACAGCAGGAAGGGGGCAGTAGTGCATAAAGTGTAAGACATCTGTACAATAAGCTATCTTGATACTATTCAACAACACTTATGATTATGGATGTGTGTTTGTAGTTCTTTTTTTCAGAGTCTCTGTGTATTAGGATACTGTGTACTTCCTTTGAACATTGCAATGCTGATCTGCCGCCTCCTGCTTTTGGCAGGGCAGGGACCAATAAACTTCATGATTCGACTTTTTGTCGTGTTGGTGATGTTCGCTTGGTCTGTGATAGGTGAGTAACAGAACAAAAGCAACCAAGATGAAACCATGGGTTAAAGATAAAGAGCCGATTATGAACAATGAAATTTTGCTGTGTATGGATATAAAATCCTCTGTTCTAAGTTAAATATTAAATATAAGGCTGTCCGTGTTTTGTGAGCTGGCTATCTGAACTTCTAAGCTACTTTGGAGACTAAGGTAAGAAGATTGCAAGTTCAAGGCCAACCTGGACACTTAGCAAAACCCTGTCTTAAAAGGAAAATTTTACAGCAAGGCTGGGAATATAGTGGTCTTCATAGTACAGCGCTTACGTAGCATTCGTGGGCCCTGGCCTAAACCTCTGTACCAAAGAATAAAACAAAATAAACATGAGGATGTATATAAGCACATTTTTGGGACAGAATCTCTGTCACTCAGATTGGCCTTGAACTCATGATCTTCCTGCCTTTGCCTCCCAATTTGTTGGGATTACTGCACCACTCTGTCCAGCATATGAGGTATTCTTACTGAGTAAGAAGATGAACAGGCTTTTATTGGATGGATAGAATGATAGCACTTTAAAGAAAGCTGATAGGTTGCAGGCTTGTAGTCCGACTGGAGAGGTCACAGCAGGAGCATTATGAGTTCAAAGTCAACTTTGGCTACATGGTATGTTAAAGCCAGTGGATGAAGCATCAAGACCTTGTTTGAAAAAGGAATGCCAATATCGGCAGTAATAAACAGTCCCTTCTCCCCAACTAACTCACAACAACAAAAGAAGCAGTATGAGACATTTAGCATAGGAACAATTGACCTTACTCCTATTTAAGCCTGCTAAGCATCATTCACTGTCTTTGTAGAATAGGTTAAGAAACTGCTTAAGAAGGATTTGTTTCCAAAGTAGCCAAAACCTTTTGAAGCATTAGTATATGAAAGAAGATGCCTTAGGCTGTTGAAGATGACAGATAAGTGAACTCTGCTTATATGTGTTGTTACAGATGGAACCTAGGACCTTGTCCATGCTAAGCAAGTGCTCTACCACCGAGCCACATGCTCCTTCCCTACAACTGAACTTG
Organism: Rattus norvegicus; assembly: GCF_021556685.1. Classification (NCBI taxonomy): domain Eukaryota; kingdom Metazoa; phylum Chordata; class Mammalia; order Rodentia; family Muridae; genus Rattus; species Rattus norvegicus. The sequence continues at coordinate 72,054,989 of NC_141554.1, forward strand.
TATTATTCTCTGAGGAGCCACAAATAAAACTGAACATTTAATGTACTTCTATAATCTAAATTATGCCAATCACACTGGAGTTCAGTAAATATTAGTAGTTCTGATAAGATGACTATACTAACTATTCCTTTTTGTTTTCTTTAGCATCTACAGCATTCCTTGCTGACTGCCAGCCTCCAAACCGAAAAGCCCTGGCAGTGTATCCCGTCTTTTTATTCTACTTTGTTGTCAGTTGGATGATACTCACATTCACTCCATAAATCCGGATACACACATTCAATACCAATGAACTGCAAGCCCACCTGAGAAAGATAATGGTTACCAAGACAACTTCCCCTACTCTCGTTCAATTGTTGGGGTATTAAAGGGGAGCCACATACCACTGTTGTCATTTATATAGAAACTGATATTCGCAAGGCTGTCCTTTTCCTCTTAATATTACTATTTTCAAATACTTGTACATACCATGCATAGTAATGCCTCCTTAAGGCATGATGAAGCTATTTGTGTGACAACCAGTGACTTGAGCAAGCGGATCCACTCTACAAATTACAAAAGAGTTGGTGACCATCTTCAGCTTAGAGAATATTTGTTCAGGTGCAGCTCTTAAACACATTGCCTTATGACTATTAGAATATGCCTCTTTTCATAAATAACATTCTGTATCCATTTATTTTCTTCTCACCCCCAAACTGGAGAAGGTAACAACAAGAGGTTAGGAACAAGGTTTGTAGATGTGGGAAGAAAAACCATGTTAACCAATTTTCAGATTTTGATCAGAGGTACTGCTATACTTGGTTTTTCATTTGTTTTTAAGCAAATAACATCTAAAGAATCAACTTTTAAAGTATTTTCGTATAGTTACCTTTCTGTCATGTGTAACAGTACCTCAGCTAACATTCTAGTTTTTAATCTTTCATACAATGACAGCAGTCAAACATGCAACTTCTCTTTGACTGGCGTTCTTGATGGTTTAATGTTTGAGCTTTTCTAAGTAGTAGAAGACCTCAGAAATCTAGGTTTATGGTTTGTAATGCATATTGTCATGTGGACACCTTCCTTTAAGGCATAGCTTATATATTGGATATCTAAAAGAGCCTATTTTGTATGACCCAGCCTCACACTAGAAAGGAAAGCTACATCAGAAGCATGCATTTAACCAAGTGGACATAGAGATCTAGTGTTCTGAAGGCCGGATAATGGAAGGATGCTTACACACATGATGAAGGGTTAGTTATGTTTACAGCCGCTGCCTTTCCATAGTGGGCTCAGCACAGTTTGTTTGTTTTCATTATATATTATGGAGGGGTTTTTTTTGGATAGAAGGCTAAGGAATAGCAATTTGTTTTATGTGTTTTAGATTTTTTGTAAAGGTAATTAGCTTCCCTTTAGATATGTACATTTTGCACATGTGCATCTACCTATACTCTCAGATATTTATGCGCAAGAGTGAAGGCTTTTCAGGGAACAAAACATCTAAGGCAGGCTGATTTTCAGCTAAAGAGGACTCCTGTAAGGTAGTAAGAACTGATACCTTCTATATGGTTCACACTGAAGAATGCTAATTGATGACTAGGAGTCAGAAGACATTCGTTGTAAATATGCAGTAACCTGTAAAGATAGCAATTTCTTATTCCATGTGTTTTATCCTAGAATTTAAATATTTATTGATTTTTGTATTTAAAGACTACCTTCATATAAATATATGATTCTAAAACCATAATTTTTCTCCTTCTCAGAGTAACCAAGTGAGCGACACTAGGCCAAATGGGTTCATGGGATGAGTTACAAAGCATTACTGAGTTTATCCTCTGTCCTGACGTTGTCTAATTGTTTAGGAGTATATATTTGAGTTCATTGTAATTTATCTTTTAAATTACAAATTGTGAAGATAAATCTGTGCTTCAATCTTAAAAACTTTAAAACTAACCCTAGTATTTGAAATTTGTCATAAAATAGCATTTCTTTCTAGTATCTGAGAAGTTTAAACATCCCATTCAAATATATTTCCTAAGTTGTTTTGTAATCTGCCCAAGTAATTATAATAATGAAATAATCATACTTCTCAAATTTAGTCTTTGCTGGATTTTACTCAGGTGAACCATTTACTCTGAAATTCCTAAGGCCACAAACCCTAAGGGTTTTGGAGGGTTAAACACATTGGGTATGAGGCAGCTTGATGCCTGTGTGTTAATCTGTTGCTCTTGGGTGAGTTAATGAATGGTTTTTCTACAGCTTAAAATGGGAATGTAGGACCGAGGCTGTAGTTCAGTGATAGAGCATTAGCCTGGCATGCACAGTACTCTGGGCTCAATCGTTGCCATTGCCAAAAAAGGTGGATAAACTGGAGGCCTAATTACTTTTTCCTGGAATTAAATGATTAGAGGATATAAATATTTTTAATATATGCAAACGATCTGTTGCTTTCTGTGACAAGTGACATTCTGACTCTGGAAGTTGTAATATAGCTTTTCCTGTTTTGCTGCAAAGGCGCATGGTTGATTGTAGAAATGAGAACTGGAAGGGCAGAAGCATCCAGGAAAGGAACTCCTGTTCTAAGATGGCAAAGTTTCATGCTTCTGGTGATTTTCAAGCTTTTGAGTATCCCTGCAGGATGTACATGGGTATCATTGCCAACTTGGATGATCACCTGCTGCTTCTACACCTGAGACCATGACACTGGTTTACATGTCTTAGTTATAGGAAGAGTAAAGACTTGATTTTATTGGGGTTCAGATTACAAAACTGTAATGATGACAATGTATTTGAATGTTCTATGTTCCTTAAAAGTCATCGAATACTGAGGGTTTGTGTGTGTGTGTGTGTTTTGTTTGGTCTTGGCTTCAAAGTTATGTAAGTTGAATTTGATCTTTTCATTATGGGATCTTTCTTTAGTTGGTCAAAGTTCATAGCATGAGACTGATAAGCATTTCACTGTTGACTCTGTCTTTTATAAATAGTACCCTCAAAAATGTGATTAGAAGGCTAATAGGCCTATGCTTGGAGATATAATATAATCTGTTGACTTACTACATTTGAGCTGGCTGCTTATTTCTGGAGATGAAAATGAAAATTTGTTAGTTGATATTTCTGGGTATCACCAAGTCGTGCTAGTATGGTTTGAGCACTGAAGTGATCCCTGACTAAACTGTCAGTTTCTACGATGGATGGAAATAACTATGAATGTTGATCAAGCCACATATGTACATTAGAGATACTTCTCTAGATTGTGTGTGACAGGGAGAGTAATTTATGATTATTAATAACGATTATTGGACATTTAATGTACACCAATTTACTATTCTAAGTTTAAAAGAATTTTTGGAAAAGCTTTATTAAAGTATACTTTACCGTGAAAATCCATCCTTTTAAAGTGTACAATTCAGCAGTCCTTACTATCTTCACAGAATTACCCAACCATCATCACTGTCTAATTTGAGAATGTCTGTCTTTATCACTCTGCAGAGAAAGAAGTCACTCCAGTTCTTAATTCACCTTTAGTTCCCATCAACTACTAGTCTACTCTTATCTGTCTGGCCAGGCTTAAGCTTGCTGTCTCCTCCACTCTTCAACATGAAGTGCTATAATTCTCATTTTACAGTAGAAAATTTAGGCACAGAAATGTAACTGCCCAAGGTCATGTATTAATAATGCATGCAAGTGAATTGATGGTAAGAAAGCATTAGATGAAATGCAGTATGTATTGCACTGTTAGGCACACAGAAGGAACATTTCCTTCCCAGGGTATGTCCCCTCTTACTGACCTTTGCACCTTAGAACTGACTGGAGGTAGATATGTCTTGTTTTTTTTTTTTCTCAGAGTAATGAACTCTGGCATTTGAGCACACAAAGCAGGCAGACTTAGAAAGACATAGGTTTGCTGCCCATACTCCTTGAACCCCTTTCCTCTTTTCGCACACACATAATCTATTTTTCTTTAAGCTTGAAGAATCAAACTACTACTGAAAATTTTTTCCATTTCACATATACCACATAGGGTACTGAGTCTATTTGTAAGACTTAAGATTAAAGTCATTCAAGAACTGAATGCCTTTCTATTTGGATAGATGTGAGAATAAAGATTTTTGCCTTAATAAAGCTTGTTCATTTCTGGTCTTCTTTGGTACTCTGCTTTAATCCTGATCTTTACTATGAACAATAAATCTGTGCAAAGAAACCTGTAAAATGGTTTGTGGATGTTATATGTGCCAATGAGTACATTAGAAAGGGGTGCGTTTGTGTCTGCCTTTGTACTGCAGGCACAAATATGCACTACATTCATGGTAGGTGATAGACGTCAAATGTGTAGAATTGTGTGGAAGAAGTGTAAAAGGAAAACCAAATTTACTGAGCAAATATGGTATGCCAAGCTCTGTATTGATCTTTAATACATTGTATCTCCTCTGTTCACAACATTTTTTATTATAAATACACTGTAGCTGTCTTCAGATACACCAGAAGAGGGCATCGGATCTCTTTACAGATGGTTGTGAGCCACCATGTAGTTGCTGGGAATTGAACTCATGACCTCTGGAAGAGCAGTCGGTGCTCTTAACCGCTGAGCCATCTCTCCAGCCCCACAACATTTTTGTAATCAAATGCAGTGTCAAGCCCGTAAGAACAACTGAGACATCAAAGAGTGAAGAAACATTTCTTGTAGCAAATAGTGATTGGAAACTAAGGTTGTATACAGGTAGAGTTCACTGTGCTGGGAAGTAGAGTGCCTTCAGTCGAGTATCTTGCTGAAAGTGGCTTTAAAGCAATATATGAGGAAATGGAGATTAATTGGAATGAAAGGACAGTAGGGGTAGGGAGGGGGTCCCTGTGTTTATAATTTGGAAGCCTGGAACCTAGAAGACTGCATGCTTCAGAGAACAACTGAGGAGGTGCTGCCTCTGGCTATCAAAGTGGTATTTTGGACGAGTGCAGATACAAACCTGCAGGGTAGGATAGTCCTAGCTTACAGGTGTCTGTTGAGGGACATGGTATCTGGACCGTCTTGACGAGAGCAATTGCTAAAGGGCAAGAGTGGAGAACTAGAAATATAAATGATAAATGAAATTTAAAGTATGGGTTTCCTGTATTCGTCTATTTCCCTAAGGATATTACCATCTTACAGTGCTGTGGGTCACACCCAGGGCTTTACGCATGCTCGGCAAGTGCTATACCGCTGAGTTACATCCCCAGTCCTTGGCTTTCTGAGGCAGGATCTTACCATATAACAGACTAGCATTCTTTGGCCTCCTGAGTATTGGGATTGCAAGGTATGTACACCACAAAGTTCAACTCATAAGGAGGATGTTCTGATTCAAGCTGTTGCCTATAGTAAAAGACGGGTCAATAGATACAATTAAGTATATTGTTGACACTTAAAAGTCACGATGGCTGGAGCCCAGAGAAGAGACACTTTTGTTATTAATTGTAAAAGTATCCCATGAAACTAGGTATTCTGCAGTCTCTGGAAAGAAGGAAGCCTTATGGTGACAATGGAGAGACTGTGCTGCACATTTCATGTATGCTTTCATGGAGCACTGCATATTAGGCCAAAAATACAATACAATTACTATATGACTTCATTTCTGGGTATATACATGTAGTCATGAGTAGCTCACATACATGATTATAGCACTGCTCTCCATATACCCAAGTTATAGAATCAACCTAGGAGCATATCAATGCATGAGTGGAATGGAGACAACTGGAAGTCCTATTTAACAAAATAATTCAGGTGAAAAAAGAAATAACTCATCTCTCTCACTTATGAGCCCTAGAATTCTTTATAGATAGATAAAACCATTTATGAATATGAAATAATGAAGGCAGAAAGACGAGACTAAGGGAAGGGAGGAAACCAGCAGGAAGAGAGAAGTGGGGGAGGGTTTAAAGGAAAGAACGGGAGAGGGTGCACATGATACACTTGAAAGAAATTGTCTCTATGAAACCCAACACTTCGTACAATGAATATACACCTATAAAATACTGAAGAAAAAACATGTCATTAAACAAGTGTGGGGCTATACACCTGTAATGCTAGCTAGGTACTGGGGAAGCTGAGGCAGAAGGATCACATTAGTATGAGGCTAGCCTGGGCTACAAAGCAAAACCCTATGTATAAACAAATTAACCCTTGCATTTCACAATACATTTATTGAAGCATCGTATTTTCCTGATAGTTTTTCACATTTAATGCTTTTATATATTGTTAAAATGTATTTGTAAAGGACTTATAGTAAATTATTTTTTGTCAGATTTGCAAGAATTGTGCTATTGCGGTATTGATATCTTTGGATTTTTTTTCCCCTTGTAAGTTAAGATTCGACATATACCCAGTAATTTTGGAAAGTATCCTGAACATTTTAAATAAAATTATTTCCTCTTTAAACTTTAAGGAGAGTGTTTGTGGGTTTTGTTTGGGCAGGTAGGTTCTGACCGGCAAGTGGGCTGCAGTCTCCGGGACCATTGTTTTCAACAGCAGAAAAAGTTCATAGCTGCCCAGGTTGGCGCCACCCAGTGGCCAATGTGAGACTTTGCAGTGTTCTTTTCTTTCCAATCGTGCCAGACAACAAAACGCAAGTAACACATGTTCTTTCATATGTGAAAACTCAAAAAGTACACTTGAAATATTACTAACGACTGAAAGGGTACAGGGTAGGGCAAAGACGGAGAAATAGACGTTGAATTGGTTAGCATATACTGTATGCATGGCAACATCACATTCAACCCACCATAGTATTTTTAATATTAGTCTTAATAGGTATTAATGAAAAAAAATCTGTTTGTCGTAGTTTGAGTCAAATCCATGCACATTCTGCCTGAAGCATATAAGTAAGGGTCCATGACCACCTTTAAAGATCTCCCCTTAAGCTTCCTGACACGTTCTTTTCAGGAGTACTCGGGCTGCTTCAGCCAGAATGCAGGGACCACGGGAAGCTTGTTCTGCCATCTTTAGATATCATGAAACCGCTCACATTTTATCTAAGTCACATGAAGACAAAGTGAGGTAAAAATGCCACTGGCACTTGTGGGGCCATGGCAGTCCCATCTGGAGATGAATTCGTTTCTTCCTCCAGGGTTTTCCTTTGCATCCTAAGGGATAAGGGTGCTGCTCCTGGCACTGATGCACAGGGCTGCACGGGATCTGGGGTACCAGGGAATGAGAAAGCAAAAAGAAGAAAACAAGAGAAGTGATTAGAAAACGTTCACACTCCCTTCAGTGCATTAAGAAACCCCCCTTTTCAGCTCCTCGTATGGGAATCAGAGGGCTTCACCAGGCAGCCTCTAGAACTGATGCTACCTTTAGATGTGGCACCCGACTGAATCCGAGCTGGATTCAGAGCACGGCCCTGAAAAGAGTAGACTCGCCAGTGGTGAGTACTTTGAATTCCAGTCTTTCCTAATCCTCCCACTACTCTGCTTTCCCAGAATCTTCAAATCTCTGAGATTTCAGAACTGTACTCAGTGAGACAGCAGACTGGGATTCCTGATTGTTATTGTTACATACATTTATTTATTTATTTATTTATTTATTTATTTATTTATTTATTTATTTTTGTTTATTTTTAAAGATTCATTTATTTTGTGAGTACACTGAAGCTGTCTTCAGACACAGAGAAGAGGGCATCAGACCCCATTACAGATGGTTGTGAGCCACCATGTGGGTGTTGGGAATTAGAGTCAGGACCTCTGGAAGAGCAGTCAGTGCGCTTAACCACTGAGCCATCTCTCCAGACCCCTATTGTTACATTTATTGATTGAATGATTTGCTGGGAATACCAGGGATTGAACTAGGACCTTCTGCACACTAGGCCAGCTTCTGTACTATAGAATACTGCCCCTGCCACCTACCGTATTACTGTCATTTCAAAAAAAAAAGGATTACTAAGGATTACTCAGTTGTGGAGTGCTCACTGAGCTCATGTAAGTCCCAGGGCTTCATTTCCAGTAACACACACACACACACACACACACACACACACACACACACACACACTCCTGAAGATTATTGGCATTTGGGCTGGAGTTGGCTCAGTGGTTAAGAGCACTGACTGCTCTTCTAGAGGTCCTGAGTTCAATTCCCGACCGCATGGTGGCTCACAACCATACGTAATGGGGTCTGGTGTGTCTGAAGACAGTTATGCTCGTATACATAAAATAAATAAATCTTAAAAAAAGATTATTGGTGGTCATCTCAGAAATAAACACAACAGTGGTCTCATGGTCACAAGTGCAGCCTTTTTCCATTACTGACAATATGACATCTGGATTATTTCCTGAATACCTAGTCATGTTCCCTTGGCAAATCTCTAGGATAGTTCAATGCAGAGATGAGTGAGCTATGAACACAAGGTTGTTAAAAGTCTGAGGGCAAGACGCTTGTCTTTCACCTCTTTTTAAAACTAAGCCATGGAAGTCCCACACCGGCGGATCCCGGACCGCAGCAGCTCTCTGCTCCCAAACCCCGTGGGAGAGAGACCTCACCGCCTGATCAGGTGGGCACTCCTGAGGCTGCAGAGCGGAGGAGACCACCAACACTGCCCACCCCTGCCCACATCCCTGGCCCAAGAGGCAACTGTATAAGGCCTCTGGGTTCCCGTAGGGGAGGGCCCGGGAGCGGCAGGACCCCTGCGCCTGAGACACTGCCGGAACCTGAAGGAAACAGACCGGATAAACAGTTCTCTGCACCCAAATCCCGTGGGAGGGAGAGCTGAACCTTCAGAGAGGCGGACACGCCTGGGAAACCAGAAGAGACTGCACTCTGTGCACATCCAGGCGCCAGAGGAAAACACCAAACGTCATCTGAAACCCTGGTGCACAGAGGCTCCCGGAAGGAGCGGCACAGATTTTCCCGGTTGCTGCCACAGCGGAGAGGACTTAGGCAGTACCCCACGAGCAAACTTGAGCCTTGGAACCACAGGTAGGACCAATTTTTCCCCTGCAAGAAACCTGCCTGGTGAACTCAAGACACAGGCCCACAGGAACAGCTGAAGACCTGTAGAGAGGAAAAACTACACGCCCGAAAGCAGAACACTCTGTCCCCATAACTGGCTGAAAGAAAACAGGAAAACAGGTCTACAGCACTCCTGACACACAGGTTATAGGACAGTCTAGCCACTGTCAGAAATAGCAGAACAAAGTAACACTAGAGATAATCTGATGGCGAGAGGCAAGCACAGGAACCCAAGCAACAGAAACCAAGACTACATGGCATCATCAGAGCCCAATTCTCCCACCAAAGCAAACACGGAATATCCAAACACACCAGAAAAGCAAGACCTAGTTTCAAAATCATATTTGATCATGATGCTGGAGGACTTCAAGAAAGACATAAAGAACTCCCTTAGAGAACAAGTAGAAGCCTACAGAGAGGAATCGCAAAAATCCCTGAAAGAATTCCAGGAAAACACAATCAAACAGTTGAAGGAATTAAAAATGGAAATAGAAGCAATCAAGAAAGAACACATGGAAACAACCCTGGACATAGAAAATCAAAAGAAAAGACAAGGAGCTGTAGATACAAGCTTCACCAACAGAATTCAAGAGATGGAAGAGAGAATCTCGGGAGCAGAAGATTCCATAGAAATCATTGACTCAACTGTCAAAGATAATGTAAAGCGGAAAAAGCTACTGGTCCAAAACATACAGGAAATCCAGGACTCAATGAGAAGATCAAACCTAAGGATAATAGGTATAGAAGAGAGTGAAGACTCCCAGCTCAAAGGACCAGTAAATATCTTCAACAAAATCATAGAAGAAAACTTCCCTAACCTAAAAAAAGAGATACCCATAGGCATACAAGAAGCCTACAGAACTCCAAATAGATTGGACCAGAAAAGAAACACCTCCCGTCACATAATTGTCAAAACACCAAACGCACAAAATAAAGAAAGAATATTAAAAGCAGTAAGGGAAAAAGGTCAAGTAACATATAAAGGGAGACCTATCAGAATCACACCAGACTTTTCGCCAGAAACTATGAAGGCCAGAAGATCCTGGACAGATGTCATACAGACCCTAAGAGAACACAAATGCCAGCCCAGGTTACTGTATCCTGCAAAACTCTCAATTAACATAGATGGAGAAACCAAGATATTCCATGACAAAACCAAATTTACACAATATCTTTCTACAAGTCCAGCACTACAAAGGATAATAAAGGCTAAAGCCCAACATAAGGAGGCAAGCTATACCCTAGAAGCAAGAAACTAATCATCTTGGCAACAAAACAAAGAGAAGAAAAGCACACAAACATAACCTCACTTCCAAATATGAATACAACGGGAAGCAATAATCACTATTCCTTAATATCTCTCAATATCAATGGCCTCAACTCCCCAATAAAAAGACATAGATTAACAAACTGGATACGCAACGAGGACCCTGCATTCTGCTGCCTACAGGAAACACACCTCAGAGACAAAGACAGACATTACCTCAGAGTGAAAGGCTGGAAAACAATTTTCCAAGCAAATGGTCAGAAGAAGCAAGCTGGAGTAGCCATTCTAATATCAAATAAAATCAATTTTCAACTAAAAGTCATCAAAAAAGATAAGGAAGGACACTTCATATTCATCGAAGGAAAAATCCACCAGATGAAGTCTCAATCCTAAATATCTATGCCCCAAATACAAGGGCACCTACATATGTAAAAGAAACCTTACTAAAGCTCAAAACACACATTGCACCTCACACAATAATAGTGGGAGATTTCAACACCCCACTCTCATCAATGGACAGATCATGGAAACAGAAATTAAACAGAGACGTAGACAGACTAAGAGAAGTCATGAGCCAAATGGACTTAACGGATATTTATAGAACATTCTATCCTAAAGCAAAAGGATATACCTTCTTCTCAGCTCCTCATGGTACTTTCTCCAAAATTGACCATATAATTGGTCAAAAAACGGGCCTCAACAGGTACAGAAAGATAGAAATAATCCCATGCGTGCTATCGGACCACCACGGCCTAAAACTGGTCTTCAATAACAATAAGGGAAGAATGCCCACATATACGTGGAAATTGAACAATGCTCTACTCAATGATAACCTGGTCAAGGAAGAAATAAAGAAAGAAATTAAAAACTTTTTAGAATTTAATGAAAATGAAGGTACAACATACCCAAACTTATGGGACACAATGAAAGCTGTGCTAAGAGGAAAACTCATAGCACTGAGTGCCTGCAGAAAGAAACAGGAAAGAGCATATGTCAGCAGCTTGACAGCACACCTAAAAGCTCTAGAACAAAAAGAAGCAAATACACCCAGGAGGAGTAGAAGGCAGGAAATAATCAAACTCAGAGGTGAAATCAACCAAGTAGAAACAAAAAGGACCATAGAAAGAATCAACAGAACCAAAAGTTGGTTCTTTGAGAAAATCAACAAGATAGATAAACCCTTAGCCAGACTAACGAGAGGACACAGAGAGTGCGTCCAAATTAACAAAATCAAAAATGAAAAGGGAGACATAACTACAGATTCAGAGGAAATTCAAAAAATCATCAGATCTTACTATAAAAACCTATATTCAACAAAACTTGAAAATCTTCAGGAAATGGACAATTTCCTAGACAGATATCAGGTATCGAAGTTAAATCAGGAACAGATAAACCAGTTAAACAACCCCATAACTCCTAAAGAAATAGAAGCAGTCATTAAAGGTCTCCCAACCAAAAAGAGCCCAGGTCCAGACGGGTTTAGTGCAGAATTCTATCAAACCTTCATAGAAGACCTTATACCAATATTATCCAAACTATTCCACAAAATTGAAACAGATGGAGCCCTACCGAATTCCTTCTATGAAGCCACAATTACTCTTATACCTAAACCACACAAAGACCCAACAAAGAAAGAGAACTTCAGACCAATTTCCCTTATGAATATCGACGCAAAAATACTCAATAAAATTCTGGCAAACCGAATTCAAGAGCACATCAAAACAATCATCCACCATGATCAAGTAGGCTTCATCCCAGGCATGCAGGGATGGTTTAATATACGGAAAACCATCAACGTGATCCATTATATAAACAAACTGAAAGAACAAAACCACATGATCATTTCATTAGATGCTGAGAAAGCATTTGACAAAATTCAACACCCCTTCATGATAAAAGTCCTGGAAAGAATAGGTATTCAAGGCCCATACCTAAACATAGTAAAAGCCATATACAGCAAACCAGTTGCTAACATTAAACTAAATGGAGAGAAACTTGAAGCAATCCCACTAAAATCAGGGACTAGACAAGGCTGCCCACTCTCTCCCTACTTATTCAATATAGTTCTTGAAGTTCTAGCCAGAGCAATCAGACAACAAAAGGAGATCAAGGGGATACAGATCGGAAAAGAAGAAGTCAAAATATCACTATTTGCAGACGACATGATAGTATATTTAAGTGATCCCAAAAGTTCCACCAGAGAACTACTAAAGCTGATAAACAACTTCAGCAAAGTGGCTGGGTATAAAATTAACTCAAATAAATCAGTTGCCTTCCTCTATACAAAAGAGAAACAAGCCGAGAAAGAAATTAGGGAAACGACACCCTTCATAATAGACCCAAATAATATAAAGTACCTCGGTGTGACTTTAACCAAGCAAGTAAAAGATCTGTACAATAAGAACTTCAAGACACTGAGGAAAGAAATTGAAGAAGACCTCAGAAGATGGAAAGATCTCCCATGCTCATGGATTGGCAGGATTAATATAGTAAAAATGGCCATTTTACCAAAAGCAATCTACAGATTCAATGCAATCCCCATCAAAATACCAATCCAATTCTTCAAAGAGTTAGACAGAACAATTTGCAAATTCATCTGGAATAACAAAAAACCCAGGATAGCTAAAACTATCCTCAACAATAAGAGGACTTCAGGGGGAATCACTATCCCTGAACTCAAGCAGTATTACAGAGCAATAGTGATAAAAACTGCATGGTATTGGTACAGAGACAGACAGATAGACCAATGGCATAGAATTGAAGACCCAGAAATGAACCCACACACCTATGGTCACTTGATTTTTGACAAAGGAGCCAAAACCATCCAATGGAAAAAAGATAGCATTTTCAGCAAATGGTGCTGGTTCAACTGGAGGGCAACATGTAGAAGAATGCAGATCGATCCATGCTTATCACCCTGTACAAAGCTTAAGTCCAAGTGGATCAAGGACCTCCACATCAAACCAGACACACTCAAACTAATAGAAGAAAAACTAGGGAAGCATCTGGAACACATGGGCACTGGAAAAAATTTCCTGAACAAAACACCAATGGCTTATGCTCTAAGATCAAGAATCGACAAATGGGATCTCATAAAACTGCAAAGCTTCTGTAAGACAAAGGACACTGTGGTTAGGACAAAACGGCAACCAACAGATTGGGAAAAGATCTTTACCAATCCTATAACAGATAGAGGCCTTATATCCAAAATATACAAAGAACTCAAGAAGTTAGACCGCAGGGAAACAAATAACCCTATTAAAAAATGGGGTTCAGAGCTAAACAAAGAATTCACAGCTGAGGAATGCCGAATGGCTGAGAAACACCTAAAGAAATGTTCAACATCTTTAGTCATAAGGGAAATGCAAATCAAAACAACCCTGAGATTTCACCTCACACCAGTGAGAATGGCTAAGATCAAAAACTCAGGTGACAGCAGATGCTGGCGAGGATGTGGAGAAAGAGGAACACTCCTCCATTGTTGGTGGGATTGCAGACTGGTAAAACCATTCTGGAAATCAGTCTGGAGGTTCCTCAGAAAATTGGACATTGAACTGCCTGAGGATCCAGCTATACCTCTCTTGGGCATATACCCAAAAGATGCCTCAACATATAAAAGAGACACGTGCTCCACTATGTTCATCGCAGCCTTATTTATAATAGCCAGAAACTGGAAAGAACCCAGATGCCCTTCAACAGAGGAATGGATACAGAAAATGTGGTACATCTACACAATGGAATATTACTCAGCTATCAAAAACAACGAGTTTATGAAATTCGTAGGCAAATGGTTGGAACTGGAAAATATCATCCTGAGTGAGCTAACCCACTCACAGAAAGACATACATGGTATGCACTCATTGATAAGTGGCTATTAGCCCAAATGCTTGAATTACCCTAGATCCCTAGAACAAAGGAAACTCAAGACGGATGATCAAAATGTGAATGCTTCACTCCTTCTTTAAATGAGGAAAAAGAATACCCTTGGCAGGGAAGGGAGAGGCAAAGATTAAAACAGAGACTGAAGGAACACCCATTCAGAGCCTGCCCCACAGGTGGCCCATACATATACAGCCACCCAATTAGACAAGATGGATGAAGCAAAGAAGTGCAGACCGACAGGAGCCGGATGTAGATCGCTCCTGAGAGACACAGCCAGAATACAGCAAATACAGAGGCGAATGCCAGCAGCAAACCACTGAACTGAGAATAGGTCCCCCGTTGAAGGAATCAGAGAAAGAACTGGAAGAGCTTGAAGGTGCTCGAGACCCCAAAAGTACAACAATGTCAAGCAACCAGAGCTTCCAGGGACTAAGCCACTACCTAAAGACTATACATGGACTGACCCTGGACTCTGACCCAATAGGTAGCAATGAATATCCTAGTAAGAGCACCAGTGGAAGGGGAAGCCCTGGGTCCTGCTAAGACTGAACCCCCAGTGAACTAGACTATGTGGGGAGGGTGGCAATGGGGGGAGGTTTGGGAGGGGAACACCCATAAGGAAGGGGAGGGGGGAGGGTGATGTTTGTCCGGAAACCGGGAAAGGGAATAACACTTGAAATGTATATAAGAAATACTCAAGTTAATAAAAAAAAAAAGGGGGGTGGTGCAAACAGTACTATATTAAAAAAAAAAAAAAACTAAGCCATTCTGGATTCAACTGAACTCCTGGGAAGAAGCTCAATATATCCCTCTAGATGCATAGAGGTGCAGCTCTGGTTAAGGGAGGTTAACACCTGCCAATGCTCTATTAATCACCAGGTCTATTTTGAACTCATGAAAGCTCACTGGTGTGCCGTTGCATCTTTAAAATGTGTTTCTAAGGGTAGGCTGGTGACATGGTTCAGTGGGTAAAGTTATCTGATGTCCAAGCCTCAAATTTGATCCCTGGGCCCCACATGATAGAGGGAGACAACTGATTCCTGAAAGTTATCATCTGACCTCCACATGCTGGACATGGCACAGGCATCCCACACAAATACATGTGCATACCAACAAAATAAATGTAAAAATAAATTTAAGTTAGGAGGGATAGATGGGGGGGGATCAGAGAACTTGGAGGGGTAAAAATTGTGTGTGTGTGTGTGTGTGTGTGTGTGTGTGTGTGTGTGTGTGTGTGTGTATACAGGTAGCTGAGAGTTCTACATCCAGATCCACAGAGAGCAAAACCCATCCCGCAAAGGCACACTTCCCCCAGCAAGGCCCCATTTCCAATAATATCAGTCCCTATGAGTTTATGGGGGCCATTTTCCTTTGGATCACTATACTTCTTTTGAGTCATACTTTTCATACATATGAAAACAACTGCAAATGGGTACAACCATTCTGGAAATGGGAAATAGAGCTACCTGAAGACTCAGCTATACCACTCTTGGGCATTTACCCAAAAGATGCCTCACCATGCCACAGGGGCACATGCTCCACTATGTTCATTGTGGCCTTATCTGTGATAGTCAGAAGCTGGAAACAACCCAGATGTTCCAAAATAGAAGAATGGATACAGAAAATGTGGTGGGTTGGGGATTTAGCTCAGTGGTAGAGTGCTTGCCTAGCAAGCGCAAGGCCCTGGGTTCGGTCCCCAGCTCCGAAAAAAAAAAAAAAAGAAAAGAAAAAAATTTAAAGCAAAAAAGAAAATGTGGTACATTTGCACAATGGAACACTATTCAGCTATTAAGAATGAGGGCATCCTGAATTTTGCAGGCAAATGGATGGAATGAGAAAATATCATTCTGAGACCCAAAAGGATATGCACTGTATGCATCCACTAATAAGTGGATATTAGCCAAAAAATGTACAGAATACCCAGGATATAGTCCACAGAATTCAAGAAGGTTAAAAAGCAGAAGGGCCCAAGTGAGGATGGAGGGAGGGAGGGAAAAGAAAGCAATGGGGGGGGGCAGAGGGAGGGAGGGACCAGGGTGGGAGAGGGGAGGGGGAGAGCAAAGGGGAACATGATCAGATATTGGGAGAGACAGGAGAGAAGCCCCGAGGGCCAGCAGAATGAATGAAAATATGCAACCTCGGGGGAGGGTGGGAGGTGTGGGGACCCTCTAGAATGTACCAGGGACCCTGGAGGTGAGAGACTCTCGGGACTCAAAGGGGGCACCTTAAATGAAATGCCCTACAGTGGGGAGAGGGAACTTGTAGAGGCCACCTCAGGTAGAAACACGGGGCATCAAGTGA
This sequence comes from Rattus norvegicus, assembly GCF_021556685.1. Lineage (NCBI taxonomy): Eukaryota > Metazoa > Chordata > Mammalia > Rodentia > Muridae > Rattus > Rattus norvegicus. Next base: position 72,071,386 of record NC_141554.1, read on the forward strand.
GGGATGAAGTTGCCATTCCAGAGTCAAAAACTCTGACCCAGAATTAATTGTTCCTGTCTAAAAGAACTGCAGGGACAAAAAATGGAGAAGAGACTGGGGGAAGGCGGTCCAGTGACTGGCCCAACTTGGAATCCATCTCAAGGGGAGACTCTAAGGCCTGACACTATTACTGATGTGTACTTACAGACAGGAGCCTAGCATGGCTGTCTTCCAAGAGTCCCAACAAGCAGCTGACTGAGACAATATACTCACACCCGAATACACCCAACCAACGGACTGAAGTCGGAGACCCCTGTGGTTGAATTAGGGAAAGGCTGGAAGAAACTGAGGAGGGCGACTCCATAGGCGACCACTAACCTGGACCCCTGCGATCTCTCAGACACATTTATTGTATTTGCATTTTGGAGCCATCTCCTCCATTTTACACAGTAATGGTAAGAGAGAGCTACCTGGAAGTGGGCTGTTATAATACTGAACAACTAAAATAAACGAAAATAGCCTAGGAATTAGGCAGTTGGCAGAAGCTGGGATGACGAGTGGTTATATTTTCATGAACATATTGTGTAGTAGCAGTCTGAGCTTTGAGGAGACTGCCAATAAGGGTACAAATATAAGGGGAAGACTAGTTGTTGGAAAGCAAAGAATGCTGTGCTACTTAGTGTCCGATAGTTTAACAATATCGTTAGCTGAAACTTTTTGAAAAGTAGGAACTGTGTCTGACGAGATGGGTCATCCAGCAAGAGAAATGTCTGCCAACTGTGTACAAGATGCTGCCTGGTTTCTTCTCACTGCAGATAGCAAACTGTGCAAGGACAGAGAGAACATGAATGGAGGACCGTTAAACTGGGGGTCTAGATACACTGGCCCTGAAGATTCATTCCTAGATCCTTCACGTGGTGAACAGTGCTAAAATAAGAAATGGCTTTGAAACAAACATCAGATCCAGAGCACTCTCAGGAAGGTGTGGTCTAACACTAAAGCCAAAGGTCTCACTGTAAAATCTTTACCACTAAAACCATAAGCGGATCCAAGGTTGTGACTCTAAGACTCAAGTCATTCCGGTACTTAAGAAGCTTAAGGGTACTTATTCCTCAGCCGTCTCTGTGAAAGCCCCAGGCTAGAAGGGACTTAGCTCAAAGATATTTTTTTCTGTGAAGCTTTGGTGTAATGGAAGAAACCTTAATGTGATTCACAGAGTTTTCAAGACAACTATTCTTAGAAAATTGTTCCAGCATAGACTAAAGCGGATAGAGACTGTATAAAACAAGAGACCTTGGGCTGCTCTAACTGGTGAGACTAGAGCTGACAGAACTGCGTGCTGCTGCACACACTGATGCCCTCTTGCTTGGAAAGGAAAGATGAGCCAGAGGATGTACCCGAGAGCCCAGGGGCCAGAATTAGGAGCCATGGGTAATTATTTCCAGGCAGGAAGAGAAGCACAACCTGATCCAGGACCTCTCCATATTTTCCCAGGGAGTGTTCAGAATCATTTCTGCAACAGTGGCTCCTTTTAAAAAGTACTTTATTATGTTCATGTGTGAATATGCTTGCCGCATATGTCTGGGTGTCCACAGAAGCCAGAGGAGGCATCAGATCCTCCAGAATTGGACTCATGGGCAGTTCAAAGCCATCTGATGTGAGTGGTGGAGTGAAGTCAGGTACTCCGCAAGAGCAACAATAGCTCTTGTTTGCAGCCACACACTGGCTTTTTTTTTTTTTTTTTGCCTGACCCATCATTTGGGGATAGTCAAGGTGAAGTCCATGGTTTTATACATTCTAGGCAACTGAACTATATCCCCAGTCCTTTTTCTAAGGCAAGATCTCACCATATAATTCTGGTTGACCTTTAACTCAAGGCCATCCTCCCTGATGCTAGGATTACAGGTGTGTTCCTCTATGCCAAGCTCCCCATCCCCTTTTGGTTCAATAATATCCCATGAAGTTATTCTCTTCCCACTTTCCCATGCTGGGCATGGCTTGGAGCCAGTAAATTGTTCATAGGTCATCAGGTTGAGATTTCTACTTAAAATTTACTGTCTTGCTGTCTTGTGTCTGTCTTGCTGGAGATGAGGAAAATCTGAGCTTTGAACCGCTTTTGTGATGGGAGGACAGCAGCAGTTTACAAACATGTTCTCACTTTCCTTCCTATTTCTTCCTTCATAAGGCAATGCTGATTTCTTCCCACTTGGAAGTGAGACGTGAAATATCTTGCTTCTGATGAATGTGCTAAAGACGGACTTAGTGACCTTTCTAACTGTGGTTTCAGAGAACAGATCATAAAGACTGCCGTGTAGGGGCTCCCGGAAAGGGCAGCGCAGGTCCTCCTGGGTGCTGCCCGCGAGGAGAGCTCATAAGAAACACCCCACGAGCAAACTTGAGCCTCGGGACCACAGGTAAGACCAACTTTTCTGCTGCAAGCGACCTGACGGGTAGTCTTTTTTAGCGGGAATCCCAATCTCGCGCTCCCTGCCTCCAGCTCACTGCTCCCAAACACCATGGGAGAGAGAGCTCACCACCTAGACAGGTGGGCACTCCTGAGACTGCAGAGCGGAAGAGACCACCAACACTGCCCACCCCTGCCCACGTCCCTGGCCCAAGAGGAAACTGTATACGGCCTCTGGGTTCCCATAGATAAAGGCACAGGAGCAGCAGGTCCACTGCCTATGAGACACCACCGGAACCTGAAGGGACCGACTGGATAAACAGTTCTCTGCACCCAAATCCCGTGGGAGGGAGAGCTAAACCTTCAGAGAGGCAGACACGCCTGGGAAACCAGAAGAGACTGCACTCTGCCCACATCTCTGACTCCAGAGGAAAACACCAAACGCCATCTGGGACTCTGGTGCACGGGGGCTCCCAGAAAGTGCGGCGCAGGTCCTCCTGGTTGCAGCCCCCGAGGAGAGCTCATAAGCAACACCCCACGAGCAACCTTGAGCCTCGGGACCACAGGTAAGACCAACTTTTCTGCTCCAAGCGACCTCCCTGGTGAACTCATGGCACAGGCCCACAGGAACAGCTGAACACCTATAGATAGGAAAAACTACACGCCCGAAAGCAGAACACTCTGTTCCCATAACTGCTGAAAGAAAACAGGAAAACAGGTCTACAGCACCCCTGACACACAGGCTTATAGGACAGTCTAGCCACTGTCAGAAATAGCAGAACAAAGTAACACTAGAGATAATCTGATGGTGAGAGGCAAGCGCAGGAACCCAAGCAACAGAAACCAAGACTACATGGCATCATCGGAGCCCAATTCTCCCACCAAAGCAAACACGGAATACCCAAACACACCAGAAAAGCAAGATCTAGTTTCAAAATCATATTTGATCATGATGCTAGAGGACTTCAAGAAAGACATGAAGAACTCCCTTAGAGAAATGCAGGAAAACATAAATAAACAAGTAGAAGCCTACAGAGAGGAATCACAAAATCCCTGAAAGAATTCCAGGAAAACACAATCAAACAGTTGAAGGAATTAAAAATGGAAATAGAAGCAATCAAGAAAGAACACATGGAAACAACCCTGGATATAGAAAACCAAAGGAAGGGACAAGGAGCCGTAGATAAAAGCATCACCAACAGAATACAAGAGATAGAAGAGAGAATCTCAGGAGCAGAAGATTCCATAGAAATCATCGACTCAACTGTCAAAGATAATGTAAAGTGGAAAAAGCTACTGGTCCAAAACATACAGGAAATCCAGGACTCAATGAGAAGATCAAACCTAAGGATAATAGGTATAGGAGAGAGTGAAGACTCCCAGCTCAAAGGACCAGTAAATATCTTCAACAAAATCATAGAAGAAAACTTCCCTAACCTAAAGAAAGAGATACCCATAAGCATACAAGAAGCCTACAGAACTCCAAATAGATTGGACCAGAAAAGAAACACCTCCCGACACATAATAGTCAAAACACCAAATGCACAAAATAAAGAAAGAATATTAAAAGCAGTAAGGGAAAAAGGTCAAGTAATATATAAAGGCAGACCTATCAGAATCACACCAGACTTTTCGCCAGAGACTGTGAAAGCCAGAAGATCCTGGACAGATGTCATACAGACCCTAAGAGAACACAAATGCCAGCCCAGGTTACTGTATCCTGCAAAACTCTCAATTAACATAGATGGAGAAACCAAGATATTCCATGACAAAACCAAATTTACACAATATCTTTCTACAAGTCCAGCACTACAAAGGATAATAAATGGTAAAGCCCAACATAAGGAGGCAAGCTACACCCTAGAAAAAGCAAGAAACTAATTGTCTTGGCAACAAAACAAAGAGAAGAAAAGCACACAAACATAGCCTCACATTCAAATATAAATATAACAGGAAGCAATAATCACTATTCCTTAATACCTCTCAACATCAATAGTCTCAACTCCCCAATAAAAAGACATAGATTAACAAACTGGATACGCAATGAGGACCCTGCATTCTACTGCCTACAGGAAACACACCTCAGAGACAAAGACAGAAACTACCTCAGAGTGAAAGGCTGGAAAACAAATTTCCAAGCAAATGGTTGGAAGAACCAAGCTGGAGTAGCCATTCTAATATCAAATAAAATCAATTTTCAACTAAAAGTCAACAAAAAAGATAAGGAAGGACACTTCATATTCATCAAAAGAAAAATCCATCAAGATGAACTCTCAATCCTAAATATCTATGCCCCAAATACAAGGGCACCTACATACGTAAAAGAAACCTTACTAAAGCTCAAAACACACATTGCACCTTACACAATAATAGTAGGAGATTTCAACACCCCACTCTCATCAATGGAGAGATCATGGAAACAGAAATTAAACAGAGACGTAGACAGACTAAGAGAAGTCATGAGCCAAATGGACTTAACAGATATTTGTAGAACATTCTATCCTAAAGCAAAAGGATATACCTTCTTCTCAGTTCCTCATGGTACTTTCTCCGAAATTGACCATATAATTGGTCAAAAAACGGGCCTCAACAGGTACAGAAAGATAGAAATAATCCCATGCGTGCTATCAGACCAGCACGGCCTAAAGCTGGTCTTCAATAACAATAAGGGAAGAACGCCCATATATACGTGGAAGTTGAACAATGCTCTACTCAATGATAACCTGGTCAAGGAAGAAATAAAGAAAGAAATTAAAGACTTCTTAGAATTTAATGAAAATGAAGGTACAACATACCCAAACTTATGGGACACAATGAAAGCTGTGCTAAGAGGAAAACTCATAGCTCTGAGTGCCTGCAGAAAGAAACAGGAGAGAGCATATGTCACCAGCTTGACAGCACACCTAAAAGCCCTAGAACAAAAAGAAGCAAATACACCCAGGAGGAGTAGAAGGCAGGAAATAATCAAACTCAGAGCTGAAAACAACCAAGTAGAAACAAAAAGGACCATAGAAAGAATCAACAGAACCAAAAGTTGGTTCTTTGAGAAAATCAACAAGATAGATAAACCCTTAGCCAGACTAACGAGAGGACACAGAGAGTGTGTCCAAATTAACAAAATCAGAAATGAAAAGGGAGACATAACTACAGATTCAGAGGAAATTCAAAAAATCATCAGATCTTACTATAAAAGCCTATATTCAACAAAACTAGAAAATCTGGAGGAAATGGACAATTTCCTAGACAGATACCAGGTACCAAAGTTAAATCAGGAAGAGATAAACCAGTTAAACAACCCCATAACTCCTAAGGAAATAGAAGCAGTCATTAAAGGTCTCCCAACCAAAAAGAGCCCAGGTCCAGACGGGTTTAGTGCAGAATTCTACCAGACCTTCATAGAAGACCTCATACCAATATTATCCAAACTATTCCACAAAATTGAAACAGATGGATCACTCCCGAATTCTTTCTATGAAGCCACAATTACTCTTATACCTAAACCACACAAAGACCCAAGAAAGAAAGAGTACTTCAGACCAATTTCCCTTATGAATATCGACGCAAAAATACTTAATAAAATTCTGGCAAACCGAATCCAAGAGCACATCAAAACAATCATCCACCATGATCAAGTAGGCTTCATCCCAGGCATGCAGGGATGGTTTAATATACAGAAAACCATCAACGTGATCCATTATATAAACAAACTGAAAGAACAAAACCACATGATCATTTCATTAGATGCTGAGAAAGCATTTGACAAAATTCAACACCCCTTCATGATGAAAGTCCTGAAAAGAATAGGAATTCAAGGTCCATACCTAAACATAGTAAAAGCCATATACAGCAAACCAGTTGCTAACATTAAACTAAATGGAGAGAAACTTGAAGCAATCCCACTAAAATCAGGGACTGGACAAGGCTGCCCCCTCTCTCCCTATTTATTCAATATAGTTCTTGAAGTTCTAGCCAGAGCAATCAGACAACAAAAGTAGGTCAAGGGGATACAGATCAGAAAAGAAGAAGTCAAAATATCACTATTTGCAGATGATATGATAGTATATTTAAGTGATCCCAAAAGTTCCACCAGAGAACTATTAAAGCTGATAAACAACTTCAGCAAAGTGGCTGGGTATAAAATTAACTCAAATAAATCAGTAGCCTTCCTCTACACAAAAGAGAAACAAGCCGAGAAAGAAATTAGGGAAATGACACCCTTCATAATAGACCCAAAGAATATAAAGTACCTCGGTGTGACTTTAACCAAGCAAGTAAAAGATCTGTACAATAAGAACTTCAAGACTCTGAAGAAAGAAATTGAAGAAGACCCCAGAAGATGGAAAGATCTCCCATGCTCATGGATTGGCAGGATTAATATAGTAAAAATGGCCATTTTACCAAAAGGGATCTACAGATTCAATGCAATCCCCATCAAAATACCAATCCAATTCTTCAAAGAGTTAGACAGAACAATTTGCAAATTCATCTGGAATAACAAAAAACCCAGGATAGCTAAAACTATCCTCAACAATAAAACGACTTCAGGGGGAATCACTATCCCTGAACTCAAGCAGTATTACAGAGCAATAGTGGTAAAAACTGCATGGTATTGGTACAGAGACAGACAGATAGACCAATGGAACAGAATTGAAGAGCCAGAAATGAACCCACACACCTATGGGCACTTGATTTTTGACAAAGGAGCCAAAACCATCCAATGGAAAAAAGATAGCATTTTCAGCAAATGGTGCTGTTTCAACTGGAGGTCAACATGTAGAAGAATGCAGATTGATCCATGCTTATCACCCTGTACAAAGCTTAAGTCCAAGTGGATCAAGGACCTCCACATCAAACAAGACACACTCAAATTAATAGAAGAAAAACTAGGGCAGCCTCTCGAACACATGGGTACTGGAAAAACTTTCCTGAACAAAACACCAATGGCTTATGCTCTAAGATCAAGAATCGACAAATGGGATCTCATAAAACTGCAAAGCTTCTGTAAGGCAAAGGACACTGTGGTTAGGACAAAATGGCAACCAACAGATTGGGAAAAGATCTTTACCAATCCTACAACAGATAGAGGCCTTATATCCAAAATATACAAAGAACTCAAGAAGTTAGACCGCAGGGAGACAAATAACCCTATTAAAAATGGGGTTCAGAGCTAAACAAAGAATTCACAGCTGAGGAATGCCAAATGGCTGAGAAATACCTAAAGAAATGTTCAACATCTTTAGTCATAAGGGAAATGCAAATCAAAACAACCCTGAGATTTCACCTCACACCAGTGAGAATGGCTAAGATCAAAAACTCAGGTGACAGCAAATGCTGGCGAGGATGTGGAGAAAGAGGAACACTCCTCCATTGTTGGTGGGATTGCAGACTGGTACAACCGTTCTGGAAATCAGTCTGGAGGTTCCTCAGAAAATTGGACATTGAACTACCTGAGGGTCCAGCTATACCTCTCTTGGGCATATACCCACAAGATGCCCCAACATATAACAAAGACACGTGCTCCACTATGTTCATAGCAGCCTTATTTATAATAGCCAGAAGCTGGAAAGAACCCAGATGCCCTTCAATAGAGGAATAGATACAGAAAATGTGGTACATCTACACAACGGAATATTACTCAGCTATCAAAAACAATGCCTTTATGAAATTCATAGGCAAATGTTCGGAACTGAAAATATCATCCTGAGTGAGGTAACCCAATCACAGAAAAACACACATGGTATGCACTCATTGCTAAGTGGCTATTAGCCCAAATGCTTGAATTACCCTAGATGCCTAGAACACATGAAACTCAAGAAGGATGATCAAAATGTGAATGCTTTACTCCTTCTTTAAAAGGGGGAACAAGAATACCCTTGGCAGGGAAGAGAGAGGCAAAGATTAAAACAGAGACAGAAGGAACACCCATTCAGAGCCTGCCCCACATGTGGCCCATACATATACAGTCACCCAATTAGACAAGATGGATGAAGCAAAGAAGTGCAGGCTGACAGGAACCGGATGTAGATCTCTCCTGAGAGACACAGCCAGAATACAGCAAATACAGAGGCGAATGCCAGCAGCAAACCACTGAACTGAGAATAGGACCCCCGTGGAAGGAATCAGAGAAAGGACTGGAAGAGCTTGAAGGGGCTCGAGACCCCTTATGAACAACAATGCCCAGCAACCACAGCCTCCAGGGACTAAGCCACTACCTAAAGACTATACATGGACTGACCCTGGACTCTGACCTCATAGGTAGCAATGAATAGCCTAGTAAGAGCACCCGTGGAAGGGGAAGTCCTTGGTCCTGCTAAGACTGAACCCCCAGTGAACTAGACTGTTGGGGGGAGGGCGGCAATGGGGGGAGGGTGGGGAGGGGAACACCCATAAAGAAGGGGAGGGGGAGGGGCTAGGGGGATGTTTGCCTGGAAACCGGGAAAGGGAATAACAGTCGAAATGTAAATAAGAAATACTCAAGTTAATAAAAAAAATAAAATAAAATAAATACTCCTATGTTGCAATATACTGAAAAATTCTGATATCTGCTATTTAAGTTTATAATAAAAATACAAAGTGTGAAGGGAAATGAAGTTGACATGAACGAATAAACATTAGATTTCTCTTTAAAAAAAAAAGAAATACTTAAGTTAATAAAAAAAAAAGAAAAGAAAAGACAAAAAAAAAGACTGCCGTGTAGGCTGCTCTGTACTCTGCATTAGATGTTTCATCCCAGGATAAGTTGTTCTTGGTCGTGGTGGCAGGGTTTTATTCTGTAACCCAGGCTGCTATAGAATTCTTGATATTTCTGCCACTACCTTCCAAAACACTTGCTATCACAGCTTGGGACAAGACTTTTACTATGCCATAATGACATTTGAATAACTTGTGGATGTCCACATTTTGAAGGGCCGAGGTTTCCTGGCAACATCTATATGGCTGGGCCATCATGAAAGCAGATCCTCCAATCCCATTCAAGCCTTTAAGTGCTCATAGCTCTTGCCAAAATCCTCATTCCGGCATGCAGGTAGCTTGAGTCATAACTTCTCAGCTAAGCTGCTCCTGATTTTTAACCCAGAAAATGGTTTGTAAAGATATTTTGATTTAGGGGGTCATTTGGTTGTTACCCAGTAATACACACGGAGTATGGTTGAGACGGAATCAAAGGGACACTTGGCTACCTTGCTGCATCTGTGCCGGCAGATGGCAGATCCCTTCTTCTTCCCAGTGCCCTGGTATCTCTGTTGCTATGCCCAAATGGTTTTGGAAGAAGTAGTCTTTGTCACCTGGTTGAAAAGCTCTACAGACAACAGAACTGAACATTCTTAGAGGGGATCAACTAGGTGATGAAAGATGTTTGCTAGGTAAGAATTCCCTTTAGGCAGGTTGGCCTTCTTTTCTTTTCTTTCTCTTTCTTTTCTCATCTGTTCTTTGATCCCATTTCAGCTAGGCATGAGATCTCCACCACTATATATCATTTTCGAGACTGTAGATGCTGTCCCTGAGGTACAGGAGTCATGATCTGACATTGACTTCTGTCCTTTTCCTCCCTGATAAACAAGTTTGATATTTTATACACTTCTACTTAGAGCTTTTACCCATCAGTAACAACAGATGCTATCTCAGTTTCTTGCCTGCCCCAGTCACTGCTTCAGCATTGTGAACTCCCAGCTGTCCGATTCTCTCTACTAATAAATACTGCTCGCTGGGGATCAGGAAGGATTGCTATCCACGTGAGAACCTGCTATGGGGAGGTGATCAGGCTTCCTTTCTGCATCACAGTCTGCCTTAGTTTCTCAAAAGTATCCTTGATGCAGACTAGTGAGCTTGTCCCTGGCACTATTCCACATCTTCACAATAAAGAACCTCTCAATACCTCCATGGTGGCTAGAGAGGATATAAGGATTCTTTTAGCTCCTGACAGACACACAGACTGGAGATCATGTGGATGATGTGTCCAGTGGTCACAAGTGACAAAATTATTCTAAGTGATATAAGCAAGTCACAGATAGATTAGACA